>NC_088169.1:104632687-104940510 GCF_028769735.1 Zonotrichia leucophrys gambelii
GCATTATCTCCTCTTTAGATGTACTGTTATGTTCCAGAAACACTAGCCTGAACCAATTTGTATCAAATGCTTTTTTATGGCATGAAGGAAGCATTAAAAGTGTGGTATAAATCAGAGGTAAACTTACTTTTGCATGAAGCCTACTTGCCTTCATGTGTTCTTTGATAATGACTTTGGGGGGAAGGGGGAGATAGGATAGACTTCCACAGTGGGGTTCACTCAGCTCACTAATGCAATTTGAATTGTGTATCGACACATTAACGTTAAGGTCACAAAGCTAATGACTTTTAAAACTATATATTGTAAAGTTTGCCTCAGCAACCTCATAAAAAGCAGGAGTTAATTAAGTACCTTTGATTTGTGGTAACACTAACCTTATTTCTTCAGCATCAAAGCACAAAGTCCAGAATTGTAGCTGGAATGCTGCTTTGATTTTTGTTCTCCTGACAGTATTTCTCACACCTATTTTAATGGGCCAAAGCAAACTCCTTCACAGAGGAACAGCATCTATCCTCCCAAAAGTTTCAGTGCTGCAGGCAACCCGCAGAGCCTTCACTGGAGCTCTGAACATAGAGCCCTTTGGCATCATTAAATTGATAACACTCTTGCAGTTTGCACTGTGTAAGAAATAAATCCAAGATTTTCTAACTAAAAAACTACTTTTTAAAAGATTTTTAGAATTCTAGTTACACTGTACAGGGATATTCACAATAGGAAATGTGGGTAAAGATTTTACTGTTATTCCAATGAGCTGCAACAACCCCAATAGTCCAAATTGCATGATGAGTGTGCAAAAACCTCACCAATTATATGTTTGAAAAATCACACAAAAACTTCATACCCAGTACCTCCCCCTTTATTCTGATGTTCTTATCACTCTTTTAATGTTTCCCTCTTCTTTAAAGGTGATACCACAACCCTCCCTGGGCAAAATCAGGCAGAGGGAAGTTAAAATTATTTCTCCATGCAACATTTTAATGCTTTCTTAGGATGACAAGGATGGTTCTCAAGCTAAAAATGGCAGGGGAAATAATGATGTTGACACTTTCCTCCCCCTGAATTTTGTGTTTCCTCCTGCCAGCTCCTTCTCCTGCAGCATTCCCAGGGCTGAGCTCAGACAGGGTGGGCAATAGACAAATGGACATTCAGCCATGGGGCACCTGAAGAACCCATGGTTGAGTGGCAAGGGGTAGATTATAAGGAGATCCTGATCTCCTTATAATTTAAGGGGCAAATGATAATATATATATATATATATATATATAATAAAAATTATAATATATATATTATTATATATATAATTATAATTATAATTATAATTATAATTATATATAAATATATATGTATATTATATAAATTATATATATTATATATATATAAATTATAATATATATATATATAAATTATATATACCTTATATACTAATTTTTATATGTTCACACATATGTATTGGTGGTATGTAAATAACTAGATGGACAATTGAAGTGAATGCTTAATGTATATTCTGTCCTATAGCAGAGGAAGATGCAACTACCCAAGGATGAATTACCAGAAGGTTTGAGAACTCTTCTACCTTTAAATAAATGAGGCATTTCACTTACTAAGTGCTTCCTCATATTCTTCCTGCTAGGTTTTATCCAGTCCTGTTCAAGGCCTCTGAGTTTTATACTTCTTGGATTCATTCTTGCACTAGATGTACCTCAATTAGAAAAAAATCAGAAACTAGAAAAAATATATGCAAAGCTTCCCTTAAAAAAAAAAAGAAAGCTCTTCCCAGAAAATAACAGTATTTTTAAGGACTTGGGTGAAACCCTGCCACTTTTCTTTATTATAGTTTCATTTTAAATTAATGAGTTACTGGATGAATAAGCATTAAACAGTCTGGAAACAAAAAATAATATATATTTATAAACAGATTTTAATTTTCTTTTCGATTTATATCATCTGCATTCCATCATGCTTTAGACATGGATCTGCTAATGTAGATAAGGACTTCATAAGGAGTTATGTCCATAATAAAAAGCATATTAGTATATTGTGCCTGCTCAGAAAGGTGTCTTAATTTTTTTCTCTCCTCTTTTTTCTATTGCTGTACCAATTCCATTCAAATGGTGGCAAAGCTAAGCTCAAGATTATGATTAAGTTCTTCTTGGTATGTAATTAGTTCAAATGTGATGTCTGCGATTTCTGAAAATAGTTAGAGAATATGGTAAATATTCTGGTAATGATATTCTTTTTTTATACAGATATGGTAATATATATGTATAAGAAAAGAATTTAAGTTATGCTAAAATATAGCCAAAGAGCTACAGACAAATGTAACCATAGATAGGATATTCTGAGTAATTTATTGTGCTGGTTTTGACTGGATGGAGCTCATTTTATTGACAGTAGTTTGCACGGGGCTGTGTTTTGGATTTGTGCTGGAAACTGCCAGTATTTCCAGGGATGTTGTTGGGATCACTGAGCAGAGCTTGCAGATAGTGACTCTCTTCGTGAGTGAGTGAGCTGGCAGTGCATGGATTTGGGAGGAGACAGCCAGGACAGCTGAGCTCAACTGTCCAAAGGAATATTCCATAATGTTTGTCACCATGCTCGGCATATCAAGTTGAGGGAAGAAGGAGGGGAATATTTGGAGTGAGGGCATTTGTCTTCCCAAATCACCAGTGGGTGTGATAGGGCCTTGCTCTACTAGGAATGGCTGAACACCTGTCCAACCAAAGTGAAGGTTGGGAAGCAGTGAATTAATTCCCTGTTTTGCTTTGCCCAACCATGGGAAGCAGTGAATGAATTCCTTATTTTGCTTTGTTTGCACGTGTGGTTTTTGCTTTCCCCATTAAATTGTCTTTGTCTCAACCCACAAGTTTTCTCACTTTTACCCTCTGATTCCAAGCACAGGGAAAAATTGAGTGCCTGTGTGGTGCTCAATTGCCAGCTGGGGTTAAAGCAAGACAGCCATGAAAATACTTCACATTTCACAGCAGCAGTTTGTAGCTATTTATTGTCCTTCTTATGGTAGCCTTAAATCCAAGAGAAATCCAAGTTGGACTTGGTTTCAGCAATCAGCTCAAGCAGGGTGGTGATAATTTCAGAGGCAGGAGAGGACAAGGTCATCTCTAGAAATGTGTCTGGTATCTACATATGATTTTAGGCTCCAACCAGAACAGGACTATCACTGCCTCTTAATACTGTTACTGATGAACTCTGCTGCTTGCAGGGATTTTGTTATTAATTATTTATTTTGCTTGGCACCACAACTACCTATCCATGCAGGGGCAAGTTTAAGGCAATAGAGGATGCCAAGTTGCCCACTGGATGAGAGCTGAACTCTGAAATCAAAGGGTAGTGAAATAATTGATTATGGGATAGGGAGGAAAATTCTCTCCAGAGAAGTTATTGAGAGACATCTGTCCCATGTGACTGGAGTGCACTCTGCAGTGCTTTGCTCCTAGGAGCCCAAAAAAAGACCAGTTCCATTTAGAAAGAATTAGAAACATTCACTTGTGCTCAAGGTAAGAGTACTGATATTTGTCAGTAAAGTTAATAGAGGAAGAATGAAGAAATTTTTTGCCTGGATGCACCAATTCACATAGGTGAAAAAATAATAAATTTTGCAGTTGTGGTGTGGGTTAATGCTTTAAATTCCTGCACATTTATCAACAGTCACAACATCAGTGCTCTCTAGCAACCTGAAAACTAGCTACATCAATCAGTGCAATTAATTCTGTTTCAAAACCTGCAGCTCTTATCCAAGGCTTGTTTTATTTATATTTTCATTTTAATTTTACCTCCTTTCCTCATTCATCTTCTCTCATTTGGCTGCCAAGGGACTTTCAGATCATGGGATCAGATTCTGATTAGCCTGAAGGGCTGCCTCTAGATTTCAGCTGTTTGATATTTGGATTCCCAGCACCAGGTATGTAGCTATATCCATCTGGCCCAATTGTTCTGTGTTTTATGCATGATTGTAGGGCATTAACTTCATATTTTGGGTTTTCTGAGTGTTTTGGGTTTTTTTAACTGCTTGTTGGCATTTTCTGTCCTCTAGCTTCCAATTTCTTGTAGAAGACTTCAAAAAATTGCCTCTGCTTCCCCAGGTTGTATGGAGATGATTCCTGGTGGCTTATATTAGTCATGATTTCTAAATCAATATTTTAATACAAGCAAGCTACCCCTTTCTTGCTGTTTTACATCTCTAACTACAGTTTGAGAATTTACTAGGGAATGAAGGAGTGCAAAATTCAAAATTAAAAAATTCAGCTACATTCCAAAGTGCCTCTACAGGGAATGCTGCTCTGTTCTCAAGAAAATGAGATTACAATTTCTGGTCAGTTCTAAAGCTGCCAGGCTTGGATTTGGTTGAGATTACCAGAAAAGATGATACAAAACCATAATCAAACAAACCCATTCTGGGGAAAAAAAATAAATACTTTGCATAAGTTTTTGGACCTAAAAAGTTAGTTCATTGTTAGTTCATTGAATTATTTAGCAATATAAAGCTGGGATTAACTAATATTGACAAGCTTCACAAATTATACAAACTAAATCTATGCAATATTTTATATGGATATAAAAATATAAACAACTTCCTATCTCTTATCCATCCCTGTGTTCAACATTGCAGCATTTTCCTTAGTCTTAGGGTCAACAGTTCCTGTATTTCTCAGTCAAAAATGGTGTATTCTATTAAACATTTCCAAGAATTATCAGCAAAGTGGGGGTTTTTTTCATTATAGAAGAATTAGTGTGAATAAGAAAATAGGAAATGGTCCTGATTTTGATGTTTAGATTACTTTCCCTTTCATGCACCTGTGGAGAGCTTTGAGTGAATTTGAGACAAGTGGTCAATGTTGTTAATTAAAAGCCTCTTCAGGACATGTGTTAATAAAGGAAATTATTGCTGCATTAGTGGAATGAAGAACTCAGATAAAACTGAACAAAAATTGATATCAGAAACTATCACAAAAATCAAAGGAAAAAAGTGATTAATTCCATGGAATGGAGAGGTTCTGAATATAGACTCTTTGGAATCATAGAAAAATTGTCTAAGCTCACAGATTGTATGCATACATCTTATTTTTTAAGTGACAGCTTGTTATACTTTTCAGTTTTAGTTGCTCTAAGCTGCTGAGGGATCTTAAATATGTAAGAGAATATATATTTTTAGATTCATCCTGGCTATGCCCTTTCAAAATAAACTGTAACATTGTTATTTTTGGGTCATATTCTGCTAGACCAGATTCTACCTTGGTGTAGAACAGATAAGTGAAGAGGTTGTAGCTTCTTCCCCATCCTAAGTAAAGAAATTTGACAAGACCACCACAGCTCCTGTTGTTACTCTATACAATGTGCAGCATGCTGTATAATTTCATCATACTGTTATTAATATCAACATTGTACAGTCTCAAGAAATCATATTACCAGAAAAATCCCAGCTCTTCACTTCAACACTTGCATCATTTAAGCTGAGGCATGTAATAAGGAAGATGGAAAAAAAATTTTCAATATACCAACTGTCAGTGAAAGGTGGAAGGTAATAAACCATCCTGGTCTAAATGTAGCAATAGATCAGAAAAACTATCTAATCATAACGGCTGCTGAGGATCTTAAAATGTTGGATTTTTTTTTTTTAAAACATAGCCCAAGGTTTGCTCTAAATGTACATATGAATATATCTAAGTAAAAAAACCATTCTATAGGAAATGGTACTCATTTTGACCTCAATAATCCATAATGCAGAATTCTCTGTGTTGCGTTCAGGAACTCCATGACATTTCAGTAAGAGTTTTGGATGACTGAGAAACTCTGCCCTAAGTCTTCAATATAACTTCACTATGTGAATTCTAAACTAATGGCTGTTTGCTTTTTTCTTTTTCTTTTTCTTTTTCTTTTTCTTTTTCTTTTTCTTTTTCTTTTTCTTTTTCTTTTTCTTTTTCTTTTTCTTTTTCTTTTTCTTTTCTTTTTCTTTTTCTTTTCTTTTTCTTTTTCTTTTTCTTTTTCTTTTTCTTTTTCTTTTTCTTTTTCTTTTTCTTTTTCTTTTTTTTTTTCTTTTTCTCCTCTTCCTTTTTCTTTTTCCTTTTCCTTTTCCTTTCCCTTTTTCTTTTTTTCTTTTTCTTTTCTTTTTCCTTTCCTTTCCTTTCCTTTTCCTTTCCCTTTTTCTTTTTTTCTTTTTCTTTTTCTTTCTTTTCCTTTTCTTTTTTCCTTTTCCTTTCCCTTTCCCTTTTCCCTTTCCCTTTTTTCCTTTTCCTTTCCCTTTTTCTTTTCCTTTTCCTTTCCCTTTTTCTTTTTTTCTTTTCCTTTTCCTTTTCCTTTTCCTTTTCCTTTTCCTTTTCCTTTTCCTTTTCCTTTTCCTTTTCCTTTTCCTTTTCCTTTTCCTTTTCCTTTTCCTTTATTTTCTTTTTTTGTTCCTGCAGGTAAAGGAATGAAGTTTAAAGAATATAGGAAAGAGACTTAATTGATGTGCTATATGGGCTTGTATATAATTGTTGATAACTCCAGGAGCTGCTGTTACACAGAACTGCCTGAGCAATCATTGTGACACACTCTGTATTCGATGTAGCTGCAGCACAGAACTCCAGTGAGCAGGGTGCGAGATCAGGCAGTTCCTGCAGTAAAATATATGTACTGTGATAGATGCAGGTCTGGGAACTGCATGGGTGAGCCCATGGCTGATAAACCTGGGCAGAATGGAGGCTCTAAAGAACAAATGGGTTTGTCTGCCCATCTGTGCTCCCAGAGAAAAGCAATTTTGAGGAACAGTACATTGCATGAGCACTGAGGTGGGGAACTGTCTTTATGGAGCTGTTCTGGAGCTGGACAAATGCACAGCCCCATGAGCCACAAGGGTTTCCTCTGGTGTGCACTTCTGAGGGGATTTGATTTCAAGGGCAAAACCGCCATGCAGGAGCCAGAGTTTGACATTCAAATACTTGGAAAGAATATGTACTTTGGTGGAGTGGGGATACTTAAAATACAACTTCCCCTTGTCCGCACCAAATGTAGCATCTGATATGTGGGAACATGGTGAGATAATTGATTAGATAACAAGGCTAAATCCTGGTGGTCAAAATAACTAAACTTCATGGAATTTAAATAAATAGCTACTTGTTCAACTAGTAAAACCATAATGATCAACTTTTTTTAATATCTAAGAGGCAGAAATATATCTTTCTTGGCTATTCATTGCTATAAGTTCTTCCACCATTTTCAATGTTAGAAGTATCATTTGGCCCATTTTTGTTTCTGAATATTTTGTTTTTAGAATAAGCAGATAATATCATGATTTTTTTTTACCTTCTCACTCTTTAGTATCCTATACACAAGGAATTGTACTATAAAAGACGTATGGCTGGCATAGTCCCATTGAGAACATGAAGATCTGAATAAATCCTGATGTTGAAATTTCATTCAGAAGTTGCTGTTATATTTTTCATGAAGATGACTTTCAGTATTTCTTTTCCAGAGATAAAATTTGACTATGAATGTATGCATTTGGATAAAGCAGATACTTTACAATGAGGTATTTTTTATTAACTATTAAATTTTTTTTGGAAATGTGAACTTTCACATTTTGCATTTATTGGAGAAAACGCCTTGAAAATAACTGCAAAGAATACATTCTTACTTCTTTTGAATTTATAATTAAAACACAATGTCTGCATTTTTTGTAAACTTCTCAGTGTCCTACATTTATTTGAAAGCAGTTTCTCACCTCAATATTGCTTTTTTGATGGTTAAAATAAATTTTAAATTTTTTTGTGAGAACAGAGGTGAATGATGGCACAATTTCTTAGTATCTTGAACAAAACTCAGACCCTTAAAAGAGGACAACAGTAGTTTCTTCTAGATTAGGAAGGAAATACTAGAATATATGTGTGGTATATGCCTGAATCATAGCATTTATGGCATATTATAAATAAAATGGACACAACCACAAAAAGTTTTACGTTATTAAACATCAAGAAAAAATTTAGAATATCACACAACCCCAAAATCCCACCAGCTGCAACAACAAACACAACAAAGGCCATCACTCAATGGAGAAGTGATTGCAATCAATTTGGGATTCTTACAAAAAGAACTTATACTCCTGTATATTTAAGATTGCCATTAATGATTTTCTTGCCTCACTGACTTTTTTTTATCATTTTCTCACAGTTCAGACTGAACTTTTCTGGAGTTGTTATGGCTTTTTTGCTTCCCTATTTATTTTTTTATTCTTTAACTCATGCAGCCATTGAATCTTGTATGTAACTCTGTTTGTCTCTACAAGGATAATATATATGTGAGCTAATATAACTGGTACATTTTCTGATACTCGTTTTCTGGATTTTGGATTGGAACTCTGCTTATAGAGCTCTTAGCCACATCTTCAGCCAAGCAAAGTATAAGTCAAGGTAATTTTTCAGAGCTGTTGGAATACACTTCTGCTGCTGCTTTATTTGAACTCTATTGGAATATGCTTTATTTTACAGAAGGTTTTATTGACTTTTTGGCTTAATTGAAAGCCTAAAGACATCAAGAAACAAAATTCATTATTAAAACAAAAAATTTTAAAGCATTTTGGAATAGTCTGCTATGATAATGGAATAGAAAAATGAACGTACCTAAAGAATTAAAGAAAACAGAGATAAGGACAAAGACAAAAAAGTTTAAATTCCATTGAAATTGTCAGGGTCATATATCCTATTTCAGAATGTTTTCAAGAACTTTAGAGTAGTATTCTGAAAATTACATTAAAAATTATGACTTTATGAGAAGAAAATTCTCTACAAAAGTCTGCTAATATACTGAAGCAAAAGTGCTTGAAAGTATCTATAAATGGGTATTTGGGGACTATGACTTTTCAGCAGCTGGGTTACCCAGCTAAAAACAACTCAAACATGTCCCAGCATTTCCAAGAGATTCCATTTCTTGAGTCTGGATTTGCTGTGCTGATGCTGTCTAACATTAAAAACCGGTTTAGCAATCACTTTTATTAACGAGACAAGATAAAATCAAGAGAAATTTCTATCACATCTTTTAAGGGCTTTTATATATTTTTTTCTCTTCCTTTCCCATGATATGAACAGTGATAAAAGCACATGCACTGTGCAGCAGTTGTGTTTCAGATCTCTCAATACTGATAACAGTCCAATAACGGGGTCCTAGGCCTAGAAGTGGAGTGTACAATCAATGGTGCAGAATGTAGAAAGCAAAGGGTCCATGTGGACTTTAGAAACCTTTTTCTACACAAGCAGAGCACTAGAACCTTCTGCATGAGAGATTCCTCCTCTAATGTGCTGTGAATGGAGTTCTGGTGCCATGTCCCACAGGAAGTTATCCATCTTCCTGAGGCTGCAGCTGGAAAGCAGCATTCCGGGGCACAGCATGCTCCCAGCCTTATTTGTCCTCTGAACCCAGAGGAAATTAACTGTAAACTAAGAATTGTGGAAAAGAATAAAAAGTACATCCATAAGATAGAGTAGTCAGAGTTGCTAGTCATGAGAGGTCTGTAGCTCCACATGCCTTTTACCTGAGGCACGTGGAGCTACAGAATTCCTACGGATACAGAAAACACCTCAATCTCTGTTTCTTTATTTCTACCAGACACTGGCTGGAAGCACTTTTGCCCTTGGGAATGCATCTTGCAATAGGAAGACGTAGTTGATTCTGGTACTTTCTATACTGCAGAACCCTTTGATATGTTTCATTTTACAACTGGGTTATCCAGTCTAAGGCTTGTTCCCGCAAATAAAATGTAGAATAATGCCATTCATGTCAGCTTGGTATCTTTCCAAATGTGTGTATGTCTGCCTGCAGCAGCTGGCTCAAACACTAAACTCAAGCCGACATCATTTTTCTGAACACTTCAATACTTTTCACTAATGCAGGAACAGTTAAATAACAATCACTGTATTTAACCTTAGCTGTGGTTTTTGCAAAACTTTCATTAAATATCAAGTTTAGTTTAATACTATAAAAGAATGTTCAGACACATTGAATCGAGGGAATAGGGCTGTTTGAAGAAATACCTGGCTGGAACATAGCTCTGTTTTTATTTAGCTTAGAAATTGTAACATGAAAGCACAGTGTTAACTATAATTTCTTTAGTTTAGAAATTGTAACATGAAAGCACAGTGTTAACTACATTTGCTACCCTGCAATCAATTCCTATAAACCATCCTGTCCTCTGAGTCTGCGATAAAAGTGTGCGCATGAGATATGAAAGTGAAATTTGAGTTAGCCTTCCTCAATTTAGTGAACCTGCAACACACTAATTTTACTAATAAAGGACTGAAGTTTAATTTCTCTTTGCATCTCTAAGATGTAAAGGGTATTAGTTCTTAATAGAGGAAAGTCTGTAATGAATTAAATATTCCAGTATTAAGTTGCTTCTTACAATTATTTTCAAGTGTCTTTCCAGTTGAGTATATCTTTGAGTGGCTTGATTTTGTATATCTCTGTTCTTCATCTTTTTTGGTGATATGAAAACTACATTTTCCCTTTTTGATTCTTTTTATTTTTTTTTAGAATATTCTCTACGGCCCAATTGAATTCTCAGCACCCCCTCTCTTTAGAAGAATATGTCAGCTCTCAAGTGTCCAGTAGTCCTTTTTATCTGATGTGGACTCTTTAAAACTCACAAGCATGTCCAGGATATCAGATTAGCTTTAAAATGCTGCCATTCATCTGCTCAGTTTAATGCATTCTCAGCCAGGGAGTTGCTGTGCTGGCTAAAGGCTGTGCCACGCTGCAGCTCAGAAAATGAGAAAAGAAAGGCAGCCAGGCTGGGGCTAACTATACCATTAACTTCCCTTCAGCCTGCAATACATCAGCAGAGCATCAGACCCAATCATGTGCTTTGGGTTTTTGGTTGTTTTTTTTATTATTTTTATTTTTATAGCTGCTCTACTGCAGCAAATAACGATCAGAGGTATTTATTCAGAAAGGAATAGTCCGAATAAATGCTGTTTAGTCCTCTGGAAATTTGCTGTTCTCTTAAACGTGATATGCAGTGACTGCCCATTAATCGTGCCGTGTATTTTCCACTCTCCTTTACAAAAAAACAAACTGTGATTTGCATGCTCAAGGAAAAGGGAGAGGGGAAGTCTTTACCTGTAAAAGGCAAGATAATGTACTTGACTAATCCCAGAGAATATCTAACATAAATGGTTATGTTAGAAATGTTGCTTTCCTGCCAGTGGATATTGTGGAATCATGTATATTGATTAACTAGTGATGCAAACCATCTCTTTTCTGTGTCCTATTGACTGGGTCTGTGTTGTACTTGCTAATAACTAATTGGGTCTCAGGGCAGTAAAGTTTGCATTTAATTTATAGACAGTTTTGTTTCATTCCACATTGGAAAAATCAGATTTTAAGTACCATGGGAGCACAAGATTCAAAGCTAATCACCAGTAAACCTTGAAGAAAAAAGTCGGCTTGAGGCAGGATCTCTGCAAAATATTTAACTACTAGAAGGGGGCAGAAAGTGGGAGAAACACTAGTTCACTGGGGGATTTTTTTTTGTTGTTGTGAATTATGAAAGACATTGGGTAAATTCAGGAAAAATGACAACAGTGAGCAGAAAATGAATTTCAGCCAGAACATGCATTTTAATGGATTATCTGTTAAACCAAAGCATATACTATCTGCAAAATAGATATTAGCTGTCAGAGCTTGCAATTTGTACTTTAGTTTAGAATACTTCTATTCAATTTATTTCAGAAAGAAGAAAGCCAACTGACTTATTTTGAGCAAAATGTAAGGACTTTCCATTTTATTTTGTGAGAATAAATGTGTGAATAGCTATCACATCATCATTTGTATAAAACATATCAAAAAGCAATATTTTTTATTTCTTGCTTTTCAAAAGTACATCTATAAATCATCAACCTCTGTAAATACTTGAAAGGTTGTATAAAATTTGGTACTTGGCCAGATGTGGCATGTTTCACTATATTGCAGGTGTTAAATGACATCACTTGAGGCATGCTCCCTTATCTTCTCAACAAAAATAAGAACAAAGAATAAAACCCAAAAACCTGTGGCCACCAGCCTGTGGTGGCGTTTGCAGGGGTCCCAGGATGAGGGAAGAGATGAGAACCTTGACTCCATGTTTCAGAAGGCTGATTTATTATTTTATAATATATATTATATTTAAAAAACCTGATATATTAAAACTACATTCTAATAACTACAACTCATCCCTCTGTCCCTTAATACAATTAGAAAAAATCTTATATTTGTTGATTCTTTTCTGTTGGCTGTCCCTGTGTTGAGGTCCCTCCTGTGTTGTGTGTCTGTTGTCCCCATCATGCCATCATTTCTCTCAGTGTGAGAAGTACACACATACCTGTGGCTCATTCTCTCCTAGCAAAGTTACTCCCTCGAGCAAGGCTACAGAAAAATGACACAATGCTGCCGAAAAGCATTTACCCTGGCCCCGCTCTCCCTGAATGTTTAGTGACATGCTGACACTGCAGACCTTCCTCTCCTCTTGGATCTTGACTTCCTTTGGTTATGGTTCCAGTGTGGCACAGCCTGTGAGCACGCCTGGACTCTGCTACACAACATATCCACAAATAATTTTGTGCTAATGTCTTCTGACCAGGTACATTCTGTTTCCACCTTTTGACTTTCCCTTTCACACCTTTTTTTTCTGTGCTGATAAAACAAACTTAATGAGACTTTCTGTCTTCCCACCACTAATTAGTTAGAAAAAGTTCATTTCAGTAATGTAAACTTGATAATATTTCTCATCCTTCCATTTTTGTGTGTCAGTGTGTGTTGTAAGGAAATTGCTGAGGAGCTGGGAAGGGTCAAATGTCAAATGTTTAAAAGATGATGATGTGAGAAAGCTGCAGGAAAGTGCCAGGCTTCAAAAATTGAGTAGAGGTGTCGGACTGATAGTGAATGTCTAGAATGCTGGCATAGAATTTATAGTGGCAGCTCATGAAACAGATCTGTCCCATTTTTGTTCTTCCTCACAGTCAGAAACAAGGCATGATTCAAGCAGAAAGTGTTCAAAGGGCTGTACAGCCAAATTCCTTCACTTTTTCCTTGATGTCTTTTCAGAACTGGGAGCTATGCAATTATGGATGCAAAATGGTTTCCAACTACACAACTTCTGCAAAAGCCTTATCATTCTTTGTTTGAACTGTTTGCCTCAGCCCTGTCCAATCCCCAATAATACACCTGTCAGAGACTATTTACCAAAGATCTAGAAACACTTGTAAGGTATTCCCAAGGACAGATAGGAAATGAGACTGGCACAGGGGAATGTGGACAGCATCACATTTTGTGCCATACTGAAGGGCAGGTATGTTCTGTCTGTGTGCTTTTCTTGTGATAGCCACTGTCCTGGGGATCTTTTTTATCTCTCTGCTGAGTAACTGCTCATCTTGT
Source organism: Zonotrichia leucophrys gambelii (assembly GCF_028769735.1). Lineage (NCBI taxonomy): Eukaryota > Metazoa > Chordata > Aves > Passeriformes > Passerellidae > Zonotrichia > Zonotrichia leucophrys. The sequence continues at coordinate 104,646,077 of NC_088169.1, forward strand.
TCTCAGCTGGGGGCTCTCAGTGCTCTGGAAATAATAAATACCTGCTTTCCTGTGCACTCCCACCGAGCTGTTTCTGTGAGATTGCTCGTGGTGCCCAACGCCATTTGGGGGCTTGGCCTTTAATCACTTGCCTTCATCTGCTCACTCTGTGCCTGGAGCACATGCTGAGCTGAAGGGGGCTTCTGTTGGAGGCTCAAGAAATAAAATGTTGGCAAAAAATGAGAAACAAAACCATGTCTGTATTTGTTGCATTCACTGTATAAAGTCCATTTCCCAAATCTCTTTAGAACTTTTTGTTTTCAAAGAGATTCTTCTTCCAAACTGAGCTCTTTCTAACTTCATTGCATTCATTTCTTAAGTTAAAACTTCTATATGTAAGAAAAAAAACCATATATTAATTTAGAGCTCTATAGGTTTTTAAACAGTTAGCTCTTTATTTTACTAAACTCTGCTTAAAGGAAAAAATGTTTTATTCATGCAGATTACTTCTGTATTACGATACATCTCAAATAAATATTGAATATTTAATATAACCTCAGTATAGTATGTAATTCGTGCTGGAATTCTTTTCCTAAAGCAATTAGGCAGTTTCTGGAGAGCTTAAAAAAGAAAACAAAGTATCAAGTTGATAGTTTAATGGCTTGCTCGAAGTAGTGTTTTGCTCAGCTTAATAAAAAAACACTGTTGTGTCTATTTCCTCTATACAGCCTCTAGAAAAAATGTGTTTTAAAAACATTGGCTGAGAGGATCTTGAGAAAAGAATTATTTTGTACTTTACATATATAAAATATATCTTTTACTACATGTAGGAATGGACAGTTGGGAAGATATCTCACTTCATCCCCACAAAAGAGTGGGTACACCATTTCTGTGTGGCTCATGATTTGTCAGAATAACCTTGTGACTTGTTTACATTGAGAGGTTTGTTGCAGAAGAGATTCCTGAAGGACTGCATGGCATGAACTGTTATCTTCTAATGGAACTGGAGTCAGGGCTGATATGCAGGCTATCAGATCAGCCAGGCTGGCAGGGAATAAAAGGTATTGATTTGAAGGAATGCTTGAGGGAGTGACATTGGCCATGCAATGACATATCTTTAATAAGAAGGCTTATGGCTTGCCCAGAAAAAGCTTAACCACATCCCTGTGTTACTTGGGTGTTATTGTTCAAAATAAGAGATTTTCTGACTAGCTTGAAGCGCCTTGAAAGAAAATTGTGTTCAGGTACAATCATGGGCAATATGCTTAACAAGTGTTTCTCATTGATAAAGATCTCTTGTCTTCTTTAGCAGCTTAATGCAGTACTAAAGATTCCACTGAAGTCAGGCTGTCCCAAATCTGGGATTTTTCACCCTGGGTTCTTTCTGATCTACATCTGCCTTGTCATAGTTAACAGGGACAAAAATCTAAAATTTCAACGGGAGAAAATGTACCTGTAAATCCACTCTACAAGACACATTAGGAGCTTAGTGATCCTGAGAGAGAGAGGCTTGCTAACTTCACAGACCTTAAGCATGGCCATTACACCTGCAATAGTGAGTAAATTTAGAAAGTGCTGAGAAATTGGATCCTAAGGGGTATAATTCCTGCTCCACAGCCATGTCAGCTTGGGAGCACTGCCTTATGTTGCATAAAGCCTAATAATCACTGCTGGAGATGAAGTTTAGAGCATTAGAATTCTTGGAATCAGCACTGATAAAAGCACGTGCCTCTTTACCTGGCCCATGTGCTGCTCATGAGAAGCACTTTTAATCTTTAATTTAAATTCCACGTGGCCAAAAAAGTTCCTTAAAATAGTTACATTTCCTCCTGGGGAATCTGTGCTGTGAAAATCTCACATAGCGCTGAAATTGCTGTCTGTAATGTGGTTCTGCCTTCAGTGTATTTCCTGTGTTCTATAAGGGCAGGAATAGCAAATTATGGGAGGGGGGAACTGTATCTACTTGGGTGCTTCATTCCTTTTCTCTGGGAAGCTTCAGTCATTTTCAGGCTCTGCTATCAAATCACAGATTCCCTGAAATTATTGAGATGGGTTCTTTTGACTAATGCTGAGTACAGCAAAAGTTCTGTTATTGTAGTTAACTTTGTACAAAGAAGGAATAACTCACTAAATTAAAAAAAAAAAGAAAATAAACTGTTTTTTAGTTCAGTAGGTGTATTGTTTAAGATAAATGCCTTTTTAGCCACTTTTGAAAGCTCCTAATGCAATCAACCTGCTAACTACAAGGCCACAATACATTTTTCATTTAGTAAATATTTTCCCAAGCCAAGGGAACTATAAATTATAAATAAGCCTTTAATGAAAATACATGAATAGGTAATACTAACTACAATCTCCTATTATTAGCAGCACGAGATATTGCCTAATGTTATATTTAAATTATGCAGATCAGAATAATTTGGTATATATCAAGGGATAAATTATATTGTTCTGTGCCATCTTAATTATATCTTTTGACATGAAAGAAGCTATCTAAGTGCTTTGCTAATTAATCTTGTCACTCTTGACCCAGAAACACACTCTGTGTGGGTTGTTTCAAATTGCTGCTGTTAAAAATGCTAAATATATAATTTAATTGATATTGATATTAGAAAGAGTTCAGATCTATCCTGCTGTCAAGGAAAGTTTGAAAGCTGGTTGCTTCTACAGCATCATGCAAGTGAGAGATGTGCAGAATTTATTTATTTCATAAATAAGGTTTTTCATTCTATTGCACTTATTGCTTTATGTTGCAGTGACTCATCATTCTTTTTCTCCTCTCAGTGCCCAAGATGATCAGGTGGTTTTTTCCTGTTACAAGCTTTTGGTTATGCCAATATGTCATACCTCTAAAACAAATCTAACTTCCTATATTACTTTCCTTAAAAAGTATATTGTATAGGTAGGATCTCCTTAAAGATGTGGCATTTTTGCAAATGAAGAAGCTAAAACATACACCTTTGAGACATAGAACAAAATCTGTGTTTTTTCTCAAGCTCAGTATATAAAATAAATGGGAAAGCCTCTTCAGCTTTAAGCCCTCATTATGCTGCCAATAGATTTTACCATTTTTAACACCTTGATTGTATATAATAATCATATTGCCATTTAATGGGTTACGTATTCAGTGCTTCCTTATCTAGGAGTTATACCCCCAGGCCCCCTGGATATAAAGCAGAGCCTTGTTTCTTTTCTGACCTTAAAGCAGAAACTATGTTTATTTTTTCACTGGGGTCACCACCTCTTGCCAATAAAATGATTCATATATTCATCCTTGCAATATATAAATGGACTTTCAAACATAGACAAGCTCAGAAATTAGTTCCTTGCCAGAAAAGGGGAGTTTAAGATACTTCAGGCAGGTTTTAGGGAAGATGATGATTCAGGACATTTGGATGTGTCTCCCCTTGGTTCACAGTAACCCTTCTCTGTGTTACACTTCAAAGCAGACAGATCCCAAAACATGAAATACATGACAGCACAATGTCTTTCTGGTGAATATCTTTGTTCTTCTCTGCTGTCAAAGTTCAAAATTGTGGGTTTTTTTGGTTTTGTTTTTGGTTTTTTTTTTTTTACTTTGCCTATGCTACCAAGGTGTATCTACCTTAAAATTAGTCTGCTTTTGAAATAAGTTGAGAAGAAATTTTAATATCTCTGTAAAAATATTCAAAACTTTTTATAGTAATCCAAGAATTTGAAGTGGAAAATCGAAAGAACCAGTAGATTGTGTGGAATTATATATTGACCCCTTTATAGCTGGTTATAAAACCTAGCACACAGCTTGGAGCATTGTGGATCTGTTTTAGTACTATTGCTCTTTTTCCCCTTACCAGGGTACTGACACTTCCATGTGTTTGAGTGAGAAACACTTTCAGATGCAAGGACAGGGAAACTGTTCCAGGTGTCCATGAGACAGCTGTTGTGGTGACATTTATTTGGCCATTAGCACATATGGTCACCTAAAATCAATGCTATAGAGGTTTTCTCATGCTCTTATTTATGCATCAGTATTTTGGGTTGTTTTTTTCTGAGAAACTCCATTTGGGGGATGACAGAAGGAGGAATCCTGCCAAACACAGGGATGTTAAAGGAAACACAGACTGGGAGGCTCTTTGATGGCTTGGAAGGAATTTGAAGCAGTACAAATGCAGGCTGCACTCTTTTGAGAAATATTCCCAGTTGACCATTCTCTCCAGTTGGAATTAACATCAGATAAATGCCCAGATTGGAAAGATTAGTGTATCATAACATTGAACCTCTCTAAAGAAAATCCAGAGTTCTCAACATGAAGGTTTTTACTGGCACTAAGGTTAAAGCAGCTCCATTCAACTCGCCTCAGTCCCTCAGGAAATTTGCCAGGTGCTCTCCCAGCTGTGAGATGCCTCTGCCTCGGAAAAGAGAGCACACAGGCACAGGATTTATGGAAAGAAAAGTAACAACCATCCAAGCATGAGAGAGACAAAAATGAAGGAGAGTTTGGGTTGCATCAGTCATTAATGTTCCTGCTTGAGTTTGGTCTTGCTTTCCTATAGACAACTGTGTTAATAATCCATGCCTTGATTAGAAAAAGCTGTGAACAGCTGATATGGAAAATCTGGATTCTAGCACGGGTTCTGATGCTTTCCATCAATTCCTTTGCCAAAGGCAGCCAAAAGAAACAGTGTACTAAAGTCAGGAAATGCCTAGTAAAGTTGTGCTCTAATTTCATTTGTTTCTTCATATTTATGTTAAAATTGCATAATATTTTATAAATACCAGTGAAACAGATACCAATATTTTATTCAAAAACCTTTAAGCCAAACCAGGTTCTCACTGCAGATAAAAGCCGATGTAGCCCAGCTATGTAAATTTTATTTATCAGAATGAACTCAATAATAATATTATTTACACTTCTACATTTAATTAAATTTCATTATATGGTAAAACTTATAAAGAAATTTTTTAAAACATCATAATCAATGCAATATTAAATTTCTCTTAACAAATAAATAGTGATTCCCTGCATTTAAGGGGTCAAAAACATTGTGTTAACTATAGTCAGAGTTTATTTCAAGTCAATAATAACCACTTTTAATAACTGCATGCAGCAGTTTCATACAATATCTTCTAGTTTTTACAGGGAATATTGTTTAATACTAAAAATTGCATAGTCCTGAAAATGTGCTGCTAAAATCAAAATTCTATATATAATGAAATTAAATGGAGCTCTATCAGGAGATTTTGATGAGTGACATGCTTAATGGGTGAGGCCAATAGCTTCAGAAATTCTGGTTTGCAAATGAACAATATTTATTCAGTTTATTATTCCTTTGGACACTAATTTCACTTAAAGGTAATATATTGATTTATCTTTCATTAGTTAATAATTTTGAAGAAATTAACTGTAATTATAACGTTTACAAAGTCTGCTAAGTGTTGATTCTTTCCTTTTCCTCCAAATATAATATATCTTCTACTGGGGTTTGTTGGACATGCTCCACCACAAAGTAGGATATGCACTGCAGATGCTTCAGCTGATCCATTTCAGCATTCCATTTCAGATTTATATAGTTCATGAATGAATAAACATTTATTCAAAAAAAGTATTTCTCTATGCACATTTATTTATTTCTCTTGAAAGAAAGAACAATTACCCGCAGCAATCATGCTCACTAATTCACTAATTACTCCTTCTAAAACAAAATTTAAAAAAACATTCAAGAGGATGCAACATACACTTTTTTATTAGTGCCAAAAGGATGAAATTGGAGAGATTCTTTAAATGTCCAACTACGACGTCCTTGGCATAGAAATTGCTAGCCAGGAGACATATTATATTTCTTCCTAGAACAACTCAAAATGTATTCCACATCAAGCAAAAAGAAAGAGTCCTTTTCACTGAAGTGTCAATGTTAAACTGACATTAGAGTCAAGAGGTGCCAAGGATGTTGTGGGAACTAGAAGAGAGGTCAGAACTGAGTCAGCCTTTGCCTTCCCTCCTGCTCCTGAGAATATGTGGAGGAATGGAAAATCTAATGCTTAAAATAAAATCAAGTGGTAGGATACTGCCCTGAAGGCTTCCTTCAGAAACTGTCAGCCATGTTAAGGGCACATTGATAGTCTGTCCTGGAAGCCAGGTCATCCACATTTCTCATAGGCCAAAATTTCTTAATTATTCTTATTAGGAACTGTGGGCATCCTCAGAATTAAGTACTTTATTGTTTAAACTAGTTTTAAGTGTGCAAATGCATCTTGTTTTTACAGTTCTCCATACCAATTTAGATTTTATTAGCTAAAAAAATACAGTTATTATGTTACCAATTTGGAAAGAGCAGCCAGATAAAATATGCCTTGGTGTAAATCTAAACTAATTTTGGCATTAGAATGCTCAAAAAACATGTTCTGTCAATAGGTTAAAGGTCCTGAATATTTTTAATTCTTGAAGGAAAAAAATATCCCTTTCTAAATCTTCAATTAAAAAAAAAAAATAGAACAAACCCCACACTTGTAACCAAGGCAAAACTTCATTGTGTTATAAGGATATGATCTGATCTTTTTTTATGTCCTTAAAAAAATCATTATTTTAGCAAAAATTTACTTTTTCTTTAGCCATTTTAATTAATGATATGATGGATGCTGTCCAATGATATATTAGGGTTTAATTTGATCATTTTTTGTATCATTATGTAGTATTTCAGTGCCAAAAGTGTCATTTTTTTACCATCAACATCATGGTCAGGTTCTTTCTTAGGGTATAAACTCAATAGATAGAAAGTGCATCATATAGAGCTGTTATTTATCTTAAATGTTTATTATTTTTATCTGTCACTCCCAGTTTCTCCATCACAGCCTTCTCCCTCAATCACATAAATGCTCTTTATTCTCAATATAATTTCTATAACATTATTTTTTTCTCCCCCACTTTTTCTCCGAAGATGAGCGTAAACTTTCAAAGTCAAGCCATCGGATCCACTTCTCTCATAACTCTGGTTATGACCTGAATCAAACATAAATCTAGATCCATGGTATTTGATTTGTCAGCAGATGAGTCAGTATCATCCATCCCTGCTTTGTGCCCATATTATTTTAAAATATATATGTCAAAACTTCTTAAAAGGTATGAAGTATCAGCTCTGTCCTCCTTTGTTATTGTAGTGGTTTTGCTTGCACAACCATGACAGACACATCAGATTCTCACAAATCAGGATGGGCACTGAAAGGGCTTTCTCCAAGGCATAAGGTAAAGTCTGAAATAGAATTCAGAGTTTTGGAAGGGCTTTTTCCTTAACTAAAACAGAAGGCTAATGGGTGTGCTTAGTGATAATAAGAAATGCTAATGTTATTTCTGGCTTTTCTCATGGTGTGTTATTAAAAATAAATCAAAGCAGTAAAACCAGGACTTGTTAAACATGATGTTTATCTCACGATAAATTTAAGCATGTTCAAATTTTCCATTCATGAAGATAGTTGCATTTTCAGAACTTTTAGAAGGAAAACAACTCACCTGTAATATCAATGCAAACATCAAGCAAATCAAATATCATACTTGCATTATTAAGAAAGTACCTAAGTTAATGTTGTAAAAATAGTTTGGTTTAACATATGTCCTATTGGATGATGTAGTAGATGTGCTGACTTATTCTTAGTTGATTTCACTGCAAAATATGTTTCCCAAGAAAAATTTACTTGATCAAGTATTTTTTCAATTAGTTTAAGTTTTACTGACTCTTTTTAAAATCAAACTTCCTCATTCTAGATATATCTAGATACTTAGATATCTAAAAATATCTGATATATCTAGATACCTAGATATATCTAGATTCTAGATATATCAGATATTTTTAAACACCTAAAAATATCAAATTATTTTCTGGAACCAATGTATGGGCAGGAGGAGAAGACACAACAACATACATGGCACAGGACTGAAACTTAAGATGGTATTCTGTATATCATATGTTGCTTTTTCATTTCTGTAATCTTTAATTATTGACATGATCCATATTGATTCTGATGAAGTGGTACAAGTGTCTTCTACCTGAACATTTCTATTAACTTTAGAATACTTATGTAGCTAACTTTAAAATACTTATTTAGCCTTGAGAATGTTCAAATTTAAGATAAAATATAGTGAAATGTCAGGAACTCAGATTTCTGTAATTATATGGAAATATCCAAGAGATTCTTAGAGTTAAGAATCACATTCATCAATAGAACAGAAATCGTTTTAGAAAAATAAACATTTTTAATAGAGGTTTCTTTAAAAGTTGTCTGCACCTTGATCAGCCTTTCAAGAGATAACCTAATAAAAATTGCATTAAACAATTTCTTATCCTTTTAAGCATCCTTAAATTTTCCTAATTTTGTATAACATTTTAATCTACATTCACCCCAATAGATTTCAAGTAAAAATTTCACTATTTAATCACATATCCCACAACATTCTTTAATCTGAAAAAGCTAATTCCCATTAATAACATGTTAATCTGTATGCTTAACATTTGTCTTTGGTAATAATTGCTGTTTAGTTTTATAAAACACTCATTAAATGTCTTGCTAAATTACATAAAGATCATAATAGGCATTTAATGGAAGCTTTTAAAACTGAAGTAGGAATCACTTTAGATTATAAGTAAGTATAGGTTTAAAAAGCCATCATTATATATCTATTAAGACCATTTAACTTAAGTGTTCCATAATTAGGGAAGAGCCAGAATTTTAATTGCACATTTGCAAACTGCTACCTAGGACTTCTGAGAATAGCTCTCCTTTTATCTTAGAAGAGTTTGCACTCTCTTCAGGCTTTATTAAGTTTTTTTAAATTTGTAAGTAATATCCTTCTAGACTATAGTCAACACTATGGGACAGAAATTAGAAGTCATCTGATATATAATTAGTTCCTTAAAATTATCTCTAATATTTGAAAAAAATATAAGATAAGCTTTGGTTTGCAAAGTGTTAAGTTTGAATCTCTCTATGAACTGTTTCAGCCAAAGTATTGACAGGGGGATATAGAGTACTTTTACCTCTGGATGACTGACTGAAAACAGGCAAGAACAATAATTTTGATCAAATTGAGTTCTTTTCACCTAAATCCCTCTCTTAGGTAGATGTCCAAATCTTAAAAATACACTTATCTTTGGTTCTTCTCTACTTAGTATCATTGCACATCCAAAAAAATTTTTACTTTTAATCATGGAGAAAAGGAAGTGTGTTGAGATTCCAGATACACCCCAGTGTGGAAATAGGGCTCCTCAGGAAAGCAACTTTGCCCAAGTTCCTTCTGTTTCATTTTTAATTCAGTTCCCAGACCTCACTTTTTTAACAGCGGACACTCAGAGCTTTAAATGCTCTTCAATAATTCAATCAAGAGATTTTTCACCTAAAATCTTCACAAGACAAAAAAGAAAAAGAAAAAAGAAACTCTCTTGGATTATTTCTTTCCTTACATGCAAACACAAAACAGGCCTCTCAAAGCAAAGGAAATACATAGAAAGACCATTGGTTTCTCATTTCTTTTCAAAGCACTGCTTAATGGCATTATTGGTACATCAGTTGGCATTTTCCAGGATGGGTATGGGGGTTCAGAAGAGAAAACCTCAGAGTGAGATTGTCTCCCATTTGAAATACTAAGTGATCTGCCTCTGTTTAAACTATTTTGAATTTCCCACTGTTTTTGATGCTCATATTTTCTCTTCAGTGTGTGCTCAAAAAAAAGCAAATTATTTGCATTTGAGTTGTAAAGTGTTGGAAATGGAAAAATGGCAGGAATGGTTAAACTTCATCTCACAGCCACAACTGCTCCCCATTTCATTGAATCTGTTTCCTTTTCATTACCCTCAGCTCAAGGCTGACAAAATTGCTTTTTTTCTGTTTAGTTTTGTTATGCTTTGTTCTTAAGTCTTGCATCAAATAGAAGTGTTAGTCTCTATGGGCCCCCAAGAGAGAATTAAATGAAGTGACAAACAGTCTTGAAGGCAATTTTCTATTAAAATCCAGTTCTTGTTTTCTTTTGTAATTCTTCCTGCTTGAATTTAAAGGTTTTTCCCCTCAAATACATTTAGCTTGAGAGCAATTTTATAGAGCATGCAATCATTGTACTTGGGTAACTGCGTGCTTTTCTAGCCTGAAGTTCATCTAATATTCCATGGCTGGGAGAAATCACAGAGAGCTCTTTCTTTAAAAAAAAAAAAAACAACTTATTCTTTGAGATGAATTAATACATTTTTCAAGAAATATAACTACCCTTTAAATTGATTGCATTTTCTTCACTTCTGAGCTGTTTTTCTTTATGTAAGAGCTCTGGTCAAGCTGTTCTCAATGTTTGCTCTTGATGGTCAGCTCTCTCTTTCAGTTCAGTCATAGACACACAGAAGAAAATAGTCCCAAATAATATTCTTCTGATATTCTTCTGATGTAGCTTAGTGCACCTCTTTTACAAAAAAAAAAAAAAAAAAAGCTTTTAATTTATTTATTTATCTTGGGTTTGAAGAGAGGCATTAAGTAGTATAAGGAAATAGAAAATGAGAGGGATTTGTATGAAGACAAGATGGCATAACAGTTAACTCCTAAGGCTAAAAGTGGGAAAAAAAGTAATAGGAGAGGAATAAACATTTGCAAAATCACTAGGAGAAGAGAAACATAAAAGCAGAAGAAGGAACAATAAGAAGAAAATAGGAAATAAAAAGAGGAGTAAGTAATGAAGTTCATGTTAAAAAAGAAAAAACTGTTGAAGAACACAGTTGAAGGTTTAGTCAGCTAACTGCACTGGAACACATTTAACAGCAAGCCTGGCAAAAAAGGCAGACAGAGAATACTAAATCTTCCAAAATGAAATAAAATTATCAGCTAACAATTGTACTTTGGCCCAGGCATACTTTGCGCTGAGAAGCCCAAGGGAATTGCTGTTATCTGGTAGGGATGCTGGCATTTTACTCTCATGTATATTTTCATGTATTGCTAGGAAAAATCAACTTGAAAGATTTTATTTTTCCTCCTTAAAATATTAGAAGGTCTGTGCCTGCTAGAGTCGGTATTCAAAATGAAAATGCTTACAACTGCTCAGACCTGTTTTGCCAAAAGAAAGTCTGAGTCTGATTTACTTTTTCATTAGTGCACAGAACAATTTAGAATTTTTTTCTTAGAAATCTCAATTCTGTATTTCAAGTCTGTTTCCTCAGTAACCAAGTTCTTGGGATTGATTTGAGTAACAACCCTAGGAAAAAAAACCTTTGTTTTCTGGATTCTATATTTAGTTCCTGATTGCTTGAAATTTTAAGCATATCAATATTTATGCTTTTGCAATATCTCAGTGGTACTGGAGGGTTCCAACTTCATTAATCAGTAAAACACTGAGGCAGGATCCTGCTTCTTGTGTAACTCTATCAGATCTTTAAGGTACCTTAAATACTGTGATTTTTATTTGCTAAAATCACCAGTAATACCCTGGTTGTGCCAATATACAAGAATTTAGTGCTGGACAAAATAACAGTATAATACCGGCAGCCCCAAGTGAACAGCTACAGAAACCAAGAGGTGCAGACAGCCTCAAAATCATGACACCAAAAGCTGTTGTTATGGAAACTGAGTTTCCCAGGACACATCTGCAGATCTTAAAATATTTCAGCTTATAGGTGGAAGTTTGCAGCTGCTCTCTACTTAGAGTACAAGAACTTAGTTGCAGCTTTTCAGCCATCTGTGGGTCAGAAATGGCTTTCCTCTGAGAGCCCAGAAGTATTTTCCCCAAAAACCTTCAGCTTTGCTACCTTCTTCCAGGCATTTTTGCTGAACAGAAGCATCAGTTTTGAACAGAATTCTGACATGCAGAAGGAAGTGCTGACTTGCTTCTTCCATAATAAACCCTGATGTCTGTGACAATTTATTTTATCACTGTAAGTCATCAATTGTGACATGTTCCTAAAGCTCCATAATTTTCTTTTGCATGAGATGGATACTATACTCCATTAAACCATTTGAATTCATTTAACTCATAATTTGTCAACTAGATGCATTTTTCATTCTCTCTCAAATGGAATGCTTAGGAAATGACAGAGACAGCAGCAGACCATATGCAGTGATTTCTTTTTCCTGGAGAGGATTTGACAGTCAATATTTATTCTCTTTAATTCCAATGCCTCAGCTCAGCTGGGTGTTTTGGTTTGGTTTAGTTTATTGGGTTTTCTTCCCTCTTCAAATTGTCACAATTCCTCTAGAAATAAAAACTGCGTTCAAGTTTTTATTCAAGCCTAGAATGGATGGTAATATCTGGTCTTGGAATACATGATTATTCATTATTCTGCAAGCATTAGCTGATCTTTATGTGTTGTGTTAGAGTAAAGACATAATAAATAGTATATGAGAAAAAATGCCCTGAGGTGAAATCTCAGCTTCATTGAAAATCAATGGCAAAGCTCTTATTTCCCATCAGTTGGACAAAAACTTTTCTGTCCATGTGAGAATTGAAAGATAATTTAATTTCTCTACTTGTGAGAACTTGTATTATGTGATTATTTTATTTGAGTTTAATTCTCAGTTATTTCTTCAGGCAAAGCTCCAATTGAAATTTCTTGTCTCTTGTAATCAGTGGGAATTTTTCCTAAGGAGAACATTTTGCCAGAGCTGTGCAATTTGTTCTTTTTCAATGTTTATCTTCTGTCCATTTTATTATTTGTCTTATGGAAGAATAAGGGAAATAGGCAGCTTTTTGGAACTGAGTAAAGTGAAAAAGAAAAAAATTACCACAAAGAAAAAAAAAGGAGCAATGATTAAATGGGGTTGATCAAGGTTAAATTTATGTTGTGAATATGGATATAGGACTGCCTGACTTCCATAAAGGTTTTGTCACTTCTTTATTACTTTTTTTAAAGTCTGATGAGGTAGTATAGAAAAAAAAAAAGGGTTGAAGAAGCTGGCCCTAAAGCCTGTCTGTTGCTCAGGATCCTGTTATATGGAAATTTCTGGAAGGCATCTAGTCTTACTTTGAACACTTAGCATGGAAAGAGTCTGTTCTTTGGTACCTGATGGAGTAATTGAACTGCTATGGTTATTTCTGTATGTACTTTCTGGTATTATATTGCTTTTACCTGCTAAAGGAAAGATCCACCCACTTAGGTTTTTTAATATATAAATACTTATAGACTAAAAAGCAAGGCATCTTCTACATATAGATTGAGCTAAGGTTTGTAACTACTGACAGGTTTTAAAATCTAAGTCACTTTTATGAGACTACTTTTGAATTCTGAACACTCTACTGATGCATTTTATATTATTTCCATCAGAAAAAGTTGCTGTATTTCAGTAATAGACTCAATATGATTTGGATAATAAACCCCATTCCCTAAGGATTCATCCATTTTAAGGCCTCTGATTACTTTATCTGAATCATCACAAAGAAAGGTAGAGTTCTGTTATTGAAAAATTGCTTAGAAACTCAACAAAATATGTTTGCTAATGGTCTGTTGCAGGCTGGCTACCAGAGAAAGCCACAGAGAAAACATGCAATAGAATTTATATCCATATTACTATTACATTGAAATGTGCTTTCTTTTCTTCTTCATCTCAGAAAGGAGTTCATATTTGTGCTATTGATTTAATAAATACAACAAAACTGCAAATCTAATAAGGCACTAAAAGTTTCCAAGTCATTTAGCAATGTAGATACTCTTAAAAATTATATTTTTCTATGTCTTTTGTATTTTTCTCCTATGGTTCATCTCTTGGTCTTCTTTGCAGCCCACATGAGAGGAATAAATCATATAGATTTTGAACTGCAACGATTTTATAGCTTCTGCAAATAAAGGTAAAATGTTTTTATCTTTGGATTTCTTCAGTGTTTCAGCCATTTAAAAGCATCAGTACTGTTTAAATATTAATTTAAAGGTAAAGTCTAATTAGCATCACTTCTGCTCCCATGTAAAAATTAAGAAGGCTGATATTTATGTTAAAAAACAAATCCACGCCTTTTTGAAAATCTTAAGAGAGGTGAGATGCTGAAGAATAGGAAGGTGGAGAAAGAAATGGTTTTAGTTCAATGTTGCATAGTAGTTTTCTTTTACTATTTCTTTGATTCTGGTGTGGAAAGTTGCATCTGGAATGATGCCATGTGTCCCAAAGGTTAGCTGCAGGTGCTAAAAGAAATCGTGGAAGTTGTTTCACTCTTTGTACTGTGTTAGAAACAGCAGGAGGGGAAAACAGCCTCCAGAAGTGAATGGAAATAAAAAAGTTCCCTGTCTTCTGTATATTTTTTTCAGCACAAAATTATATAACTCTTCAATTTTTTTTAAGCTTTTGTTTTTATGAAAAAAAATTGAGAAGTCCCTTGAAAAGAGTCTTTGCCAGAAAAACACCCAAATATGCTATTATTTACTATAAAGAGAAGGGAGTTTAAAACAGAATATATAACTAACACGTGACAATATTTCCAAATTACATATTGGTAGGAAGATATAAACACTATAAATAAAATTAAAATGTGGTATGCATACAGCTGTATAATACAACTCACACTCACAGCTAAAACCAGCCATTCTAATATGATAGAGATCCAGATTTTCAGAGCTAATCCATTTCCCATGAGTGATCTTGGCTGGTGTGGTCATTTTCTGCTAGGTTTTTCTCCCTGCTGATGGTAAGGCTCCAACACCTGCTGATGGTACCTCCAGTGCCAACTCTAATATCTGTCAGCTACAGCCACTATTAACTGCCCTTAAAATGAAATTTAAAAAATAGGACAGCAAATACCAGCTGGGGAGCAGTGGTATTTATTATCTGTGGATGCTGAGTTTCCATATATAATATGTTCTTTGTTTGTGTTAATAAAAGATACATAGTTGGTTTTATTGGGTATGTTGAACAAAAGCCCAAATAATTATCTGTGCCAATAAATACCGGACAATATTATTGCATTTTATGTAGCATCAATATTTTTTATATTAATAAGAGCAGTACTATCAGTACTACTATAAAATTAGGAAATTTGCCTCTTATCACAAGTACTTTAAAGCTAATTTTAATACTGGAGGCACAGTACACATTAAAAGCTTTGTATTTTGGCTACTATACACTAATACATCAATGGAAAATATTTATGAACTTTTTTTCAATAGAATGGCTGAACTCCATGCCAAAAACAGCTAATGAAGGGCAAAGGGAATAAGACAAACTAAATAAATGATATGGCTGCTGTTTGATTTTAAAAAAAAAGACACTGAGTATTTAATGATTCAGATTCAAGTCTTTAAAGTCAGTTTTGCTTATAACTTTTTATATCATGTAAATGACACAAAATGCTTGAAGAAATCTCATTTAGATACATGTTTGAAAATTCTATTGTATTACTGAATTATTTCGGGTTTCTACAGGATTTTTATACCCCTATTCTTCTATCAATTTCACTGTAAAAACCTACATTTCACATGAATTAAATGAAATATTTCCAGTTCCTATGGGTTTTCTATTTCCATTCTTTACT
The DNA here is from genome assembly GCF_028769735.1 of Zonotrichia leucophrys gambelii. NCBI lineage: Eukaryota > Metazoa > Chordata > Aves > Passeriformes > Passerellidae > Zonotrichia > Zonotrichia leucophrys. The sequence goes on from NC_088169.1 coordinate 104,661,504, forward strand.
TGACACCAGATGGCTCCAAGAAGTCATTCCTTTTTTATTTTTTTCTTCTATGGTAAAACAATAGAAAAGGAAAAGGAGACATTCTTGATCTGATTCACTGTGAAAAGGAGGGGTAAATCATAACATGCCAATAAAGAAGGAGGAATCCAGGTGCAAACAGAGTGCCTGGCTGTTGTACAGGAAAGTGAAGCAGAGAAAACAGAGGTCCAGGTGTGATTTCTAAGGCTTGTGAGGCAGGCGGAAGAAATCATGAGTCTCCAGTTGAATTAGCGTTCAAAATACACCAGTGTTTCAGTTTAGAAGGGCAAGACTTCAGTAGTTTTAGCAAACCAGGCTGTGCCTTAAGTCATGGTATCTAAGAAATGTAACCAGGTTGAAGAGACAGGCTAAGTACAAAGCCCAGAGAACCTTTTTTTCCATGAAGTTTCTAACAAAATTTCCTTCCTTAACTAGTTCACAGCTGTCTGTTTCAGTATGGTACAAAAGTATGCTAAAAATGCCTTTTACAAACCTGAATGCAATAAGGACTGAAGTGCATTTTGTAGACCAAGTGCTTGACCTTTGCTTGAATTTAGAGCTGTGTTCACTAAATTATTAAACAATACTTTATAATTATAAAAATACAATATCTAAAAGAATATTCTTTCTTTTGTCCAAGCTTTAAAAAGCCAGCTGATTTTTATTCTACTGGGAACACTCAGGACTTGATAAAAATTTTCATATCTCAGAGTCAGTCCAGTGAGAATATTTTTGACATTTCTTCAGAAAAATTCTAAACCCTGTTCCTCACCCTCACTCACTCGTAAGTGACCGCTGAAATGCATAAGCCATTTCTGGTGCCTCAGATATTGTTCCCAGGATCAAAAGGCCACTTCTGGCTGTGAAATTCTGGAGATTGAAATGTTGTTGTGTATTTCAGGACACAAGGTTATGCTTCACTAAAACTTCATCCTGGAAGTGAATATTCAGAACTTGAAAGAAAAGCAAGTGTATATTGAGAAAAGTGACCTAGGTTATTCTATATGACTACTGTTAAATTTTTAATTCCCACAAAAATGTCTCCTCATGTTCTTGTCTTCAATTCCCTGTTTAGCATGACCATATTAATTTAATAAGCAGGTTGCGCTGCAAAAATAGAGCGGATATGAACTGCCTGTTATCTTTCTCTCACTTTTAAAATACATCTCTCACGTATTCTCAACGAATTCAGCACAAGACATGACTCACTGATGAAACTGACAGCACAGATTGCCCTTGCTCATTGATTTCTCATATGTGTCCCTGCTACTCTTAGCATTTGCATTCAGGGTCAAAATTATGTCATATCATTTCATTGGGATATTTTTCACAGTTGTTTTTCTTCCTGACAGTCAGTTCTCAACCCTAATCATCAGGATATTTAAGCAAGGCGTGTTATTAGTAATGCTGTGAAAGAGCAGTGCAATAAATTATTTTAGAAATAAACTTCAAATAAAATAATTCTTTATTGTCAAAAAGTCCTTCTAAAGGCAAGTACAATGATGTTGCATGAGCATGTTGTGAATATCTTGTGTCAAGCTACAAAATCTGAAACATTCAGGGTAGCTCAATATTGAGAATTTGCATTAAAATTTGAGTTTTCTAAACCCCAACTCTTTCTCTCCTGCTCACATGCCCTCACCCTGCCCTGCTCTCACACTCCTTCACAGTCACATATACATTTACAGACCTTTACTATCAAAGAGCAAACATTCTTGGGCAATGGATTTTACCTAAATGCAGGTGGGATAGGAAAGCCATTCACATTTTTAAATTATTGAAGAATGCTAATAAATCCATTGATGTTCTTTACTCGATGTTGCAGTATTTTGTTAATGTGGTTGCTTTTGATTTTTTTTTTTTTGTTACTAATTTCTGAAGTTTGAGTTCTTCTTTGGGGTGCAAAAGCAGATAATTTAAAACAGAATTCAGCCTCTGTCCGATAATCAAGGTATGGCCTCCATTGTCATTAGTACCAGTTCTGTGTGACAGAGGATCTCCCATTACCAAACAGCTGATTGGAATCAGACAAAGATGTGTAATTCCACTTTATTGATTAACCCTTACAATTCAGAAAGTCCTTCAGAGTTTATACTGTATTTCTAGGTTTGTTGGGTTTCCTTGGTGTATTTTCTAGTTCCACACCTCTTGCAGAAGACCAGATAAGTTTTGGTGGGTTTTTTTGTTTTGTTTCGTTTTGGAAGGATAGCATCAAACTACTGACATCTTTAAACTGCAATTAGATTCTGCAGGAAGGATATGCTCTGCCAGGTCTTTGAAGAAAGCCTTGAAGCTAGATCTGTGGTGAAACTGCAGTCTAGCACTTCAGGGTCTCTGAAACAAGAGATACAATGATTTTATTCGTGCTCTGGGATGTGAATAGGCTTTCATATAACTCTTGCATTCACCTGTTCTCTCTGTGGGCTTCCTAATCAGCAAAATCCTGACCACATCTTATTATCTTTTTTCTATAGATGATGCCCTCATTCCTCCTTTTCTTTGCTCTTGTGCCATCCTGCCTAGATTACAGTTTTCAGAAAGCTCCAATCTAGATAAATTTTAAAGCAATTAATGTACCAGATAATTTAAATACTTAAGCACTTAAACAGTTGAAATATGAAGTTAATTAAAAGTTATTACCTCTTTTCTGATAATGTCTTATCATACAAACCTACCCTGACGGTTTTGATAAATCTATTTCCTGGCACTAGTGTCAGATTGACATGGAAACATGACTACTGTTAATAGTGAAATGTTAATTTCTCTAAAGAGAAAATAATAGGTTCTTTCATTAAACTACAGCCACAAAAATAAAAACAAAACATGCCTATTCTTTGTGCATCAGCAGAGTTATCACATAATTTGCCCAGAGAAGGTGATCATAATCTGCTTATAAATAGTGTAACACTGAACCTCTTGGAAATATACAGCTAAAGCCAGAAGGATTAGAATTCAACAGCCAGAAATAGTAGGAATTCAGGTTTTCTGCCTAGTAAATGCAATAATTTTTGAAACTTGGATTTTCTTTGCTTCACAAATATATAGGAATGCTCTTTTCTTTCCTTCTTGATTAAATTTTTGCTGTAACTCATACACTTGCTAAGTACTCATTCAACTTGTACCTGGATAGATATTTGAGAAGAATCATACAAAAGGCTTCCTTTCAGTAACTTTTAGAACAGTAGCAAAGTGTACCAATTCAGGCAATTCTAACTGTTCCCCCAGTAAACTGAAAATATTATCAGGTAGAATAAGGGTGTCACAAAGTAAAGGAGAAAGTATAACTAAACTTTTTAGATACAAAATTGATATTGACTTCCTGTTCATATAAATAAAAGCAAATATTGAGGAAAAAATTGGAAAATAACCATTAAAAACCAAGAATTAATATTCATTCAAAGGCTTTCTCCCGTGTCAGGCACATGGACTGTGTGAATCTTCACAGCTGCAGTTGTATTAAAGGAGTGGTGTATGCTTACCCCAAACAAAAACACTGGTCCAAGAAGCCAAGTGAATATAATTATTCCTTGAAGAATAAAACATTTTATGGTGGAAATCTCTAAATTAATGATTTAGGGAAGGGGGATCCATGCTTGATATGAGAGGTCTCAGAAGAGGAGGCACAGGATGCAGCACAAAGGGGTACCAGGCACAGGGTGGTTGGGAGCCAGGAACACCCAGCTGTAGGCGCCCATCCAACAAGGAGTGACCAGAGAAGCAATTACAGAGCTGGAGCTGGGACAAGGCAGCTTCAGGGGACAAAGAGAACAAAAATAAAGTGCTTAACATAAGTAAAATGCCCCTTGTTGGATGGATTGGGTGCAATAAAGATTGGATGTTACAGGGAGCTGTAGATTGCAGAAGATCATGGTAATATCACGCAAAAAAAAGGAAGCAAAAAAACTCACCCAAAAAACAAAAACAAAAACAAAACTACAAAATAAATCTTCTTTCTCATCCTAGGATATGAAAGCATTAACTTCAATACCATGTTTCTCCCAGGAGAACACTCCAGATGCTGCCATCTCACCACATCCTTCCATAGACTGAATCCAGAACTTTGGGTCACAGGGAGGCAGTGTAAGTGTAAAGAAGTGGCAGGTGCCAGGAGGTTTTTGTACAGTACTTTTAAACATATTATTGTGGAATTTTGTTTATTATGTCTTTTTATGTGTAATACTAAGTGCAAAAAATGTGAATTCTGTGATTAGATTGTCAAGATAGCAATAATACACCAAATCCTCAGCCTTATATTTAATTTTTGCCTAGAACAAGACTTTCAGCATAAGAGATGGTATGTTATCAGTTTCCCAGACACAAATTAATGAAAATAGTCACACTGGAAACAAATATCCAGGAAAAAAAATGGGGTTTCCACATCTTCAGTGCTTTCAGGTCACAATAATGTACCTTCTCAGAAGACAGTTTTATCAAAACTAAACATGAGTTATTTGGTCCATTACAGAGGTGATTCCAGAAAATGGAAAATAATTCAAAAAATAATAAACAGGATATCCATAGGGTGTATTCTTATAAGAAGAATTGTATAAAATCATTAATAAGTTTACTAAAAATAATAAAAAATTAATGAATAAGAAATTAGATGGAAAAAATATTTTCCACAATATTTTCTCTAGATTTCCCTGGTGTAGAAGTAAATGCAGATAAAGGAGAATAATATGGAAGCTCAAGTGTTTTTTGAAAAAATTATTATTCACTGCACTTTCATCATTTTAGCATATTCAATAATTATCTTATTGGTCAACAAGATTTTATTGAGGCTTTTTGTGTGTTTGTTTCCTTCATAGAAATCTTTTCAGGTTACTCCTTGATGCTTAGAAAACAGATGGTATTTAATAAGTAGACTCTAATTGCAATCAAGAGTGAATGATGAACAAATTTAAAATTAGATTAAGTTTGCAGAAGTATCCTATCTTGTTTTGCAAAAGATTATATTTCTTTTTTAAATCCTAGCACTAATCAATGATGGCTGGATGTGTATGCTATAAAGTTTTACATTACCCTTGAATTTTCCACAGCTGAAAACAGCACATTGAGAAATAATAATTGAGAAAGAAGGTTAATCTAAAAATTGTGAATCTCCTTTAAGTGCAGGTTTCATGTGGCTATAAAATTGCATATGGAATTTAAAGGTTTTGCCTGAATTACTGTCATGATAGAAGCAGTTGATACAGGCTCATCTCTTCCTAGACTAGTAAAAGAGAGGAGAGAATCTGAGTTCACACATTCAATCTAAAAAGGAGCTGCTGACAAAATTAATAGGGATGATGTCCAAGCTGGTTGTCACACAGAAACAAATTTACAGTTTGTAGGAAAACTTTGTAGGTCATACTTTTTTTTTGCCAGCTACAATGGGTTGCTCAGTTTCCAGAAAATGTCACAAAAATGTCAGATGAGCTACAGAATCCTCTGCTCTGTTACCTAGGCTATCTTCTGTCCAGAGCTGTTTCACATCATTATTTCTAAATCATCTGTGATGGATGTTCATACCCAGTCTGCGTAGCCTCTGAATATTTATAGCAGTGACAATTCTGTGATTTCCTGCTAGAATCTAATTATTTGACTGTCTATTTTGAAAGTGTATTGGCTGTTTTATTCCACTAAACTGAACTTCTTTTTTTTCAGATGCACTTTTGGGATTTTTTTTTAATTATTATTCTTAACTCCATTCAAAGCAACGCAGAAAAAATATCTGTAACTGTAAGAATCAACAAAGGGAAAGAGAAAATTGAGCAAGTGCTTCTTGTTTCTTGTGATATATAAAGGGAGGATTGGAGAGCAGAACAATTTTAAAGAAATTTAATAGAAATAAAGTGAGACAGGAAATGGAGGCAAAGTATATGTGAAATCTTGGTAAACAGACCATGGGTAGGATTACACATTAGAAACACTGATCAAATGAAATATGAATAAATGTGAATGGAGAGGCTCAGACTGTTAAAATGTATGTTTTGGTATCCCTTTTTGATGAAACATCTTGCTATGTAAGTCCTAAAATCACTGTAAGAAAATACTTCTCTTATCAAACAGATGAATGTATTTGCATTTTATGTCTGAGGAGTTATTCTGGTTTTAAAGAGTGGGATGCAGAGCTGAGAGGGACACACATTAATTAAGCTGCCTTGCCTGGAAAGTCACTGCTGCCACATTTTCTTGATGGGGAACCTGGATCACATCCTGCCCTCTCCACTCAGGGCTCCCAGGGTTTAAATTTAGATTTAGCCTGGTTTGCCCTCCCCATGAGAAGGGGCAGCACTACCAAGGCTTCTGGTGGATTGACCTGAGAAACAATGCAAAGCACCAAGCCTCCAGGCAGCAGCATCACTACTAGATGTCAAATGGTAAGTTTAGATGTCTAATTAAATTTTCATAAAGGAAATGGTGAAATTAAATATAAGAGGAAGTTAACTAAATATAGAAGAAGTGAGGAGGAATTCCTCTGAGATCAACTTTGTCCTGCTGTGTATTCTGATTCCAGAGACAAGGAAGGAAGCTGCTTTATGTGAATTGGAGACATGAGAAATACTGGGTAGCAATAAAGTAGAAATAATAATTAAATAAGGCTGTTCACTAGTGTTTACTGTTGCTACTGAGAAAATAATTACTTCTGAAAATCCTCATGTCATACACCATCTTCAATTTTAAAGCAGATGGTACTTGTTTTGTGAAAATTTCCCCCATGTTTTTTAAATCTGCATCTTAAAAAGAAATATCATTTAAAAACATCTAAAAGACCCCAGCTACATTAAGGTAGGGAGCAAGGGACTCAGCTTTTTGTTTTTTAGAGGCTCCTTTATTTTGCAGATGTGGATACAGGAGTGACTTTGAAGACAGCTGGCACTGAGGCTGGAATGAAGACAGAAATAAGTTTTTCCCGTGGCACCCATTGGCCATTGCTTCTCTCTGATTTGAGGTCAGGTAGGGACTTTTCTGCAGTCAAAGTACCTGTCAAGAAGATCTACACTTCACACAGCATGAGGGAAGAGCTGGCCAGCATACTGATGTAAATCTATTGTACAGCACCTTTCATGTGCCTGTGAAATAGAAATCCTTCTTTGTTCTGGTCCTGACATTTTCCAAGTGTTTTGCAACACTTTTGGGAGGGACAGAATTTATGAGCTCTCCTAACTTCCAGAATTGTTTGGAAATTTCTATACTAAAGGCAGGAGTGGGTTACTCTTCTTAAAAGACAAGGCTGCTCAAAGCACTTGCAAAAAGCCCATCCCCAGCCTTCTTGTTGGCCTCCTTCAGGTACTGGAAGGTACTCTAAGATCTCCCCTGAGCCTCATCTCCTCCAGGCTGAGCAACTGCAGCTCTCCCAGTCTTCATAAGATTAACAATTTACTTTAAATTGTTAATGGACCACTCCAATCTAGACTGACAGCTTCGTGAACAGAGCCACAGAAAATCATTTGGTGCTAGAGCAAAGGAACAGGGAGGTGCATCAACAGTCATGTGGGACATGCTGGCAGTTTAGATGAACAAAAATTAGCATGAAGACAATACTTCAATCAAAAAATGCAGAAATGCTTGCTTTTGATAAGAAATATAGTGGGAGTTCATTATAACTCTTGGTGCTTTAGTTTCTGCCCTGATACACAGAAGTAAATGCGAGAACAGGAGGCATTCTCAGAGAAGGTGATTCCCAGTCCAAACAGGACAGGCTCATTTCTTCAAAATACTACAGCTAGGATTTTTCTAACTGATTCCTGCTCTGTTTGGATTCTCAATCTGAGTTAAGTAAACCCAGTCTTTAACATGGAATAAATGTGAATATCTGAAGAACTCTCCCCTTTGGGTCAGCTGTTGATATGAATTGGCTTTGGAAAAGCCTGTTGTAAAACACTTTTTGAAAAATTCCAAAGTTGAAAACCAAAATTTTGTGTTGGGTTGAAACTCATCCTCAGCATACCAAGAAACGTTGCAGAAGGAATTTTTCAGCAAACTACACACTGCAGTAACAAGTATGCATCCTGCTCATAAAATCTTGCAACAATTTCCATTACATGGATCCATTTATTATTTATTATTTATTGCTTTGGAAACTACTCTTCTAGAGAAGGTCTCTAACATCTGGCTGTATTAATGTGTGCCTCTCAGCTGCCATTAGTGATGCTGACAATACCCAGCTTCATCTTTCCTTGATTTTCCTGAAAAACCATATTAGAAATTGAGGCCTCAGCTTCCATTAGATTTATAACAGAATAATGATCAGAATGCAGACAACAACAGTATAAAAAGCATTGAAACCAGTAATTTCTCATGTTTTGAGCTGCTCATAGACACATTTAGTCTCATGTTTGATTGTGCAGCTTCCAGATTGTGATTCCATGGGTGTTCAAATGGAATCTTAAGCTGAGGTTTCACCACATCACCAGCAATGGGATTGCAATGGAAGATTTTTCTAGGTATTTTCAATTACAAGTTTTTGGCCAAAGAATTCTATCTTTGCTACTAAAGATGACTATGCAGGGCTCTCTGGAGACCAAGCTCAGCCTCATCTTACTGGAGCCTTTTTTGCTGGCTGGCCTAGTTCCCACCTGGGGAACTCCATCCTCATCTCAGGGTTTGGAGTCTTATTCTTGAGACTTCTCCCAGACATTCAAAGGTTTTGTCTGGTTTTATATGAAGCTTGGGGGTAAGGGACTTTGTTTAGACATGAATTGTTCAGAAAGGTTTTGTAAGAAACCCAGTATGACTGATTGTGCAAAGGATGCGTGCTTTTTGTGTCTAAAACTTTCACAATGTAAACACAGTGTCAAACAAGGACAAAACCCTCAGCCTTGATATTTCATAAATATTTTATAGCTTCAGCATCAGGAAATGAGAATAACAACCTATGCAAATGAAGCAAACACATGCAAAGTTTGTTGGTTTAGAAGTTCACTGATATCTTTATGTGCAGATGCAGAGTCTGATTAGGCTGCAGGGAGAGGTGCTCAGACACATTTAGCATTTTTTGGTTCAGAATTGCATTTTAAATAATAGATATCTTGTGAGGGGAAAAGAAAGAGCAGGCACTGATCTCTTCTCTGTGGTGACCAGTGACAGCATCCTACAGAATGGCCTGAAGTTGTGTCAGGAGATGTTTAGTTTGGATATTGGAAAAAATATCACTGGAACAGGCTCCCCCAGGGCAGGGGAGCACCTGACAGGTCCCAATTTTATGGACACCACTCTCAGGGACATGGTGGGATTCTTGGAGTGTCCTGTGCCAGGGTCAGGAGCTGGACTCAATCCCTGTGGGTAACTTCCAACTCAGGACATTGTGTGATTCTGTAAATATGTGCTTATATGCAACTCTAAATCCCCATTCAGCACTTAGTAGCCTTTCTGCCTGAGTCATGGCCTGTTGCACTGTGCACCTTACTGGATGAATTTCAATTGGCCAGGGACTACACGTGTTAAATAGCTCTAAGGTATGAGTCAGAGTCCTGGCAACAGAAAAGTTTAAAGTACAGGATAATAAAATAATTCTGTTTGCCAGAATATCTCTCTATTATTTTATTCAGATATAATGCTAGTAGACTTCTGTAGAATATCCCCAATAGCATAGAGCTGAAGTTAGATCCAGTTCTTGAAATCTTATCTTTCCCACCTGAAGTTATAGTAAACTAGCCATAACTAAGCCACCTTCAACTTGAGTTAAATTGCATGGAGAAAAAAGATAACTTTTCAACATTTTTTTTTCTTATTACAAGGTGAAGCTAGGATAACTGAAGTATATTTTCTATTTTATTGTACCGTGCAGTAACAACTACTAATCGCATATTTTTATGCACACACGCATTACTTTTCCCTCAAAACTCACAAACAGCTTTTCTAAAACTGCTCACTTCTACATAATTCAGGGATGATTTCCTCTGCTGCCAGAGTTACTGACTGAAACCTCAGATTCAGCACTACATGGGAGATTTAGCTCGTGATCGTGACAATCCATTTCAGCCTAAGACTCCCCGGCTTGTCTGGCACTGATATGCCATCGCTGTGCTGTGTGTGCCTCAGCATCTCTGAGCTGCCTGACTCTGTAACACCAGCTCAGAAACTGCACTGCACACATTTAGGGTATTATGCTTTTAAAGACTTTAGCTGTTGGTGGGTTTCTGTAAAATGCTGATAGAGTCAACACTGATACAGTCTTATACTGTTAGAAAGGACTGAGACGGCGCATTTAAACCCAAAGATACAACTCAGCTGGAGTCTAGGGGCATTCTTTTCATTGCACCACAGTTTTATATTTCATTCCACCCTTTCCTTTTCTTTTTCAAGTCTATGGGACCTGGTTGGTTTGTCCTCAGAGCCCACCTCTTACTCCTTAGTATTCCAGACTAGATCAAACCTGGAGCTTTTGGTACAATTTCCTTATAAGAAAGTACAGTTGGAAATCATACACCAGAGCATCTAATTAGAATAATTTCAGGAGTGTTAAAGCCAGCCAAGTATTTCAGTTCTACTGAGTGACAGCAAAATTCATTTTCCTATATCTGTTACTAAATGGGTATAATGGTTTCTTGTGCTGTTCAAGCTTGGTCACTTGACAGGTTTAATAGTCTGCTGGAAGCAGCTGGGTGTCATTCCAAATCCTCTTCCAAAGACTGAATAATAATGTAGAAACACAAAAAGGGGCTGTTCGATGTTGGATGCTGGGTCACCTAATACCTTTCTGTAATAGAATATTTCATTTCAGTGAAGAAAGCAATTTATACACAAAAATCATGTTTAGGTGTTACTTGGTGTGTGCTCAGGATTATTTAGCTGTACCCACCATAACAATTCACTAGTGGAGTCGGCAGCTCTATATTCATGGCAACAGCAGTTGTAGATTGCCTTGCTTTGCAGATTTCTTTACTTATTTTCCCTTCTGCTTGCTATCATTTCCCATCTCTTTTCCTCAGTCTCCTTAGATAAGCTATCAGCAGGTAGCAGGGCCACGTGGGAGGCACAGCCTGCTTACAAATTACATCTCATCCCGTGTAGATGCATTCCTTCCACACCACACAGCACACAGAATAAGACCTTTCTATTTACCTTGGGGACCAGCAACTTCTGCTGAGAGAACAAGTGTAAGGAAATGAAAGGATTCAAATACTTTGTAGGAATGCCTCGTGCCCAGTTTGAAGCTAGGAAATCTTTGATGTTTTAGGCATGAAAAATCTCTCTGGCCATCACAGCGCTCTGGCAGCGCACATCTAATTCTGGGAGATGCAACTCAGGCTAAATGAATTCTCTACCCTCCAAAATTGCTAACCCAGACTCCTGAGCTGACAAGGGTGAGGGCATGGGGCCTGTCTTGCAGGGAGAAGGCTGTAAAGGAGGGAGGATCCCATAAAAATCCTGCTGGTATATCCTGCTGATGGATGGGGGAACAGCGTCCAGGGCCACCTGGGTGTTGTAGGATGGGATGGGGTCAGAGCTGTGTTGATGCCACAGAGATGGTGGTACCCCAAGAAGTTCTCTCTCTGCCTGCCCATCCCCTGCAGACACCTTTCAAGAGCTCCTGAAGCCTTGAACTTTTTGGTACAGAGTCTCTGTGGCACCCTGGAGTTAAACTGCTGTCAAAAAGGAGACAGGGAGGCTGGAGCAAAGTCAAAACAGCACAGGAATGACCCACCTGTCATTTTTACCCAGGCAAGGCACTGAACCCTAAACCTTAACTTTTCCAAATAATTAGTCCATGTCTGAGATATTTTTGCATATCATGGGACTGCTGCATCTCAGATTGTCTGTGTATAGCATCAGTCCCTTCAATTTTTTGCACCCATTTTCTTGGATACTGTTTCAGCTTTCTAGCAAACCTTTTCTAAGCATTTTGTTTTCTTGACAAGTTATTTACCTATTTTCTGATAGAGATTTCTGCCTCTTTTTGGCCTTCAAGGAATCAACAAAGAATTGGAAATATTCATGAGACTTCATCTCCTTGACAAGCATTTATACTTTTCAGATGAGTGGCTCACTGTCCTGTATCCAAAAGAAGTCTCATTTCTCTGACAAAAACTAAGTCTTCAAATAGATCTGGAATTTACACTGTAATCTACAGTGCTATTCATTTTTTGTTGTTATGAGCAAGAATTATTTAAGAAAAGGTTTGTTAGGTTGGTTTTTTTTCCCCACAAGGCATTATAATCCCTATGACATTGCTCTTTTCAAGCAGAAATGTTAAAGGAAGAGAATTCAAAACAAGCCCATTTCTTTTCTCAAAAGAGATGACTTGTAATGGCAGAGTATCTTTTATAGATATCAAGAAAAAAACAAAAAAAAAATTTGAAAGTGGTTTTTTTTTGTTGTTGGTTTTTTTTTTTTGCATCAATGACTACAAATTTGGAGAAAATTTTAATATATAGTCTGGGTCAATTTTTTTTTCCTTCTACAAAACTGTTGCATACACACACAGCTAAAAAAACTTCTGTAAATTATTCCATATTCTGTAGATGCTATAAGCATGATTGTGTCTTCAGATTTCTGCTAAACTAGTGTAATGTCTTTGACTTCAGCAAAAATACTATTGATATATACAGGTTAATGTATATTGTAAACAATTTTGTAACTTATGTGTAATTTTTTAAATTCCATAGTGCATTCTGAAATTTCTTTTTTTTCCAGAAAAAATTCCCTTTAAAAGTGCAATTTTAAGACACAGTGGAATTTGATAGGGTATATAAAATTTATTTTATAATAGATATAATAATAATGCTATATAATAGATTCTAGTAATATATCTATATTATTTATAGATATAATATAATAGACATAATAATAATAATATAATAGATTCTAGTAATATACATGGTATGTAGATTACTAGAATCTATTATAATACTATAATATTACTGACACCAGTATACTGTAATGTATATTTTCATGTTTTTCCTCTAGATATTGAAATGTGCTTGTTTTATTTTTTGTGTTATTTTTGTTTTATTGATCAAGCGCATCACCCTATCACAGCAATAAGGAAATTTAGAACAGATTGTTAAATTTCACATAGCTATATAAATGTGGAACAAACCTACTGAGATGATGGAACTGCCTGACATTAACAGAAATTTAAATGTTGATTTGCTCTAGATTTACAGCAGTGAAGCTGAGATTGCTCTAATTGTAACAGGGAATCTGCATAAATCAGGTGTGTGATGTATTTTTATGAATCCCACTAGATCAGTCAGTTTGGTGACTGATCAAGTTCTGCACACAATACCTATTCAAGAACTCCACACAGACCTAGCACGAAGCATAAACTCAAGTATTTATGTGAGTTTATTAGAATATTAACTCCTATGCAATGAACTAATCACATCCACAAAACATCAGCCATGTCAAACACTGGGCAGAACAGATAATTTACATGTTTGAAGCACAGTAGACAGATCCAGGAAAACTTACATCCTTTTGCAACATATTTTGAGCATTTAAAAAAAGCTGCATAAAGGCCCATGGCAGCTTTACTTTTTGATTTTCAACATCACATATTTCAGAAAGTTACACAGCAAAGTGGCGGGTTTCTTTTTCTTTGGGTTTGCTTTTTTGTTTGTTTTTTCTTGTTGGTGGTGGTGATGGTTTTGGGTTTTTTTTTTTTTTGTTTGTTTGTTTTTTTTTACAATTGAAGCTGTTTTTGTTGTGATTTAGAAGTATAAAAATCAAGGGAGTTACCTTATGCTCTTTCTCAGTGACCTATGAGTTGTGTGGAATCACGCTGATGAATTGCAAAGATATCTACTGAGAAAACTCAACCAACAAAGGTATATTTTTGGAGATCTCCTTAGTGGATAAAATTTATCTGCACTCCTAATGGGATGCCAAAAGCCCTGGAAAATTCATGCTATGCTTTAGAAATGAGTTTTCCCTGACCTTTCTGCTTTAGATTTGGCTGATTACTTGCATTGAATATGTAATGTTTTACCTTGGTACCTCACCAATTATCTTTAGAGTATTACAGAGCACTTCATAAAGCTGTACATTAAATACCAATATTGCACTAAATGTGTAAGTAATGGTATCAGCAGTTATGCATTCAGCTGTAGCTTATGCTCACCCATGCACTTTGGAATTCTTTTTATTAAGAGGAATTCCCAAATCCTGCCTAACCTTAGAGAGGAGTGCTCCATACTACCACCAAAACAGATCAGATTTTAGAGAACAGAGGCTGTTTTAGCCCAAAACTACCATTAAATGTAAAGTATGACTCTCTGGCTCTCTGTGTCTTTGTGACTGAGATGAACACCCAAGTGTCAATCAGACTGGGAGGAAGCATGAAATTTCATTCCTACTGTTGACACAAGCAGGAAAAAAAGATAAACTTTCACTTCCATTGTTTCAATCTACAGTAAAGTTGCAAGTCCATCATCCCCCTCTCCTATCTATCTGTTTTAGCAATAGTGTTTAAACCTTTTGAAGAGAGCAGGTCTAGAAATTAGAGCTCAGAGACTTTACTTGTACAACTTGCGCCATTCCATTCTCAAATTACAAAATAAACAAAACCAACAAAAGCAAAATGTCTTTCTGATCAGCTGAATTGCTCTCTGGATTTTTTTTCTCCATAGAGAAGAGAGGGAAACCACAAAAACTAATTCCTAACTTAATGCTTTAACTTAATTGGGATAAATGAGTACTTGAGATAATGATTGACTAGATTGCTGCTTTAACCTGACCTACTTCCATTATCTTCTCATCTCAACAACAAACATTTCCTTAGTAAGTTTCTCCTCAGGGATAACAGTGGGCATCCCCTTTTGATGTATTGCTCAATTTAGAGCAGCCTCTGGAATCTCTAAATGTTCCTGATGAATATTTTGTTTAGAGCCACTGTGACCTAGTCTCATACTCTCTCACACTTCATACAGTTGTGGTGCTGTAAAAGCCATTCCAGTTTGGAGAGATCTGTAGTGGACAATCTCTGTGGTTTGTTTGGTCATTCTTACCAACTTTTACATTGTGACTCTTATCACCCAATCAAATAAGCTTGGGAACCTCTTGGATCCCTCATTCCTGATCTTCTGGACCTCCTTTGGCAGTCAACAGGACCCAGGTTCACCCCAGTCCAGCTTGGTCACTGGTGTCTCCAACAGCAAGGGGAGCACATATTCCAGACAGGGAGTTTGCTATATGCCATGTGCAATATATATTTCTATATATTCTCTATATATTTCTATTTCTATGGCCACACAAATAAGACATACAAGGCACTCACAGGAAAAGTGGCAGCACCAATTGTCTGATGTCTCTGATGCATCAGGATGGGTTTCTACTGGTAAAAGGAATATAAACGTGCACACATGAAGAAGGTGGATTGTGTCATTCACATTCTCTGATAAAATCCCTTCGCCCAGGATTTTTCCCCTGGGAAGCTGAGGAGCCTCAGAGAAAAGGAAAATAATTCTTATCTCATTTGTTTCTCCTGTGTTGTGCTCATGTGTGCAATGTGTTTGGAAATTGTTTACTTACAGGTGATTGTTTCATTGGTTTCTGGTATGAGTTGTTTTGACTCTCTGGCACATTGGTGCCAAGCTGTGTCAAGACTTTGGAAAGAGTCAAGAGTTTTCATTATTATCTTTTTAGCATTGAGTAAGTATCCTTTCTGTATTCTTTAGTATAGTATAGTATTATTTTATATAATATGGTATTATAAAATAATAAATTAGCCTTCTGAGAACATGGAGTCAGATTTATCATTCTTCCTTGCCTCAGGTATCTGTGCAAACACAATAGTGGATCTCTCCAGCAGCAGGGCTCACTCTGCCCTGTCTCTGCCTCTGGCCCCTGGACTCCAGTCTGTCCCATTCCTGGCATTTGGACAAACAAAGCCCTGCAGCCACAGCCCTACTGCAGTTGCTGGTACAACCATCACTCCCAGCCCCTTCACACCCCCCAGGACTCCCCTATCCCCATGTCTGACTGCCTGTGCTCTTGTCTCTAGAGATACACACATGTAAATATACATAAATGTATATATTTATCTCAGCCCCCAGTCCTCCACACCTGCTTGTCAGCTCATCTGGCTTGTCTTTGCTGTCCATCACACACTCACTTGCATGCCCACCCTAACTCCATTACTGCAGCACAGACACGTAAAGCAAACAAAAAATCCACCACTTGCATGAAGATCTTTGTCTATGCAGTATATCATATGATATACTTTTGTTATGCCAAAAATTGTCAAGAAAATGTTATGAAAAGGACAGCATCTTCTGTGATGCTATTTCTTCATACCTTTCAAAACTGAATTTTTCATTTTAGTGTCATACACAATGTCATAAATGCACATGAAGGTCTTAGAATGTCAGATAATGTCACATATCAGCCACTGAAAATTAACTAGGAGACTGTAATTCAGGTAACATCTTCATGTAAACGTCTTTGATTTTATCCCCTTGTTATGACTACTGGCAGTTTTCCATTTACCTTTACACAAAAAAGTAAGTATTCCTTAAGTGGTTTTTTGAATGTGTATGACAGTTGAACAATGTGGGTTTTATATCTATTTAATTTAAAAGCAATATTGCTCTCAAGTAATGATGAAGTTGTCATCTTCTGACTTGCTTTAGATTTCCCAGCTTTATTAAAAAAACATAACACATCAAAATTCTTCCTACTTCTTCTCTACCTATCTCTCAGCAGCAAAAAGCAGTAAGTTTCTCAAGACTCAATTCGCAGTTGGACCTCCAAATGATGCTGTGGCAGTGGAAATAATTGGGAACCTTTGTTCCATTCCACTTTGTCTGGAGGGCCAAGATATGATAATTCATGCTGTGTCTGATGTGATACTTATTTTGCAGTGCACATATAAGCAACCACGGGAGCAGAAAGTCTTAAAAAAATCAAATTAAAAATATCTTTCTTCTTACAAAATAGGATATGAACTTAGTCTTGTCTGACTGATTACTCTCATATATATGTTAGCCATACAATGAGGGTGGTTTAGCTCACAGTTATATAAATTTTAGCTAACATATGGTTCTGGGTTGAATTTACTAAACATGGCCTAGTTAGGAGATTGATTTTTCAATTTAGCATACCACAGTAATTATTAACAGCAGATAAAGTAATTGGAAAACATCTCATGGGACGGTTTATGAAGACTCAAGGATCTGTTCTGCCCTATTTATCCTTATCCTTTCAAGATACTGCATTCTTTAAAGTATGTTTTCTATACACAGGTGTTGTGTGTTTATGAGATATACAACTGTATCTTATGTATAGAGATTCACATGAAAGTTTAAACAACCTATGAAACTAGATAATTTTATAGTAAATATAGAGCAGCTAATGAACACCAGATTTTAGCTATTTTCCTACAATCCTCCCTGGTTAATCTTTCTTTCACTTACGCAAGAAAATTATTCAATTCCTCAGTAACTTTCAAGTGGAAATAAGATAAAAACTTTAAGAAGTGGCCAGACCTTAAAGCAAACAGTTTGAAAAACCCCATAGCTGAGAGAGCCATGGGCTTTGTGCAGTGGGGGAGAAGCTCTGCTGGACACCCAGCTGGGAGCAGATCCCTTCCACTGGGTCCCATTCTTTTGTCATTCCCTGACAGGAAAAGAGCCATGGCTGTAGTTTGACCTCTGGTTTGGGCTGTACAAGACTGTCACCTGAAGGGGCAGAGCACACTTGTCATCGTGTCACACACTCAATTTTCAAAGCTAGGACTTTAACAGGGTTCTAAAAGAAACTGGAAATTTATATGGGTATTCAAGCAATCGGTTCACTTCAAGATTTAAGATGAAAATTAATCCATATTTCCCACAGGAGTCGTATACAGACTTGTGCAGCACTTGAGCTACTCTCAGCATCATACACAGAATAGAGGGTTCAGTGAACCCTGACTTTGATGTGGTACAGCAATTCCATATTCCTAGCTCTTCCCTAAGGAACCAAGGTGGCTCACTGTGACCCCTACAGTGAGCCAGACTCACCAGTTGATTATATCCTGCTCTGAAAGCACCCTATATCATTAATGAGAATACTGCAGAGTAATAATTAAACATCTTTGCGTGTTCAGATTGCAGAAACATGACAGACTGTGCAGAGGGACCTGTTCTAAGGAAAAGTAACTTGAGTCATTAGGCGAGTCAGAGTCTGTTCCACAGAAATGACTGGAAGAATGAGAGACAGAACATTTACTCTTTTACTGCAATACATTACTATTTCCAGACCTGAAAATTGCATTAAAAAAAAAAAAAAAAGTGTTAGTACATGATCAAACACTTTCCTTCCATTAAAATCACAGTTAGTCCTGTATCTAGGACTGCATATTTGAAAGTTGACAGTACTTTATCCTTGAAAAGGAAGAATTAAGAGCAGGTGCAGCATTGTGGTCTTTAGAATGTTATTTTGGAAACATGAATAATGCCATTCAGAAGGTTAGCCATCTGCTTTCGGAATATCTGTTGCTGCTGCTGCTGCAGCAATGTGAAAGTGGTACACAGGATTATTTCTGCAGTGGATTTATCAGAAAGCTTGTGCATTTTAAGGAGAAAAGTATGTTCTATTTTCGGTCTGTTTTCAGTAAGTATGGGTAAAGTATGTGGTTTGTAAATATCATAAAAATGACTATAATTTGATGCACTTCACTTGTGTAGTTTGCATCCTATTTTACTGAGATTTAGCAGAACATTCTGTGCAAAGTGAAAGCTAAAAGGCAGTATTTTTGTGATGTAGGATAGTTTTACTGAAATGGGATTATTTACAAAATATAAACCGATGGAAAGGGAGTAGTTAGATCTCAAATGCTAACTACAGAGTGCATGCTTCTAGACAATCAGCTGTGACAGGAGTACAAAATTAGCATGTGAGACTCAGGGCAAGTTCATCTGACAAAAGGGAAATGTGAGAGGGCAAGCTAACTTCAAAAAACAGCAGAATCTGTGAGCTGGAGTCAGTATTTACAGGGGCACTGTTACACCAGATTTATTAACAAGCTTTTGAAAATGACAGAAATACCACCTTTTAATGCTGTGAATAACAAGTAAATCTATCTTTACAGGGACAAAACATTTTCATTATGGCACAGAGAATGAAACCTTCCTAGAAACTGACAGGAAACAAGGAAAACTAAATAACTGCTTAGAGACATGCAGGAGGAAAATAAATTTTGGCAAGGTCAGGACAGAATTCATAGCGTGCTGTAAACATCACAACAAAAACTGCAGATGCACTGCTGGCTACCAGGGATCCAGCAATCACAGCTTCCCTAAACACATATTTACAGCACTAAAACTTCTAGAAGTATTTAGTGAGTGACAATGAGGGTCCATTTATATCAAAGGGATTCAAAACTCGCATCAAACAGAATGGAGTTAAGCACCGGAGCGATGGAGGAGGAAACAAGCCCACTGCGAGTGCAGGAGATAGAAATCAGACACACAAAGCAATTTGCCTTGCTCAGCTGGAGTAGAAACACTTCAGGAGAGAAAACAGTGAAATTCTTTCTAGGTGGCTGCTGATGTGCTCTGCCAGCCTGACCAGAGATCAGCTCCCCACAAGGAGGGCTCGTGTTGTACAGATGAGGCAATCAGGAGCAGGGCTACATCACTTGCACTATCAGGGCCCCAATTACTGTCAGAAATACCAAATGTACTCTCTACACAGCTCCCCCTGTGAGCTGTGAAAGCAGAAGGACAGTTCTTTTCTCTGCTCTGGCCTCCCTGGGTGTATCTGAAGAAGGCACTCACGACACAGGCTTTATCTGCCGCCTCAAGGGAATCAATCAATGAGAGCTGACCAGGACATGACAGCTGTGCCCTGGACCTTCAGAGGGACAGGAAAAAAGATAAATTTTATCTACAGGCTCAAAGTGGGTGATCTGCACTGTATAAAAGAATGCATGGATTATATTATATTATACCGTATATTATATTAATGAAGGAGCTCAATTAGTTTTGATAAAAATGCAACAATCTGATCATTCCTTGTTACTGAGTTTAAGGCTGATCAACTTTTATATTCCATTAGTACAGGGTTTTGGTTTCATAATTTCTTTTGTTTGTAATTCTTTATTTCTATGGCAAATAAAAACGCCCCCGATCCCTAACTCACCACAGTACTGAGGCACAAGGAGATCAGTCATGATGAAAATTAGGTATTGCACTAATAAATAATTATTTACCAGGTAAGAAAACTTTTTAGCTGTCTAAGAGAATTAGGCTATCTAAAAGAAAGGAATCTATTGTGATACGCATTTCAATTTCCCTTTACTCAGATGACAAAAGACTCCTACTAAGAATGCCTTAGAAATCTCACAGCTCATAATCATTCCTCTTGTGTAGAAAACATTGGATTAAAATTAAGGATTAGGAACACATCATTTAATTAGGAATTACAAAGCTGCAGATCCACTACTAAGATTCCCAAATCCTATCCCTTAGCAGCATTTCCTTTCTGTAGTTCCAGGGTGGGGAGGCAAGATTTTTTTCAGGCTTAGAGCAAATAATTCATGTGTGAGGCTTCTAAACCACAGGAGATTGAACATCTACAGCAGAACTGTCTCACTGCAGGGAAAACATCTCCATCCACATTAACTGGGAAAACATTTGGGCCAACTTGGGCAGCACTACAGGTCCCATGTGGGAATAGTGACTGAGCTTCTCCTTGGGTTTCACTACAGAAGTCAAGCCTCACACTATTTATAGAAAAGCTAATCAACAACCATCTGAATTCAACACCTTTTTATGTAAATCATGGCAATTCATTTCCTTTTTTTTTATTTTTCCCACTCCGCTCTGCCAAAAAAAAGAATTCCATTGATTCTGGCATGCAAATAGTGTTCTTTTTGCACGCCCACAGATAGTACTCACACAGCTTCTGCCTCCTGAAAAATTCAGTCAGTTTAAAGTTTAGCTCGTTTCTCAATTCATTTGCATGATACAAATTGGTCATGATTACCTTGCACAGGAATTATTCATAGATTTACTGGAAACATGCCCATAATTTTCATGCTGTGTACAGAAATATAATGGGTGAAAACAGAAGAACAAATAGAATATTTAAATAAAATCTTAAATCAATCAAATCTAGACTAGACAGGCATGTGAGATTAAATTTAGGATGGAATTTACCAGCACAAATATCCATCTTGTGCCACATGGATGGATTCCCTCTTCAGTCACTCTTCAATATTAACACAAATACTAATAATATTAAATATTAATTCTAATATTTTAGTTCATCGTAACACAGATATTTGGAAGACATCAATGTGAATAATATTTTAAAAGTGGCTTTATGCAAATTATGTAAGTAGAATTTTCTTATGTTGTTATTATCATCATTAGTAGTAGTATTAACTGTCAGTAAAACAGTTGCCCAGTTTCCTGAAAGAAAGTAAGTGTGAACCTGGAAAAATTGTGTTAATTGAGAGGTAACATTTGAATGCAAACACTTCAGTGGTAATTGGATAAGGAACATGCTGACTTAATATGTAGAGGAAAGAACTTGACAAGGAATTGAGGTTTATAAGCAAAAGGCTAGAAGATTCAAAGGGAAGGAAGGCAAGTTGAAAAATCACAGAAAAAAAAAATCCAAAATTAGTGAAAGGGAGGAAAAAAGGATAGGGGGTATGGTAAACCCTACATCATACCCTTAACTTTTATTTGAAAACATTAATTTAGTGAATTTCACCACTGTTTGTTGTCCTGTCTCTCAACTGTACTCATGCCAAAGGGCGTTTGTATCAACACCATTACCACCTTCATGTCCTGAATCTTAGGTCATGTAAAATGGTCACAGTCCATGACATTTTGTCATCAAAAAAACTCTATCAGGGTTTGACCAATGCAGCAGAAATACACCCTTGTGTCCACGCAAGATCAATGCATATTGTTAGGACACTAACTATGCTACTATGAATCTTAACAGTCCCTTTAAAGTTTAATTGTATCCCAAAAGTAGAATTATAAAATATGGGAAAAACTCATGACCCTACTCCAGGG
The DNA here is from genome assembly GCF_028769735.1 of Zonotrichia leucophrys gambelii. Classification (NCBI taxonomy): domain Eukaryota; kingdom Metazoa; phylum Chordata; class Aves; order Passeriformes; family Passerellidae; genus Zonotrichia; species Zonotrichia leucophrys. Next base: position 104,683,466 of record NC_088169.1, read on the forward strand.
TCAGCCTGATCATCATTAATAAAAATGATGCATCATAGGTTGTATATATACATACACATGAAGGATTTGGCAAATATTTTTCTAATGCATCATATCTCATAATTTCATTGTAAGTATTTTGTCCATTCCAGTTGAAGGTCTGGAAATGCAAACAAATGCAACTCTCTGAATGTGAGATAACTATCCATATTTGTCATAAAATCTGTGGTTTTTGCTTTTCAGATCTTTTTCTTTCCACAGAAATTCTTAGTGGAGGCTGTATTGGCTTTATGTGGCAATGTTTTGACTGCTGGAGTAGCTTCTGTGAGAAGGCACCAGAAGCTGCCCCCATTCCTGAAAGAGCCAAGTTCACTCAGCTTCAAGTCAAGCCTGCCTCCAGCCAAAGCTGAGGCCAGCAGTGACATTGGCGGCACCACTGGGACGACAAAGTTAAGAGAGGGTAAGGGATGCTCCTGGCAGGAGCTGTGGTCCATGGAGCAGCAGGGTTTCTGGCAGGAGCTGTGCCATGTGGGGAACAGCCTGCTCCTGAAGGACTGCTCTATGGAAAGGAGCCACACTGTTGTGGTGTGACTATCACACCGGCTATCTGGTGAGGGGCGAAGGCCAGTGCCCCTGCGCATCAGAAAACAGCCCCCCTCGGCGTCTTGGCCTCGGGCTGAGCTGGGGGATAGCTCAGAGCAGCGCGGTGAGAGACGAATTAGGAGGCGACTACTTGCTGGGGGTAAACTGTCGGTTTATTACAGAAGAACCAACAAGGAGGGGAAACACCCAGCAAATGGCGCCGAACAGGGGGCAGGAGAGGGTTTTAAGGGAAAAGGGGGGAAGAAGGCAGGGAAACCCGGCTATCCAATAGAAATACATATTTGGAGGTACGAAACATAACTGATATACCAAAGTAACCAACTGTTATAAATCATAGGAGGGGCTCTGGGGCTACAGCCAACCATAACTCCCAGAGAAAAGAAAATTCTCGAAACCTGGGAGGAGAAAAGGAGTGATTGACTGAGCCCAAGGAGGAAACAACTTTCACTTTATAAGAGAAACCAGGGGAGGAGCAGTTTCATTTCTATAGCAACCTAACTGACAAGGTAGCAGCAGGAAGTCCTGGGAAAGGGAGAAACCATTTAATACAGAAAAAGGGGGAGCAAACTAACAAACTTAAGAGCACACCACAGCACCACACGGGAGCCATTCTGGGAGAACTGCAGCCTGGGGGAAGGGCTCATGCTGGACAAGTTCATTAGCAATGATTTCCTGGGAGATACCCCATGCTGGAAAAGGAGAGTGAAGATTGAGCATTATAAACTGTGTCACTCAATTCCCCATCCCACTGCACCACTCAGGAGTTAAGGGTGAAGTTGAACCTGGGAAGAAGGAAGGGAGGGCAGAGAGTGTTTTGTTCTCTCATCCTAATCTCTTACAGACACTTGGCAATACATTAAGATATTTTCCCCAAATCGAGTCCATTTGCCCAAGACAGTAAAATTTAAGTAATTTTCTGTCCTTATTTCAAGCCAAGAGCTTTTCACTACACATTGTCCCTGTGTGTAGTTGAAAGGAGGGAGTGATAGAATGTCTCAGCAAACACCTGGTGTCCAGCCAAGCTCAACCAACCACAGAAGCTTTAAAGTGTTACTCTGCACAGTAACACTGAAAAGTTTATTTTTGCCTTGGGTGTTCCAGAATAACTGGAATAATTTTAGAGTGGTTATCTGAATTTCTGTCAGAAGCAGGTTTTGAATCTCAGAACAGGAGAGAGTCTTTTTTTTTCCCTTTCTACAAGAGAAATTAAAATACATGAAATTTGTTATTCTTAAATAAAAAAATGAAAGAAATCACAGCCCAGTTTTCTCCACTCCATAAGAAAATAGCTCTGCCTACAGTTTCTTGCAAAGCTAAACATTTTGGGTGTTTGTTTATTAGCATTTCAGTGAGTGTTATTTTTATTTCTCTGAAAGGTAAAGGCCCAGTCCTAGGTTTCTAAAATGCTTTAAGTTATGGGCTGGGTCTGTCTTGTTGATTATGCTTGAATATACTGTACTAAGGCTTTTCACTTTCCAGCTGTTCCCTTCCGATGAAATACAAACCCCCTTCAGCTGAATCAGCACAGCTCTCTCTGTGGCACTTTCTGCACAGGAGCTTGTCACTTGCTCATTTTAGAGTATTATAGTGTGTGATAAACTCACTGGGAAAAAAGCAAGGTCTGGGAAAAAAAAAAGGCACTCAGAAATCTTTAAAACTAGGTTTGCCTCCAGGGAAATGGTGACATGGAATTCCACCCTGGGATCAGCTGCTCACCCTCAGTTACCACCCACCATGAGGGCAATTGTCTCCTGGCTTTATTGGTGAGCAGAGTCAAAGCAAAGGCACAGAAATAATCTGTGCAGTTCTTTTTTAAGTGACCCCAAAAGGCACACTTCTCAAAGCTGCTGTCAAATTTCTGTCACATGCAGCTATGTATTTACTTACAGTTACCTGTATCTAAATGTAATTTGCTTTATGAATCCCTCTGCATAGAGAACTAGATAGTTAAAGGGCAGGGTAGGAAAGCAACAGTGCTAGGAAAGACAAACATATACATTGTTGCATACCCATGCTTGTTTTAAAATTAGTCAATTTTTTCTGCTTCATTTCACATACTTTGCTTATCAGATAATGATTAATCTGTCTGAATGCAGTCACTTTTGTTATTAACACAGTTTAAATTGGAGTTAACCTTGTTGCAGCCTATAGTCTTTTATAAAGAATGATCTTCATGTCTGTAGACTAATTGCACCGAGAAAGTTCACTGCAAAGACATAATTAATAGTCCATAATGTTTGGGAAGGTGACATTTCCTACTTTCTTTGAACTCTCAGTTTGGTATTTGAAAGCCAGGAGAAGGTACTGAATCCAGGATATTTAATCTGGAGTGGTGTCTAGTTGATAGTTAACTGAAACTGCTTCCTTTCCCCTAACAGCAATAAAGCAGAAAGGACTAATTACCCCTTTTTATAGGTGCAATTTGAACTTAAAACTCTAGAGAGAGCACAAGTAGTAAACCACCATTATAGTCGATTTTGCCATCTGCACCTTAAAACTGGGGCTGTGGAACCAGCAAAAAAATACACACAGCACTGAGATTCCCTACACAAATTTGGGGTTTGTTGTAGGGAAAATTTTCAGCAGACAGTGATAATTCAGATGTATTTTTTGAATCCCTGTACAATCGCTTTATTTAAATGAATGCATATTTCATTTAATCCATCATTAGTACTTAATTGAAGGTCACTCATCTAAGGATGATATATTAATATTTTTGTGAATCTAATGAACCCCTCTGTATTAATACATTTTTTGCTTAAGTCTATGAAGAAAGAGGCCTTGGGTTATTTTTCCAGCAAGAATGGCAACCATCACTTTTCTAAGCCTAGAACTTATTCAAGTATTTGTATTCTTCTGGTGTTTAATACTGTTTGGGTTTTTTTCCATTAATAGGCAGGATCTGATACCATTAATATTATTCCTCAAGCTTAATACTTTTTATTACTTCTGTTTTACTGCTAAGTTGCAAAGTTCTATATCTTTCATTATCTTCATAGTAGTTTACATAAATGAGAAATTATTAAATTTGAGGTTGATTTCTTAAGTAGGTATTTTGGTAGTTTGGAGTTTTCAGAAAAAAGCGAGTTTTCTGATTGGCAGCTGAAGGGCTGCCCACTTTCACCATAGTAGCACTCTTCCTAACCCTTTGCTGCAGATTTTCAAGTCTTGAATTCTGCATTCATTATTTTCAAAATGTTTAACTCTGACTCATGGATTTTGCTGTGCTTTTGACTTTTAATGTTACCAAGCCAGCTCACAAAAATTTCCAGGACTGGTGCATTCTTCCACAGCACATGATATGACTGTGGCCCTTTGACTGTATAGAAATCCTCTTGAACTGTCTTGTGTCTAGATCTTTCTGTCCTCACTCTGAACGGCTTAAAAACCAGGAAAAACTTATTTTTGGACACTATTTTCCCCAAGTTTGTTTGGATTTCAAGTTATTTTCTTTTCTTTTATGCTTTCCTGAAATAAATAGACAATCCAGAATCTCCAAAAGAGAAAAGTCAGAGTTTGTCATCATTTTCCTTGACATAACCTCGGGCTTTTGAGGAAGAGACTTGTTTTGCTTTTGGGTGTGGTTTTTGGGGTTTTATTTAGCAAAGGATCATTGAAGTTTCAGGGGAAAAAGTATGAGCAATAGTTGTAATATTTCAGAGGATAAAAAAAATCTACAAGCTTCAAGGAACTCAGCTTTCCTTTCTCTGGAAGCATGTGGATGACACTATTTTGTCCTATTAATTAACATAATATCAAGACTGAGAAATGCTGGGCTGTATGCTTTTCTTAGGTATGACTTGAAACTAAATTAGGTTTCAAAGAGGCTTTAGCTTCACTTAATGGCCTGGAAATTGAAAGATGGGCTCTTGTTTTTTGAGACACAAGCAAAAGGTTCAAAGCAATTTTGGCAAAGAGCCAAAGAATAATGAGAATTTATTACTAGTGCAGAGCAAACTTTGCACAAGACAAAGTGCAACTTGATTTTGAGCTAATTCTGTAAAGAATTTGGGGAAACGGAGGACTTACTGTGCTTCATGAAGTGATATATTTGTATGTGCATCTGTTGCTGTTCATAAGGTTGGTTCAGCCATGAATGTCCTTAATTCACATTGAAAAAAGTTTATATAATAATGTATAGGGTAATCTTAGGTCATATAAAACCAATATTTGACAATTTTCAATTTACTCAAATCCCTCTATAATATGCAAGAATTATTCTGTTTTTTGAGATGTCTCACTGTCCTTCCTCTAATGATCATTTAAACCTGAGTAGAGCTTGAAATCTTTTTTGCACTTGCTTAAGTCACTAGACCAGTCAGCTTAACTAAAGTGTCTTACCACTCCATGTAGTAACCAGAACATACAAAAGCATATGGAGGATCTCTTAGTAATGAAAGGAAAAAAAGGTCCTTCATAAATTTGCTAAGTGCTTGAGGAACTTATTCCAAATACTATTTTGTTAGAATAACACCTGTAGATTTCATTCTTTCACTCACTATAATTGCTTTTTATAATTGCTTAGTTAAATAAAATAGACACAAAAGTAGAAAATACACCATTTTGTCTACCAAAAAAAAAATATCCATTATCCATTGTTTGTGACTTTATAGTGATTTATAACTTCTGACAATGTTTGATTGGGACCAACTCCCATCTCGAAATTTGTTAGAGAACAAATAGTCTAAAAATATAGATAGATAGATAGATTTGTGAACATTAAAAGAAGATGATAACAGGAAATCTTTGCAAAATTGGATGAATTAAGTGAGATTGAATTGTGTAGAAACTCCTTTAGATAATGAGATAAAGACCATTCTTTTTAAATTCATCTGAAGGAAATCAAAATGTGAAACCTGGAATAACCCTATTTTTTATCTGGAGAGTGTATGAAAAATTGTCAGAAATCTTTTTTTTTATTAGGGGATTTTCAAAAGACACCACAGATCTTCCCAAACCAGAAGGCAAAAGCTTTTAACGCCACAAAGAAAATAAACAACCAAGGAAAATGTAACTCCTTAAATCAGTATTTTTCATCAGATTTTGGCAGAGCTGGGGGCAATAAATGACAGACAGCAGAAATCGTAGCACTGGATCTAACATATTGAAGATGATAAATTTTCCAGGTCCAGCAATGTTCTTTCCCTCTTTTCTGCTGCATCCCCAGACCTTCCAGTTTACTCCTAATATCTGTCCTGAGACAAAGCTGTTTCTCTTGATTTACAAGCACTCTGCTTGCCAGTCCCGTTGGCTGAGGCTGTCCACCACGAGCTGGAGATGCAATGTGAGGATGTGTCAAGAGACAGGAAAAGAAAATTGAGAAGCTAGATAAAGAAAGGGCAGATTGGTCAGAAACTTCACTCCGAACTCTGATTTTCTCCTCTCACAATTTGTATACAGAGAGATTCTCTTATGCAGAAATTTCATGACACACAGAAGGAGGTTGAGAAGTCTGCTTGGTATAATACTTCACTTTTCTGAGTATTTATCTTGAGGGTTTCGATCTGCAAGAGCAAATGTGAATGGAAATTGCAGACATCTCAGCTGGAGATTGGATTTGTTGTGTGTGAGAACCTAAGATTCCCCTCTAGTCAAACACACAGATGCAATGGCATAGCCCCAAGCTGCATAATGTTCTCTGTGGTGCCCCTCATTTGTCCAACCACCACTGGGCTGGCTCAGCAGGAAGGCTTTGCCTCTGCAAATTCATCTCCTGTGCCCAGGGACAGGGGGAATGCAATGATCCTTTATAAGAGCTGGTTTTGAGAACTGTCTGGTTTGGCCTGGCAGAGGCCAAGGAGATCCCTGGTTTATCTCAGATATCTGTTGGGGCGGCAGAGGGGGGTCCTAGGACTGCTGTCACAGGGAAAACTCTCACAATTTTTCCACTGACACAGGAATGGACTGAACTATCTGGAGATGAAGAAATCAGCTGACTGAGCAGAAAATAAAAAAAATGTACTTTGAAATTTTTGGTGCCTAGTGAGAGAAGTGATTGTCCCAGTCTGCTTTGTGCTGGTGTGGCCTCATCTTGAGTCTTGTGTGCAGTTTTGGGCATCACCATTTAAGAAAGATATAAAGTTATTAGGAACTGTCCAAAGGAAGGCCACAAGATGGTGAAGGGTCAGGAGGGGAAACTGTATGAGGAGCAGCTCAGGGCACTTGGTCTGTTCAGCCTGGAGAAGAGGAGACTGAGGGGAGACCTCACTGCAGTTGCAGCTTCCTCACGGGGGGAAGAGAATGGGCAGGTACCAACCTCTTTAATCCCTGGATCAGTGGCAGGACCCAAGGGACTGGCCTGAAGCTGTGACAGGGAAGGTTTAGCTTGGATATCAGGAAAAGATTCTTCACCCAGAGGGCACTGGAAGAGGCTCTCCAGGGAAGTGGTCACAGCATCAAACCTGGCAGAGTTCAAGAAGAGTTTGGCCAGCACTCTCAGGCACATGGTGGGATTCTTGTGGCTGTCCCATGGAAAGCAGGAAGTTGGACTTCAATGATCTTTGTGGTCCCTTACAATTCAGGATATTTATTTTTTTTTTATAATTCTAATAAGGTAGGAGCTGTAATTGAGGCTTTCCCATAGCTGACACGGGGTGTCTGACTCATAATAAGAGGAAAGCCAGTGCTGTAGGATTTCTTGTGGTAGAAATGAACACAAACCCTCTGCAGGGCACAGTCAAGCCCTTCAGCCAACAGCAGCACCTCAGGAAAAGTCCGTGTAAGGAAGTGCAAAACCTGCCTGGCAGTGAAGGCTGAGGAGAACATCAGGAGCCCCTGCAGCCCCTGGAAAGACCATGGTGTAGCATAAGAAGTAAGTGAGAAGGAGCAGGACTGGCCACATCCCCATTCCTGCAGTGTAGGGACAGGCTGTAACCCATGGTGATTACAGAGTGAGGAGAGACCAGCTTGGGGTGAGGCTCAGCCAGGTGGTGTCCATTGTATCCCCCTCCCTGGCCTGCTGGGTCGGGGATATAATGGCTGGGTGGGCTTCTGATAGGCAGCTGAGGTTAACCCATCATGATGTAAAACACCATTCTCACTTTGTCTGGCATGAAGCCAGTGTTTGCCAGAGGTTAGTATAACCTTTCTATGCAAGAGCCACATTCAGAGTCTATAATTTGTTGTTATTATTAATTTCTGTAATAGAAATCTGCGTTACATTGTTTCATCTGAAAGTTTGCATTATTCTATCAGATCATAAAACAGTGTATCTGTTTTTTTGGTTCGAAATTTAAAAAGTAATCCAGAACAAAGGTAATCTCTTCCCGAAAACAAAACACAATAGATACATATATCTAAACAAAGGCCCACATAAAATAAAATAACAAGATCATAAATCACACCAAAATATGGCAGAAACATAAGGAAAATGTACAGATGGAATATGTTCTGTGTTTTTCTTCAAGGAACATCCTATGCAGGTAATAAGAACCTACAGATTCTTGAGACAGCCTACTGCCATCAGAAAACAAATTATTTTATTCTCTAATCTTATTATTATATATTTATAATTAATTAAGGGCTATAATTCTATACACAGTAATTTTCATTGTGTTTACACAGTTATTTATCTCATGCTCAAAAATTTTCATGCTGTACAAGAAAACCTGTTATAATCCATGGTGTTACAGGACATTTGCTAGAAATTTCTCTAAGATTCTGAGTAACATGCTGAAAGATTTTTTTCCATAATAATGCTCAAGCTCAAGTACAATGAAGTATTAGCTATATGAACTCTTATTTTTTTGTCTGGTGGTGGAAGCATTGTGCAGGTTTAAAGGTTTGAAAATGTTCATATCCTAGAAACAAGACATCTGGGTTTTGGAAGGGATGTTTTTGGTCAGCAATTGCCATTTTTATATAACCTAATTAATTAACAGCCTTAACTGCAATCATCCAGAAATAAAATTAAATTACACTCACATCTATGAAAATGGTTCCAAGAGGTTTCTTTCTATTTCATTCCACTGACAAACTGTCTATTTGTTTATACAGCATCATAATTGGGGCCCAATATTTAAGGTAATGTTTTTATTACACACTCTTTTCAGGATATATGTATAATTATAGCTGTACCCAGATGCCCAAAGAATTTGCTCAGATTCAGTTTTCTCTGTCTTGACACAGCATTTTATGGTATTACATTTTGAAGTTGTTTTTTAACAGGTAAGGTAGTTTGTACTTTTGAATAGTTATACTTTCAAGAATCATGTTTTTATGATGAAAATGTAATCCATTTATGTTTTCTGTTTTACTTCTACTACCTTCACCTTATTGCTCAGATTATGTATATGGGAAGCAGTTTTGACTTCTAAGAGTTTAAGAAATTGAGATTTTAATGTGTAACAAAATACAGATAAAGGCAGAACTCTAAGATTCCTCAAGTATGAATAATGCTTTAAAGTCTGAAAGATTCAGATAAAAATATCGATAAGAATAAAATAAATAAATCTGCTTTTGTAGGGCAGCTGTACTGAGAGGCTTAAGGTGATAGATATATTTCTGGATGGATAAGTGAGGGCTGTGTTTCAGAATTAGTTGGTTTCCTTTGAGGCTGTCACAGCTCATCATAGCCTCAGTCACATCTTTCTTCTGTAAGGAAGAGCATAAAAGAGTGAAGATGGAACAATTGCACTTGGTTTTCTTACAGAAATTTAAAATATTTACAGACATTTAAAATGTTTAGAGGATACTCTATGTGTGCAAAGAGGACTGAGTGACACCCAAATTGAGCAGTGAGACAATGGTTTGAATGCATAATTTCTCCCATCTACTTTTCTTTTTAAATCTGTTAGAGGAGAAAGTTTGCAGGGATGTGAAAAGGAGTGTCTGTAAGTGGAAAGAGATTGTTGAAGGGAGGTAGTAAATAGAAAATACAGAGAAGACACAAACAGCTCAGCAGCTTGTTTACTTGTGTATTAACAGTGATATTGCAAACTCATGACTAAAAACCCTTCCTAAATGACAACACTTCCCACAGTTGAGTAGCAGGGTCCTATATTAGGAGAATTCCTGGAATATGCACTGTGTTTATTGTCCCAGGACTCTCTAACATAACTAAACCCCTTGATCAAGGATATAATCTACAGCTATACAAATGAAAGGAAAGCACCAGGAGAAATAAAGAGCAGTATTCCATGTGCCACATGCCTCCTGAGTCAGAAACTGTATTGAGTAGTGAAAATAATCCAAGGAAGCAGGCCACCAACTGTGCTATAAAGAGATGCACAGGGAGGTGGGGAACCATCAATAAACCCCAAAAGTCTTTTCCAAACTAGCATGAAGACACATCCTATCCTGACCTTTAATGACCAATTAAAATAGTAAAGGGGCAGGTCAAAAGAGGTCATATTTCCATCCTGTGTAATTGTTGTTAGAGAGGGGAAAGCTTTTCCTAGGGCTTTTGTTGAGGAGAGAAGCTTCTACTGATATAGCTAAATGGGTGGGGGTTATGGTTTGGTTTTTGTTGTTTTTTTTTTTTTATTTTTATACACCAATTCTTAACTGTAGTGGAATTAGCTTAAAGGTAGTGGGTATGGAGCACAGAAATGAAGGGCAAGAAAATCCTCTTCTCTTTTGGTCTGCTTGCAGATATTTGCCATATTTCAGGATGATGCAAGGGCCCAGTCCTGCACAGAGATTTAATTTCTCCCTTCATTCTTTCACCTGATGAACTTCCACAGCTGACAGTGAAAGGCAGATGGGAAGTCTTGCCCACCACTTCAATACTGTTTAATTTCCAAAATACAAGAAAGCCATTCCCCCCACCTGAACTCTGCCCCAGGGCTCTGCTGACTCTTCAGCGAGGGCATTACCAGTCTAAACATGAGACTAATTAGCCTGGACTGTGTGTTCATTTGGAATATGTGCCTTGGTATTGCAGACCCCAGTGCAAATATCAGCTGAGCATCTCAGCGCTCACCATCTGTCTTTCAGGGCTGCTCTGGCTGACACTGCTCCCATTCAGGCACACACCTGAAGCTCACAGCCAGGTAAATATGTGTTTAATGTGTGCTGGGGAATGTCACAGTAATGAGGATTCTCAAAGGTACTGCAACAGCACCGGGTATGGGAGGAACTCGTGGATGTACAGTCCCTCTGCAGCTTCATTAGCATAATTGGAACTGGAACTTACTTTAGTGCTGCTCAAATTTGGATTGATTGTATAATTGGAAGATAATAGTAATGCTTAGCACTTTAGCAGTACTTTACATGGTCAGAAAGCTGTGCAAACATTAACTAAATAATCTTCACAGTGCCCCTGTGAGGTAGTAATTAGAGATGGAAAAGGCCCATTACTACATCATAAAATCCCATTCTCTTGCCAGAGCAACATACATTCACCCAGCAGAGGACGTAGAAGACACTAAACTTGAACTTCTATGTTCAATCTCTGCTCCCTTTGTGACTTTATTTCAGTCTGGGAGTTCCCTGAGACTGTAAAGGGACTTTACAAAGTTTTTAAATAGTGAAGGAACTGCAGTGCTCCTTTTTGATGAAGGTAAAACAGGTTTTTACTGTCCTTCTCCTTGCCTACTTTTCAATGTCAACAGAGAAAAGTGCATTTGATGCTCCTCAAAAGGAATAGAGAAAAGGATGGAACTGTTTAAAGATGGGTTCACAGATTCTTGCTTAGAATAGAAAGAGACAGGAAAGACTCCAGCCTCTCCAAAATAAACATCCCTAATACTATCTATCTGCCAACAGTTCAACACTGGTGGTATAAAAGTGAGACACTTCATCAGTAACTATATAAAATCTCTTTCCATTACCAGTTGCCTTGATAGAAGCACCACTCAATGTTTATATCCTGCATTTCATCAGGTTTCCAAGGTTGCAAAGCTCTTTGAATGTGAAATACCTGCTCAAAATACAATAATCAGTGCAACAATAACCTTCACCACTCTCAGTCGTTGTCTTTTTAATGTTATTTTGACCAATTGTTTCCCTTGACAGTTCCTGTACTTTGACAATAATAGTGACAAAACAATTATATCCTTTGAATAAGCCCTAAAACTGTAGCCATGAAATAACTTTCAGAGTGTTCAAGGCCATTTTACTTCATTTGCATGAATATTCATGCATGTAGATCCAAGGAAAGCGCAAGTCTAGGGAGCACACGTGCTGTAGTTCTGATGCTTGTGGCATTAGCAATCAGTCTGTTCAGGGAGGTGAGCCACAGAAAATAGAAAAGGGGGCTGTTAGTCTGGGGCAGATCAGTTCCCTGACCAGAGTTTGTGTTTCCTTTACATCTGAGCAGAAAATAAACTTCGTACAAGCTTTGGCAATTTTTCTTAATAGAATCCTAAATTTGTAAAAATTTCTGATTTCTTTTTAATATGAAGAGGTTTGGATGATTTAAATTCATCTGTGTCCATAAGGATTTCTTTTTTTTTTTTTTCTTTTTTACTTCTATAAAAAGGGTGGTTTTAAGTCTAAATAAGATATATAGTGCACAGTATGTAAATTTCTCCTTGATTTTTCTACATTAAGAGTATTAGTTTTTCACCAATATTAGCAACCCTGAAACTCTAGGCAGCCAGCAGCAGAACTTGGATAACTAAGGCTCTTGGTTCATAATTTTCCACAAAGACCAGACTGGAAGTTGAGACAAGTAGAAGTCAGAAAATTGCAGGCACTTACCTGAGATATTGTTGTGCTGGTAAACATAAAAGCCTTAAGTACTTAGTTTTTTGGCTTGTAATTTTCAAGTAATATGCATTATGGAACCAACAGAAATCATTATCTGTAAGTGGAATAGGACTCTTGTTAAAAAAAGGTTTGGTTTTTTTCCAATTATCAGACTTTTGCTGTGGTTTTATTATTCATCTGAAATGTTACTTCCAATCTACTTTGCTGTAACAATGGAAACACATGAACTATTAAGAATCACAGGGGAAAAGACCTACTTGAGTCACACTTACTGTACTATTAGCTTTTATGTTAGCATGAAGTTCTTTTCTCCCAAACACATTTGAGACCAAGAGTTTATTTCTATCCATCAAATTTTATTGAACTAATAATAACTGCAGCTATCCATTTGCAATGTTAACAGCTGTCTTGGTGTCCCAATTATTGCTGAGTAGCTTTGATTAGGATCCAGTCACATCCATGGCATAATAGTGGTTATTTTTCATTTTTTTATATTAATTAGTAATTTTAGAAAGCATATATGATTTTTAAAAAGGGGGAAATATCAATGACTTGGTTGGTGAACTAAATGCCTTTTTCTGAACATTTCCCTGTTTGTACAAATATTATAAAGATACTGAAAAAAGATCTAGTTATTTCAAAGAACATCAATGGCAACAAAATATGAGTTTTATTTCTTTTAATATATCTATCTTTCATTTAGCTGAAAATAAACATGACTTGAAAAGACCATTAGAGTAGATTGAAAAGACCATTTATATGCTATTTTTGTATTTTTGCCCTGATTTTAGGCAGCACATTTTTTAAGTACTAAACAAAATGTCTCAAAGACTTGACTAAAGTTAGAACACCACTGTGAAAAGTGCTAGTCAAATAGAGTGGCATGGTTTGAAGAGCTTAAAATTTCAGTATTTTGAAAGCTTAAAATACACTAGCAAAATAAAAGAATAATGGAGAAATTAAGAAACACTTTAAATTAATTTGAAGATCTTTTATTTTCTGAGCTTGTTTATTTTAGAAAGCACACTTTGGAACCTTTTTTACACCTCTGTAAGAACCTATAAAACAACAAAATTAATTTGAGTCATGAGAACTGTCCTGCTTTAGGGCAAATTTGGGAGGAAACTTCCAAATGGGTCCCTCTAGAAAGCAGATTCAAGTTGCCCCTCTCCCAACAGGTTTGGGAAAATATTTCCTTGAAGAAAAGTGGAGAAAAGCTATTTAACAAGCAAAGTATTCACAGGCATAAAAAAGTAATAATATTAAACAATAAAGCCTCTTGCTGTTCTGAAGAGATGGCGAATTCAGGAAGTTTTTTTGATGGGGTGTAGCTTGGCTAGTTCAGTTTCTTATTGGTCCCTTACTTACCCCTTACAGGGCTGGAAATGCCATGTCCCAGGCCATAGTGGGCCAAGAAAAATTAAAACTACAATCCAGGGAGCTTCTCTGCCTCAGCTAGCTAAAACTAACAAAAAGGAAAGGAGAGCTCCCTCCCTCTGTCCGTGCTGCAGGCAGCACAGTCCACGAGAAGGAAAGCTGAAGCTCTTATTATTATGTTTGGAGTACAAGTGCCTCAGACATTTCACCGCTTCTCCTCCTCCCCACCTTCACTCTCAGATCTACTTTTAAAGGTGCAAAGCTTATTTCTGGGCTAAACAGATTAATGGGATACAATCCAGCATCATGGAGTCAGCCCAGGACAAGAACTGTGGATCAGATTGGTGGCAATGGTGTGTGAGAACCGGCAATTAAGTGAAATAACAAAATGAGGTGATGTCTTAATTTCCCAAGTACTTCACTGATGAACCCTTGGGTAAAAGTCAGGCCACCAAGCTGTTGCTCTGGTGCCACATACATCAGACTGCCTTGGCCAAGAGAAACAATTCAGGGTGGACCTTTGCCAATTTAGATGCCTCCTTTCTTCACTGCATCAGAGGCACCTGAGGACAGAAATCTCCTTCTTAAACTGTTCTAGTAGAGATTAAAAGCAAAGAGAAAATAGCATGAAGTGGATCATGACAATATTTTTGTACTGGAATAGGAAATTGCATTTGTTTTATTGTGAGTTTTGAGATAGCTAACTTGATAACAATAACAACATGCAGGACAAACTTGGCACTGTACATCAAGGCTAAAGTCTTTCTGTGGACTGAATTTATCCATCAAGGATGCAAGAAATAAAAGCTTGAATAATTTTTTGTAGTCTAGAATAAAATAAACATTGTTGGAATTGGACCTTGATACATAAAGGCTACTATGCTTTATAAAAGCACAAAATGGTGATGCTGTGATCATTCCTTTTGTTCTGAACTTAAATTATACTGTAAACTAGGCTGATCTTATTCAAAGCACTTTTTTAAAAATTATTTATATTTTTTATATTTTCAGTACATATTAAATGTTTATTGTACCTGATGAATGAATTTAACTGAAGTTAAATTCTGTGCCACCTGCTATCAAATTATATGTAATGTGAGGTACATCTATGCAATTTTCAATAAGAGAAAGACTAAGGACCTTGACTTCTGATCTCTGAAAAATTCAAATACTGAAAAATTTTCCACTTATTTCCCCTTTTATTGACTTTCATACTTTAGAGGGTTAGATTCTGTTATTTTTTTCTAAATTGCTGGTTGAATGGGAATGGATACAAATTTGAATGGGTCTGTTCAGGTATTTTAGGCATTTTCTCACAACTGCAAGACATAATTTAAAGGACGTTTAGTTTCAAAGGATCCATGGAATCCATTTTATTGGCAGACCTTTTTCTACATGTAAGAAAAAGATGAAATCTGAGCATACCACATCTGATATACATACCAGACTGACTACTGTGAACGGTTTTATTTTCTCCTGTACTTGAGGACATATATTGGGAGACAAAACTTCTGAATCCCCATTGTCACAGTTGTAAAAGTGTTTTCAGATATTTTTTCGACATTTTCAGTACATATAATATGTTTGTTGTACCTGATGAATGAATTTAACTGAAGTTAAATACTGTGCCACCTGTTATAAAATTAAGGACCTTGGTTTCTGATTTCTAAAAAATTCAAATACTGAAAAATTTTCTAGAATATTGTCTTTTCTAGAATATTTTCTCAGAGGGCTGTATAGTAACTGAATATCCTATGAAGGATAAGACTATTCCTATGTGTAAACCTTGACTGGGAAATCACGATAGCTGTGCATGACACCAGAAATCTGACAATCAAAACTGTTTCCTTCTGCCCTGAACATGAGTCTCTGACCCAGGTCTACTGTCTCAGACTTTCCTCCTCTCTGTGTCACTCAGCCTTGTGTTGCAGAGCTGGCGAAAATCAAATCAAGTTTGGGCGCATTTGTTGTGTTGTGTCTGTAAAAGTTGGACTGTTCTGTTCTATCATGTAATGGTTCTGCCCTGGTTCTCCCTTCCTTCCTTTATGTTATGAATAAGAAGCTTGACTAGGCCAATATTCAAGCAGCAATCAATTTATTATTTAATATGGTAAAGTATGAGCAATACAGCGCTGGGTACAGTGGGGGAATTTTTCCCTCCAAGTGCACATCGATAATTGACGGCTACAGGTATTTATAGGGGTACTCATCAGTTTTTTTCAGCAGTTTCTATTTCCAATCTTTTACTCATCAGCAATTTTTATTCCAAATTATTACATTACAATTCTGTACACTATTGTGATTTTAGTTTTTCAGGATGTATCTCAAAGAAGTATCTCCAGATGGTGATGGTCCAGTTTCCGAAAGAAGAAAGATGAATCCCATCTGGTGGGGTCCGGCTCCCAGATGTGGGTCACCTTTTAATTGCAGAGACTATAAATCCAATAACAGTGATGTCCAACTTCCCTTTGGTCGAAACCATAAATCCTTGAGGTGATGTTCATCTTCCTTTCTCAAGCTGTTTTTCTCTGCTTCAATAAGGCGTGAGATAAGCATGTTTCCTTTATATATATTCCAAAGCTATAGTTTCAAGGATACAAGTAATATTCTAAAATTATACTTCAAAAGGTTGTTATTGCAGAGCTTTTTATGGATTAAATGCAAGGAAAAGGCAACATCTTTAGCACCTTAATTCCAATGCTCCTAAATCAACTAGGTTTAATTGCAAACAAAAGATAGGTTCAAAGGCCTTTTTCCATGCTTTATTTTCCTCAGTTATTATTAGAATTCACATAATTAGCTCTCCCATTGTCGGGGTCCACACATTTCACATTCACAAGTACACACGTCGCCTGTTTGTACCTGACATGAAACTCAGCTTCGCTTCTCACATTTATGCTGCCAGTTATCCCAACTCTCCCGAGTTGCCTTGGAGATTAATGTGCCCTTTCTCAAATCCCTCCCCGGTGCCCTGTCCGTCACTCGGTGCTCCAACACTTCTCTCTAGAACTCACTAGAAATTTCTAACTGGAGCGTTGAGTGATTGTCTCCGGGGCCACCCCACCCTCAAGTTCTCCCCATTGGTGTTCTCCCTAAGTCAATCATTTGTATCCCACTCCCCTCTGAAACCCTGTTCATCCAGGGACTGAATCCTCCCCTGTCTCCCTCCCTCCTTATAAGCTGTTGCAACTTCCCGCTCTTTCGCTGCTGGTTTTCCCTGGGATCGGTAAACGTGCACTCACCACAAGTGGAGAGCGCTTTCTTCTTATTTCTACTGACTGTAGCCATAGGTCCAGCCAGGTCCTACCACAAAGGAGCGCTGCTGTAATAGCACAGAGCGTTTGCCTTAGGTGCTGTCCCGAGCCACGGAGATTGGCATAGCATCCCTAGACTGCTAGCGCTGCTGGAAAGGACCCGCCATTTCTCCTTCTTTATCTCGCAATCCCTTTCATTCCCCAAAAAACCCCTTTCTGTCCCTAGACTATCGCCAACTTCTCTCTGTTCCTCTTCCCTTAGCAGTTCCTCCTATTTCTCTTTCCTCCTATGAAGCTCTGCTTTTTGACTCTTCCCTTGGGGCAGAGACCCAAACACCTGACATCACTGCCCAGTTCTCCAGCCGCTCTTCTTCCCTTCTCAGGTCCGGTTCCCACGCTCCAGTGTCCAAGGGGAAGGGGATGGAGACCCGGGATCCAGAGCCAATTTCCGTCCCTTCAGCACCTCTGGTCCCGTACCACCCAGTGAGGGAAGGGAGAGCCCAGGCCCAGTGGACCCCATTGTCTCTCCACATCATCATAGAGCTGTGCAAGGCCCAAAGGGATTTCTCCCGGGAGAGCGAGTACTTCCAGGGGATCCTGAGGGCCACGCTGATACAATCAGGAGTCACTCCCTCCGATCTGCGGTGCCTTTTTTCAGGTCTGTTAAACCCCTCGGAATTTATGATGTGGGAGGCAGCGTGGAAGAAGGAGGTGGTGGAAATCTTACCCTTCCTTAGGAACAATCCCAGTTCTGCTGTTGATTTTGATGGTGGGGCCATCTCAGTTGACCATCTGTGCGGGGTGGGGAATTGGGCGGATGGTCATTCCCAAGCTAGGTCCATCCCCCCGGAGGCATTGAAAGGAAGTGCCAGGGCAGCAGAAAGGGCTTTCTTGAGGTTGCCATCAGCAGTGCCTCAGGTTACCTATTCTAGAATTTTCCAGCTTGCAGATGAATCATTTGTGTCCTTTGTTGAGCGCCTTCGCAAGGCAGTTGATTTGCAGGTGCAGGATGAGGTGGCCAGGACAGAGATTCTCAAGATGTTGGCGTTTGCAAATGCTAACCCGGCCTGCAAGGCTGCCATTTTGAGTTTACCCCGGCACCCTCGTCCTACTCTGCTGCACATGCTGGAAGTTTGTGTGCACGAAGTCTCGCTGTCACCACTGGAAGACCTCGACTACAAAACGCAACCGCAGCCTAGAAGGATTGCTGCTGCTGACACCACAGATGTCACCTGCAGATCCAGCCCTGCCTTCAGCCGATCATCCACCGCATCCCCGCACCCCAGGAGCGTTCCAAAGGAGAACTGCTCCCTGCCGTCTCTGTGGGAAGCTTGGACACTGGATGCCTGACTGCCCTCTGAGAATCGAGTTTCTTGAATTCATGAAAGGGCAAGGATCTCAGGGAAACACCCAACAAAAAAAGTAGTTTTTGAGTGCAGTGCCCCCCTGCGTGCAGATGCAAATGAGGCAGGTTTAATAACATCTTGCGGGGAGAGGAAAGAAGGAGAGAATTCTAAACCAGGCCTGCCTGTGTCCACAACCAAAACAGACTTTGTTAAGCTGGACTTGGCTTGTCTAAATTGCATTCAACTCAGACCCATTTTAACCATGCTTAATAAAACCATCCCTTTCAGGTAATAGCTGACTGAATCACTCCATGTAAGAGGTTTTAATTTCCATCCGGTACCATTAATTTTTTAAATTGCTTCTTTGACACCCTTAATTCCCCTATAGTTAGGCACTTTGGTCACCACGAACAGCTGCACCTGAAAGCCAGGCCTCTGTGCCTAGTCAAGGATCTGGAGACCTGGAAGGCAGAAGGGACCTGGTACCCTGGGGAAGGGGATGCGTGTGCATGTCCGCTCCTCAGGTTTGAAATGGGTTCCATCAAAATGGGTCAAGCCCTTTGTTCTAAAGAAAGCACCAGTGGTTGCAGTTGTGGCACAGGTTGAGGCCTGTTGGAGGAGGAAGCGCAAACTTTCCAGCCTAGATCTAGACCTCCTCCTGGGGTAGAATCAAGGTTTTCAAATTCAGTTCTCAGTTTTGTTTCTCTGTTGTTTCAGTGTCCCCAGGCTCCCTCTTAAGGTGCTGTTAGCCTATGGGGCCTCTCAGGTTGGGTGGGGTCAATTTTCTGTGCTTTTAGTTCTGGTAGTTTTAGTTGTAGTTTTAATTGTCTCCTCCATTATTTGGAAATAACCTTTCATAATTTTTTTTAAACAGAAGGAGAAATGTTGTGTTTTGTCTGTATAAGTTGGACTGTTCTGTTCACCCCTATCATGTAATGGTTCTGCCCTGGTTCTTCTCCCTTCCCTCCTTTATGCTGCCAGTTATCCCAACTGCTCCCCAGTTTCCTTGGAGATTAATGTGCCCTTTCACAAATCCTCAGTGCCCTGCTGTCACTTGGCACTCCCACCCTTCTCTCTGGAGTTTTGTAGGAACTTCTAGCTAGAGCGTTGAGTGATTGGTTCAGGGGTTGGGGCTCCACCTCAAGTTCTCCCCATTGGTGTTCTCCCTAAGTCAATGGTTTGTATCCGACTCTCCTCTGAACCCCTATTTGTCCAAGGACTGACTTCTCCCCTGTATCCCTTCCTCCTTACAAGCTGTTGTAACTTTCCCCTCTCCCTCTTCAGTTGTTCGTTTCCCCTGGGATCAATAAATTTGCATTCCCCACAACTGGAGAGCGCTCTTATTTCTGCTGTTTGTAGCCATAAACCAAGGCACGTCCTACCACAAGGTAATGCTGGTGTCACAGCACGGAGGGTTTGCCTTAGGTGCTTGTCCCCATTAGTGAAAGGAATTTCAGTTCTCTGAGAGCAGAAGCATCTTTAAAGAAAAACTGGTCTTGATAAGGCTTGAGAAAGTGCCGTTTATTCTTGCAGGATTCAGTTCTCTCCTGTAGGAGTTAATTAATGACGATCTGTCTTCAGTCTTGTTAAAATTTTTCTGGGTTGTGATCTGGACTTGAGAAATAAATGAGGGAAAACAAGGAATGACTGAAGACACAGTGACCTTCCAACATCTTTTTTGTAGCTAAGGAAAAGGTTTTATTGGTTCATCTGGATAACTGCCCTGTCTGTGGTATGATTTTTTTTTTTTTTTTTTTTTTTTTTGGGTTATCCAAAGCATGTCTTTTCTTCGAAAGAACTGCTCTGGAAGTGATGGCCTCTAATGAGATTTCTCTGCTTGCAGAGAGCGCAGGATCAAACCTGGTGTGGTGTAGCCTGTGTTGGATTTTCAAAGACCAAAAAAACAATAAGTGCATAAAGATAAAATTAAACGTTTACTATCTTGAATATTTATATCAGTTAAGTTGGAATGACAAGGGTGAGGATTGTTCCTTACCATTACCTCTGGTTTCTAAACCCTTAATCCTTCTAAGCTGAGTTCATGCTAAAAAAATGCTGGTTTTAATTGAAAGTTTCTATTCCCTCAGTCTTCTGGGTTATGCCAGAGGCATGAGAGCTGATAATGCTCCTGCATGGCAAATACACAATAGCTGCATCTGTGATTCTGTCACGGCATGCAGGATGTGGTGCTGCAGATAAAGTAGTTCAGTGTAATGTTTTCTTCACTGTATCTCAAAAGTTACACTTGAAATCACATCTGATAA
The DNA here is from genome assembly GCF_028769735.1 of Zonotrichia leucophrys gambelii. Taxonomy (NCBI): domain Eukaryota; kingdom Metazoa; phylum Chordata; class Aves; order Passeriformes; family Passerellidae; genus Zonotrichia; species Zonotrichia leucophrys. The sequence goes on from NC_088169.1 coordinate 104,703,941, forward strand.
ATGATTATGCTTTAGAAAAGTAAACAGTAAAAAAGGCATGTAGAATAGGAAGTGACCTGAACTGAAATTGCATTGCAAAGATGTCAGAATGCTGTAGCAGCTCAGTGGTAAGTTATTTCCTGCCAGTATTTATGCATTCATCTTTTTTACTTCTTAATAGAACTTCTAAAAGCTTTTTACTCTCTGACCTCCAGCTGTCAGTAGTAACCAGCAACAGTATTTCATTTTATCATTATTTTTTTTATTAGAGCAATAATTGTACAAACATATGTAGATTAAATGAGGGATTGAAAGTACTAAACAGCTTTTCTGAATTCCATTTTGGACACTGCTTAAGATAAATTCCCAGAGAGCTCCACGGGGGTTTCAGCCTTTCCTGTGGCTTGCCAAATATATTTTCTGTTCACTCCTGACAACTAAATGCTTCAGCAGAATTCACACTTGGTTCTGGGGAGGTGGAGAAAATATTTTATATGAGTTGATGCAAGGGTTATTAGAACTAGCAGCAAAGTCACTGCTGATATCACACATGCACAGATGTTCTAAGAAAAAAAATACCTTGAAGCAAGCACATAATTTTAGCAATTGATGTGGTGGCAAACACTGAATGCAAGATAATATTTTAAAGTATGGTTTTATAAAACCTTGCATTGACACATAATAAATCTCTGGTGGTGTGATTGCAAACAAGATTATTGCCCACACAATACACAAACATGCCTTTATGTATTTCCCAGCAGTCAGGTGTTGCTCATTAGATTATTATCTTTTTTTTAACCCTAATGATCCCCCAGCCATTATTATCTCTGAGTATCCTGAATTATAGGAGACAAATGAGCTCTGGGAATTACAGCCTGTCCCTCAGCCCACTGTTAGTGCATTTGTGCAACTCTGACCCTAACCCATGGATTTCAGGGGCTGAGTCTTTGGCATAGAATCCTGACTTTTCCCTTTTCAAGCTGAAAAGCCCTTGCAAAAAGTGGCCATCTGGCTTTGGCATAACAGATTGAGACATTCCCTGCTCAACTAAAAGACAGTTGCCAGGTCTGACTCAGCTGTGCCGCGTAATAAAAAGGTCTCAGGGGTGAGCAAAAACTACATTAGAAAAATTCAAAGCTGAGGTTTGGCTTCTGTTGACTTAAATCCCTACCACAGAATTGTTTGGTTTTGCTTGAGCTGTAAGAGAAGCAAAATAAATAGACACCACTGACCAAGCATTCAAGCAAAAAAAATAAAAATATTGCTACATAATAAATGTTTCTAAAACTTTTCTAATGTCTTTGGGTGTTTGTCATATGCATATCATGGATTTAATGGGAAGGTCAATATGGGAAAATTGGTTCTTGACATTTTTTGGGCAGAAGACTAACAATGATTTTGCTTTCCACAAATGCTGCAATCAGCTGATACAACAAATGATATGCTTTTGAATTCAACCTGCTTTTTTAGTCTTTAGTTTGAGGGATAGAATGATGAAAATATTTCTAAATGTTACGAAAAATGTACTTTTACTAATTTAATTCAGATTAAACTGAAGAAAGGTTGCAGATGGAACTTCCCCTGACAATCCTTTCTTATGTTCCATATGGGAATACCCTGATAACATAGGCACTGATGTTATGCTTCCTTTTGGCTCCTCTTTTTGCAGTGGAATGATAAAGCATCCCATGCTTTAAATATGTGATAGATGCCTGGAAATACAAAACTGCTTCAGATTCAAAATTTTTTTCCAGCTAAATTCCCACCTTTCAAATCAACAAAGGGAATTAACTTGATACTGACTATGTGTGTATCTTCTGTGTATTTTTATTGTGGTCTTGATAGACCCAATTTACCAGTGACAGCGCTAAAGGGATTCTCCTTTTAGCTTGTTCTCCCACTCTCCTGATAACTCACTAGCAAGCCCTGGCTTTGCTTAATGCCTGCAACACAAAGAGTAAACTGGTTTGCATAAATCATTTCTACCTTCAAGGGACAAAATATTTTGGCACGCTCTGAGTTTATATTTCCTTTATTTTCTGTTCAGTGTATTTAGAGGCCAATTTTGCAGTTTTCCCACAGGCAGATCCTGTGTCTAGTTTGGTGAAGCAAACACTGAATTTATGTGAAAGGAAGACCATACCACTAATCAAAGTGTTTAAATATAGTCTGTCATGAAACAGAACTGCACCCATGGGATTCAACAGTGACTGGAGCAGCCTGCTCACTGATTAACGTAATAGACAGTAATGATGGCAACATCTCCAAATGGGACATCTTGCATTTCCTGCTGGATGTTACCAGCTAGTTAGGAAATACCTACATTCCCTACTTCAATGTACAGATTTTTCTAATTTGTAAAGTTAAATAAATTTTGGACAGGTTGATACTATTATCCATTGTGACAGAGGATGCATATGAAGTGCAATTAAATTCTGGAGAAGTCTTGAAAAATGTAATTAATCAAAACAAAAAGATATGTCAAAATGCCTCACCGTCCTTGAAGTTAGCTCAAGTTGAACCTGCATCATAAGTTCTTTACGTTAAGTACTTTCTTAATGAGATTAAATTTGGCACTGTTTTCATTAATTTAATTTTTTTTTAATAAAATTCCATTAAGTGAACTTGAAAAATATGTGATTTTCTCCCTTTTTTAATCTTACTTACTCTGTCTCATGGTTTGGTTTTGTTAACCCCCTTTCAAAACGTGATGTTTCCTTTTCTCCCTATCTTTTCTTTTAGCATTGCTAGTCATTCTTATGTATTTGGAGTAAGTTCTGCCTTTTAACAATCCTTTATGCTTAACTTGTCCTCTTTCTGACAGCATTTTTTCATTTTCAGTTTAGATTTCTCTGACACATGACTGCCTGTTTCACTTTGCTCATGCAGCTAGGTAAAATATTTACACAAAATCTATATGCTAGTGTTTCTTATGCCATTTTGGTATGCTTAGATTTTAATACAGTGCAAGACATTATAAATTGTAAACCTTTTTATAGGTGTCACCGGCTTCCAATTTGTCTATATCGCCCAAATTACTTTCAGGCAGAAAAATGCACATGGAAGAGATTTTGTGGTGATATGGGATTTCCAGCTATATGATAGTTGCTGTGCAGTTGATCTTGACATCCCTCTGAGGTTTGTGGTTGTGTCTGCAATGTGTAGGCACTGACACAGTACTGAACATGTGGAGCATGGCTGGAAACAATGAATTTACTATAAATGATCTCCAGAGTATGCCTTCATTTTTTTATCTGAAATTTAAGGAAAATGTAACAGCATCTGTCAGTTGAACAGATTGTTTTCTGTCCTGTTGATATAGGTTTTATTTAATTCTGAGCTCATCTCATCTCCAGCCTATGATTCTGTGATATTCCTGGTTAGGATCATATGATGTAGGGAGGCTGTGAGATCATGGAATGATTTGGGTTGGATCTTAAAGGGACCTTGAAGATATTCAAGGTCAAAACCCCTGTCATGGGCAGTGACACCTTGCACTAGACCAGGTTGCTCAGAGCTCCATCCAACCTGGCCTTGAACACTTCCAGGGATGGGGTTTCCACAATTTCTCCAGGCAATCTGTGCCAGGGCCTCACCACTCCCACAGGAAAATAATTCCTGACATCTGATCTAATCCTACTCCGTAAATTTGCACACATTCCTCCTTGTTCTCTCACTGTAGTTTCTGATGAAAAGTTTCTCTCTGGATTCCTTGTAGGCATCCATGGGAGGCAATGTTGCCCAGCATAGTTTGGATCAGTGAAAAGTCTCATTGAGATATTTGCAATCTTTTTCTTTAAATGGTACCAGCACTTCATAAAGCCCAAGAACTGAGGAAACAAGTTTGAAAGAGAAGAGCCCAGAGCGATGTGTTATAAAAGACTGCATATAAATTCCTCCTGTAATCAAATGTACTGAGGTCCATGCAGCACCACAATGACAGCACTACTGCTGTAATGAAAGCAGTAAAGCAGTCACAGGATCTCGTGGGGAAAAGAAATGAAAATGGACTATGCTTTCAGCAGGAAAAGCTTTAGTCAGGAACTGAGTCTAGAGAAATGCCACAGGCAATTCTCATATGTCCTCCCAAGAATTATGACTGTTTGTCCACCTGGGCTGGTAAATTCCTCCACTTTCAGTTTCATAGTCTGAGTCAAATGCTGCAGATTTGGGGAGCTGTGCAGCCTTTGTCTTGCTGCTATGGATGTTAGTTTTGTTCTTGGGTATTTTATCTCAAGGTTGAAGGGGGGTGGAAGTACATTAGCAGTTAGCACTCTGAAAGGTGAGTGGAGTTATTTCTATGAAAATAAATAAAGTAAAAAATCTAAGCAACTCGAAGACCAATAAAAATAAAGAATGAGCTATGCTGCCCCATCAGATGCTTTTTTTTTTGTTAGCTAAATATCAAGTTTATGCTTTACTGTTTCTAGTTGGTTTTGCTTCCTCCCAGTCCATCAAGAAATCTGCTGACAAAAGGAAAGATCTTTTTCTTTCTTCCCCACACGTATAAGCCTTGAAGGGAGCATAAAGAAACTTCCAAATGATTTTTTAACAATACTTTGTACATTAAAAACACTAACATGTTAATTTCCCTTATGACAAGTGTGAAGCCTTTGCCTGTCTCAAACCCCAAAAATTACCAGTTTGTTAGAAAAAGATCTCAAGATTTATGGCTCAAATGCCTCTTGTTTCATCCTCCTGGGCATCTGCCTGCACAAGAAAAGCTGTATTGATCACTACAGTGATCTATTCCTCTTTTTGAATAGGCAACAACTTGAACTCAAGCAGACAAATTCCTTTCAGCCATCAAAATAAAACATTTTAAATTGAAACACAGTTTTGTAAAAGACTGTAAGTAGCCTGAATAGCTAAAATTCAGACTATTAAAAAAAAAAAAAAAAAAGCTTGGTAAGGGAAGTTAGAGAAGTGGAAGGGAAAAGATAATTATCCCCAAAAATATTCATTTTTATTTCCTTCCTTCCTTCCTTCCTTCCTTCCTTCCTTCCTTCCTTCCTTCCTTCCTTCCTTCCTTCCTTCCTTCCTTCCTTCCTTCCGCCACTTCCGCCACTTCCTTCCGCCACTTCCTTCCGCCACTTCCTTCCGCCACTTCCTTCCTTCCGCCACTTCCTTCCTTCCGCCACTTCCTTCCGCCACTTCCTTCCGCCACTTCCTTCCGCCACTTCCTTCCTTCCTCCCTCCCTCCCTCCCTTCCTTCCTTTTTCTTTTTTTCTTTCTTCCTTTTCTTTCTTTTTTTGTTTTTCTTTTTTGGTTTTTTTTGTGTTTGTTTTTCTTTTTTCAGTTTTTGTTTTTTCTTTTTCTCTTTTTTTTCTTTTTTTTTCTTTTTTTCTTCTTTTTTTTCATTTGAGCTGCACAGCCTATATTCAAAATGTCCAGAACTGAGCACATTTACAGAGACTTGCATGCAAAAAGAAATCAGTGAGTGCTCTTGGCACACACTGCCCACTGTGTGTAAAGGAGCTCACCCTGCAACAACTGAGAGTGGCTGAAAGACTTTCAGCATTTAGATCATGATGATGTACCAGCTCAACTACTCAGAGGCTGAAACCATAAGAAGATCTTGGGTGTCCAGTAGAGCAGATTAGGGAAGAAATATTTACTTAGGATTTCTATAATCATGTATTTTTATAAGCAACTTCTTACAGAACAGATTATTCTCATTTCAGAATAACTGTCTTACTCTTGAAAGCAATCAGAAGAGGGAGGGCCTGGAGTAACAGAACAGGGTGGAATGGCTTCAAAATGAAGGAGAGTAGGTGTAGATAAGATGTTGAGAAGAAATTCTTCCCTATGAAGATGCTGAGGCACTAGAACAGGTTTCCTTGACAAGTTGTGGATGCCACATCCCTGGAAATGTTTCAGGCCATGCTGGATGGGGCTCTGAGCAACCTGGTCCCTGCCCATGGCAGCAAAGTTGTCATGAGAGAATTTTTAAGGTCCCTCCCAGCCCAGTCCATTCTGTGACTCTAGGAAACCTCTAGCTGATCCTACCCCCTGCAGAACAGCTTCTCCTTCAAGTTGTTGGGAAGGGCTGCTCCTGGTAGGGGAGAGTGCAGTTAGGAGGAAGAGGCTTCTGCAGTTGGCGAAATTGTTAGATGATGGGGAGGATCCTTCCTGTTTTTCAAGCCTCATGAGAAATTTTGGAAATGCAGAAGAGACTCAAATGAGCTTGTTTAAATTTTCCCTCAGCTTTAGTCCACAGACACCTATTTTACACCATGCAGAGCATCACAGGGATTCTTAAAATGCATGACCCAAAGTTCTTACAGGTATATTGTGACCGTGTTCGCAGGGGTCTTAGGACGAGGGAAGAGACGAGGATCTGACTCCATGTTTCAGAAGGCTTGATTTGTTATTTTATGATATATATTATATTAAAACTATACTAAAAGAATATCAGAAAGTATTTCATCAGAAGTCTAGCTAAGAATAGAAAAAGAAAGAAAGATAACAAAGGTTTGTGGCTCGGACACAGAGTCTGAGCCAGCTGAGCTGTGATTGGCCATTAATTAGAAACAACTCTATGAAATCAATCACAGACCCACCTGTTGCATTCCACAGCAGCAAATATTTATTGTTTTCATTTTGTTCCTGAGGCCTCTCAGCTTCTCAGGAGGAAAAATCCTAAGGAAAGGATTTTTCATAAAAGATGTCTGTGACAGTATATGGATACAAAGGCATGGCATCTTTTAATATTACAGGCTAGAACAGCTTTGGATCAAAGAATTTCCACTGAAAAAGTCTGAAAAGCTTTTATATTATAATATTTTCCGTTATATAAAAATCAGACTACACTCTAGCAAAATTTTAAACTATTAAAGATCATTTCTCTCAAATTACTCAAATCAAATGCAATAAAACCTGCATTGTCCCACTCTCACTGTTTCCCATATGCCGAACAAAAGGTAATGTACTTTTTTCAGACATTTCCCTTAATCAGCAAAAAGCTTGGAATAAGAGCTCTCTCTGATTATTAGCCTTAAATCTTAATCTCCTTAACTTGTCAGGTCCTTGCCATTACTTTTGAATGTTTAAATATAGATTAATAAAGAGAAGACATGTCTAGCCACTGCAATCATGTAGCTATTAGAAGAGCAAATATCTTGAGCTCAAGCTGAAGTGAACCCCAAGAGAGACGAGGTTTAAATTCAAAAGAATGCAGTTTTCAATTTAGGTGAAAACAAGGTGGATTATGAATTGTTTGTCACTACCACCTCAGTGTTTATTTTGCTGAAGATTTGTAGTGGTAATTAAATGTTGACTTTCAAGTAGTGCTAAGTATCCATGGAAATAAATAGAGCCTGTCTTTATAGACATAGAGATGAAATGAAGGTATTTGTGGAGTGAGGATTTGTGTTTATTTATTAATTTAGCTTGTAGTACTGTGGGAATATCTGTCTTCATTTAAAATATTTGTTTATTTGCAAGTCTTGTATTTCATTTTCATTCCCTAGTGGGAATAAATCAGACTTTCAGGTTTTTAAAAGAACTCACAAAACTTCAGTGGATCTTTTGCATTGCACAGTGTCTTCATGAAATACTTTGGGCAGATTTTAGTCCTGAAATAGTTTTAGACTGAAATTACCAAGGCATTTGTAAATTTTAGGCTGAGGTCTGCAAAATTATCTGTGGCTCTGAAGTTCACAAGTTTTCAGTACATTATTCTGTCAGGATAACTCTCTTGTAATTGAAGAATAGGAACTTTTTTCCTCTGTTGTTCAATGCTTTTCTTCCCTCCAGTCCTCTTCCCCATGCTTTGACCATCATGGTAATAGGCACAGTCCTTGGACAGTTGCATGTTCAGTACAATGGTATAAGATAGAAATTTTTCCTTTGATTGGATTATCAACACTTAAGTTGATTCTTCATTAAAATGTTGCTCCAGTCTTTACTAGATACAGTTGGGTTTGCTCAGAAAGCAGGGCAAATTTCCACTTTCTCCTAAAACCAAAACACATAGAATTACAACAACAAAAGCCAAAAACCCTGGAAGAAGTGATAACTTAAGTTCAGACCTGAATTCTCTGCCTATTTAGTGTCACTGTTAGTGCCTCCAATTGTGTGCAGAGCACTCTTAAGAGAAAATCCATTCTCTTCCTCAAATTAGAAAAAGAAGAAAAAATGAGCAGCTGGGTTATTTTTCTGGCTCCCATCTGAATGTGAAGCTTCCTGGGCTTGAGACCATTTAGATATAATTGTCCTGCTTTCTTTCTATTTCTCATAATGAATATACATCTAGGAGTATTTCCAGATTTTAGGGTAATCTCCTGGTTTTTAACTGATTTCTTTCTATCTTGTTTTAAAGCTACATTGGCAGTGTCTTTCAAAGCATTTCCAGATTACTTTTCTCCTTGCAGCACTGTTGAGATTTAAAGTAACAAAGTGCAAGAGAAGAAAATATGATGCTTTTTTTTTCTTCCTTTTTTTTTAAGAGTTTTCCTTTTTTCTTCCATTTGCTCAATGAATAGAAAAGCATAAAAGGGTTTGAAGTAAGCTAAGTCCAAGAGGTAGATAAAGCAGAGCCTGACAAACTGCAGTTTGTTTGGAAACCAGTGCCAATATTGCCTTTCTTATCTGTATGGATAATACAAACAATAGAATGACCTATTTTTATGGCCTAACCATTAAATCTTTTCCTATGGCCATAAATGACTTTGAACTACTAACAGTCATTATTTGCAGTTATTTTCTACGTTTAAATACTTCAGATGGGACTCTGGGCTCTTTTTCAGTTTCACTTTGTATCACAGAACAGTGGCTGTTGCTGGACATGCAAAGTCGTGGCTGAAAGGTGTCCACACTCAGTTATTTTATACGTATATATATATATATATTTGGTGTCCACACTCAGTTATTTTCATTTGCTGATGAAGATCTGAGGCTAGTCAATCAATTAAACTAAATGTAAAAACAATTTCAATGGCTCAGTGGTTTCCTCCTGAGAGTGCTGCCCTACATGGCCAAACACATTGTGCTGCTTATATTCAGTCTGTGTAGTGGGTATTTCTGGGTGTTCCTAGAAATTCAGGAGACCAAAGCATGGACAGAAGTTTCCCCAGTGCAGAAGTGGAGTTCCTTGGTACCAATGAATGACCCTTTTGACACAGGGTTTGGTTATTTACAAGCTTTCACACAATAAAAAAAGGACAAGCTTTTGTGAGAGTGAAGGCTATACAATTTCAAAATTATTTTTACTGGTTAAAAAAAGACATCTGAATGTATTTCAATAAAATAGGTATTATAGTAAGTTCATAATTAATCAGATGGCAATGAACTAACTAATGGCAATGTAATTAGTTTGGATGCTCTGGGTATGCATTTTGCTTTTTTGTTTGTCAGTGTTTATATAACTGCATGACATTTGCTGCCATGAGGGACTTCCAGGTCTGCAGAAATTTTAAGAGCAGTCAGAGTAGTAGATCTTCCATTTATTAAAGTGAGAGTTTTAATTTATATTTCTCTTCCACCAACAACCAGTAATGCAGTTGTGGAAATACCTCCCTCGCGTGTGTGTGACAATGACCATGAAATGACACCCACGGTGGGAACATGGGACATGCAGAAGAGATTGATAGAATTATATGAGCAGTAAAGATGGAATTGTTATGGTATGCTCATGCATGAACTTACAGCTTCACATATTTCAGGCACAAACATTTCTTCAGATGGCAGTCTTTATAAAAATCACAAATGCAAGGCTAAGTAGAATTACTCTCCTGATGAGAGTAAACAGCATTTCCCTTCCATAGCTAGTGATTTAAACCTGTCCTAATTCAAACAGAAAATAAAAAGCAGATAATACAGGATGAAATGTCAGTTTTTCTCCATGTGGAAGGCTAAGATCACAGAAAAAATGAAAAAAAAAATGTAGGTAAGGGAAGTGTGTCATTGTTTCGGAGTTATAAATCAAAATATTAGGCTCCTGAAACCTGGACTGTGCTGCTTAGGAAAGCAAAAATTAAGTAGGGAAAAAAACTTGAAGATATACTTCTGCCTTAATTTCTGTGTTAACAAAGAAGAATTTTCTAGAAAGGTCTAGGTTCACTCCCTTTTTCACAAAAAAGGATTGCAAATGGCTGTAAAATCACTGAACAATGCAATGGGAAAAGTTTAGTTCCAGTCTGCCTTCATTTTTGTGTGCCTAGCCCATGTTCTCCATAGGCTGACTGTCATCAAGACATTCTGATCTCGTTTTCTGCCTTTTTCCAAGACACCTGATGCTCTGCTAATAGCTATTTTTTTCCCCCAAAGATGATAGCTGCTCACAGCTGCTGTCCCCATCCTTTGTGGATGCTTGGCAGCCCCTCCTCTGTCATGCCAAGAACAAACACCTGGTCATATAACTGAGAGGCTGCTGGGCCCTTTGGAAGGATGACAGCTAAGCACCAGCTGTTATCACCAAAAGAGTTCATCCATTTCTCTCCTCATCATCTCCTGAAATGTTTAAAGGAAAAAAAAAAAATCTGACCAGGAGCAAGCTGAACAAATTGTTGCCCAGAACAAGGGTACTTCAGATCCTAAAGACTTTGTACTCCATGTGATTAGAAAGACTGGGTGCAACTGCTCTCTTTTGTTCTAGTTCTGATGTGGTTCATCCTCCTGCAATGCTGGAAAATATTTGCTGCAGTTTAAACTTTCCCTACAGTGTATCACGTTTTTAACTCCCACCCCAATCACTCACTGACTTGTAAACATGCCTGTCCTGTCAGGATTGATATGCAGGAAAATGGACAAGGATGCTGTGTTCAGTCATAGTTCATGGCAGCTCAAGCCTCATCCTGCAACTTCAGGAAAATTTAATTGCACTTTTTGGGTTCACTGAACTGATTTTCTCTGCTTGCTTAATATCAACTTGTTGACTTTATTTTATCAAACATAGAAAAAGAAAAGAACACCCCAAAGTAGACAGATAAGATAACAACCTTACACTCTGTAGCTGGAACTATTTCACAGTTCACTTCTCCAATGAGATTATGAGGCAGCTGCTACATCAGCTGGTTGCTTTCTTTCTATCATGGAGCATTCACCTCCTTCCTAGTTGATCTTCTCAAGGTGCTGCCAGGAATTGAGCCCTTATCTAAACAGCAACTTACCATGTTTGAGCTGTTTCTCCTCTGAGAAACACCTATTTCTAACTTCTTGCACCTCTATCATGTTTGGCTAGCTATTCCCTACTCCAACAGTTGTTCCCTGCTGCCCCTTCCCTAATTGCTGCTTACTCAGTGACCTGTTCCATCTAATACAGTTTTATTAGTAATTTCTGTTAATTTATCTCCATCAGCACAAACACTGCTGGGGGCTGATGCAGCCTATACAACATCACTATTCCAACTTCCACAGCTTTCCTGGAAATTCTGAAGTAAAACATCCCACTTTTCATTTTTTCCACAGCACATAATTTGCATCCACATCAGTACCGAATTGGTGGTTAAGGTGAGCTGTTATCTCAGAATTTGACTTGTGAGCTGGTCTGTATTTTCCTATATCCTTACAGCTCCAGATTTTCTCTGGTTAGCTGTGGACTTCCTTTTCAATAACTACCAAACACAATAAAATAGGACATGTTAAAATACAGGTCCTTTCATTTACCTTCCTTTCTCTCTATCACAAATCCAGAGAGCTGTCTATGGTCTCTGAAAATCTCCTGTGATTTTCTTTTAGGATCCAACCACCAGGAATATTTGAGGAGGCAGAAATTCTACTCTGCAAGTGTAGGACTACAGTAGTGTATGGAATAGGATGGACCCTATTCTGTAATCTCAAAATTAATTTTAGGTGTGGAATTCTGCCTTTCTCTTAGAATTATTCATGCCAGTCAAAATTCAGAAGGCATCTAACAAAACAAGTAGGTTTCTATCCAGTAGCAGCTAGACAAGCAGCATCAGAATAAAGTACCAAGCCACCAGATTCAGGCCACACTCTCTGACTTTGTCACTAATCTCAATTTAATTGATAGGGGGGAAACCAACATTAAGAATAGAAGTAGAAATTGTTGCTGAAAATATAGAAAAGTGAGCAAGGGAAGAAATCCCTTTCAAATAGATAAAACAGTGAAAGAGGAAAAATCTTGATTTTATTAAGGTTTAGCATGGTAATTCACAGTTGCATCTGACTTGTATAGCAAGCTGTGGACAACCAGCTATGTCAGTCAGTTTAAGAGGAGTTAGCAGCATTTAACCATCACTTTCCTTCAGTCCTAAAGTAGAATCAGGAAAATTGCCCCAACCATGTGGATATCACAAAGGGCTGGTTTGCTATCCCATTGACAGTCAGCTCAGCTTCATCTGATTAGAAGTGGTGACATTGTTCACTGAGGAGACACATCTATTTTTGAAAGTCATTAGACTTCTCCAAATTCTTGTGGCCTGTGCTGTTCTGGGAAAATTGTCTTTGCCTTCCTAGAAAAAGAGTAAGAACTTACTTCTCATAAAATTCGATAGGGTTCTCAGTATCTCCATTTACTGCTGTGATGTAGCACAGACCTATTTAGTTCTTCCTCTCAAACAGTCTCAAACCTTTAATGGATTAAGATATTTACAGTTTATCACACAGAAATAAATTCCCTCTCTCTCTTCAAACTCAGCTCTTACTGCTAGTTATCACGCACCTGGCTGTTTTCAAATGCCACCTTCCTTGTGCTGCTAGCTGCACACACTATTTCATCCCTTTTTTCTCAGTAAGAGATAATCTCCAGTTTCTGTGGATCTGTTTTCTTTGTATGGGCTCTGGACTGCACATGTGGTGAAGAACACATTCGTTAAATCACCTCTAGAGTGAGAGCAGGGCTTTTCTGAGCAGAGGTTGGCAAATATGAGCTCCAGATTCACAGTAATGATCAGTGATGTTCTCTTTTCCTGGGAAATCTTGTCATGCACATGCATTACATTAAGGCATTGACTGGATTTACCTTTTTCTTGGTGTCAGTTGTCTGTAACACCATGGGCTATGGGCAATAGCCCTGACAATGGCAGCTTCTTCTGTCTGTCTTGAGAAAGAACAAAAGCCCTGGACTTCCCCCACTTCTGTCCTGGCAAAGGGAGCGCCTCAGGACATGAGCTTAGTGTGAAGGAAGAGCTTTTAGATTAAAAAATATATATTGTGTGGATTACTGTGTGCTGTTTTTGTGCTTTGGGAAAAACAGTGATGAGCGAGTTTCATTACCCCTGAGGGTCTGGGTGTTTAACAGTGGACAGAAAAAGCTTCACAATATTTTATACCATCTTTCTAGCTGCTTTATTATGCTGAAGCAGCTGAGTTTCACTCAGAATCTGGTATCTGACAAGCAGTGTATTGAAATGCACTTGAATACAGTACTTGTAGAGCAGATATACTGCTGAACAGAACATTCACAAAAGATGCAGCTTCCAGAGGTGACTTGTAGCTTCTGCAGAGTGACAACCAAATTCTCTGAAGATCCACCCCAGTATAAATTATTTAAGCTAATTTCTTGTTGTCCTTTGCACTAATGAGTGCTATGCTCAGAATGAGAGTCTGACGTTTTAGAAGATACTTGCTGTCATTTGTTGCAAGGACAAGTGTTGAATCTTGTGGTCTGAAATGAGCAATGGTAGGCTGAGGCACTGAAGTGAATAAGGGTTTGGTAAACATTTCTTGCAAGGAAATAATTTTTCTGGTACATCCATGTGGGTGCCTTGAATGCTTTAGTAAAGATCTGTTGGAAGCAGGCAGTAATATGGAAGGAAGCATGCTGAAAATTTCTCAGAGGTATTGAGAGAAACTGTCTCATATGATGTCATTAATGGCTTGTGAAATGCAGTTGGTGTTTAAGTAAAGCAATTCTGGCTGAGCTAGATATATTTAAATTGGTTGCTAAGTTAGCTGTGAAGAAAAAATATCTCCTTAAAGATGTTTTCCATTCTTTACAAAAATCTTGCCTTTTGAGTTCTTTTTTTCAGCTCACTTGACTTAATTGAATTTCTAAGACTAATAAATATGTTTTTATGTTGGAGATGTGAGCCTTAATGCCCATTTGAAGCTAAGTTATATTTCAAGAATGAACATGCAGTATAGCGCAAGTATTTTAACTTAACCACATCTTCTAATTTGGAGGAAATACTGTTATACCTACAATGAGTCTGGTCATCCTTATAAACTGATACTCATTCAAAGCAAATAATCACTGCTGTGTACATTTGGCTAGTACTAACCATGAATCTGAACTTGGATTTGCCTGAGGTAGCAGCTAGGATACACACCACTTTGAGCTTGATGTTTTCTAGAGAGAGCTTTCTTTGGTTTGTGCAGCAAAGAAGTTTAATGTACTCATGGTGTTTTCACCAAAATGTAACTCTTGATCAACTCTTGCCAGGGTGACCTTGAATTCCTAATTATTAATTTGTTTTCCACTATTCCTTGCAGAGATGACACTTAACTCATTAATTTCTCTGCGTTCCCTCTTCACAAGATATTTCTCACTAAAGGACGAACAATTTTATTTGGCTACTTACTATCTTGATTTACAGATTGCTTATATAGAGCACAGACTGTCTCTGTTTAGGGCATTAAAATTTATTGCTTAGGTTCAGAAAATAGCTACAAGTGTGTGAGTGTTTACTGTCCTGTGAATGATCCCATTTGTCACAGCTGTTAGATTGAGCTGGGGGATGTAACCCCTGGATGCCACATGTTTTCCATAGGAAAACCTGTTAACAGAACACAACTACACCAAATGGGTGTAAAAACAGTAGTAACAACAGCAGGTGGTAAGTATGATGTTGTTTGGGACAGAAAAAATGGAAAAGGAAGAGGAATTGTGGGTACATGAAAAAAAAAAATCAGATGGGTTTATTTTAAACCTAACTGTGTTTAGCAAGAAGTTTACAAGCAAAGGAGGCCTGACAAATAGGTTTGCATGAAATATATTGAGTTGAATTTTGCTTGGTGGCCAGTGTTTCCTGCACTCCTTGCTCTGATAGTCCCCCTGAGCAATGAAGGCAGGGATGAAGTCATTATTACCTGTCTTCTGATCAAAATCAAACAGTCCTGCTCGATGGTTTTCTCTCTATAACCTTTAAAATTACTCTTTCACAAAGTCATTGCTTATTTTCATTTGTGGAAATGTCTCTTCTTTTCACTTTGCTTGGCCTTAAGTGCTAGTTTTTCAGCAAAGAGAGGTTAGGGACCCTGGTGACCCCCAAGGAAAAGAGAATTTTATTCTAGGCTGGACAAAAGAGCAAACATAGGGCCACTCACGTGTATTCTTTCTTGTATTCCTTATGTCTCCCTTCTTCATCATAAAAGATGCATCACTGAAAATTAACCCCAAAGCTTTTTTTCATCTTCATCCTTCCTACATGAGAGACTGGGAGAATTATCTCAGGATGCCCAGGGAGAGAAAGCAAAAGACATGGTCAAAGCATCACTCTCTAAAAGAACAATTCTCTTGCTTTTTTCTCCTGGACCTGGAGCTGGCTCTGGGTCTCTTTCTTTAATCATGTACAACATAAACTATTCTGGGATTGTGATAATGTCTTGCTGCTGCTTACCCAGCAGATTTAGCTTCTCATTCATTTGATGAAATACTGTATTTGTTGAACTTACCTGTGACAGTTTGACTGGGTGCTGAGGCTATAAAAACTGCTTACCTGCACTTAATAAATAGCATTTGCAGTCATTTTACAAGTATCTTGGCTATTTTAGTCTTGCCTTCTGAATATTGTGGATATGGAACAAACAAATCTGAATTTCCCTTTAAAATTTCATCAAAGGCATCGTTCTCAAAAGTCTAGTTTTTTGACAGTCCAGGAGTGCCATCCACAGGATGAAATTCATATTTTATGCCACAATGTCTTTGATACTTTAGTTGGAAAAAAATACTTAAAAAAAGAAGAAAAATCAGCAATCAACTTTTGATACCACTTAAATTTTTACATCATAACTAAATAGGAAAATCTTTCTTTCTTTCTGCTGGAATTGAATGACAACAAAAGATGTGATTTAGATCTTTTAGGTGGTTGATAATTGGCTTCTGACAGTTTATAAAAAATAATGGTAAAAATATAACAATTATGGCTTGGGGTTTTTTTTTAAGACTGTTCTGTGATATTGACATAGAACATAATTCTTCTGTATTCATTGAAATCTCTAGGGAAAATACTCTTTGCCCAAAGAGAGCTCATTGGATATTAAAACCAGGAAGTTGTGCAGGTCTGGATTTTCTAGTTAAGGTGATAACATTTAAAGCCCATTTTCCAAACTAAGATTATATTCTCAGAAATAAATCATTAAATAGAAAACATTTCTTCATGTATATTCTGTTATTGAGTCTAACACTGCCTTGAGAAACTACAATGAGAATAAAGAAATTATGGTGATTTTGTAATACATAAGAGGAAAAAATTCCCCTCTCAAGTAGAGGGGAATCTGCAACTAGAGACAAGTATGTTTATTAAAAGGTAACTGTACATAAACTGTAAAAATGCAAATGCTCTCTCACATCTTTCAAAATACCTGTGAGTTATTATTTCCTTGAATACTTTCAATAATGGGAGTCCACATACAGCAACTACTTAAAACTACAATCGTTTCAACACTAGAAACCATTGACATACATCTTCATGATATCTTTGGCCAAGATATCATGAAGATGCATCTCAATGGTTTCTAGTGTTGAAACACTAGTTAGCAGCCACAGTGACAAAATCAGGTTTTGGTGGGGAGTTCTAAGTTATTTTTAGTGGTCCTCTATCATCACTGGTATTGGTACCATAGTTCTGGAATTTCTGGCCTGTAATTTTTGTGACCCTTCTGCCATTAGATGCAATGAAACAAAAGATGGACAGCTGCTCAAGGTCTCCTTATGGTCAGGAAAATTTTCCTTCTCTTTCCCTTTTCCTATTCTCTATCCCCCAGTACTGTTTTCTATGCCGGTTATGATTTGCCAACTCACTTCACACAATTTCTTTTCTCCCCTCTGTGCCATTTGTCTGTTTTACTGCCTTTCCTCTCTCTGCTGAACACAAGGCTGTGCTGCTCTGAAGTATGTATGAAAAAATTATGAATGACCTCAAGTCAAAACCCACTGAATCTGTTAATTTCTTTGACCTTGAATGTACTGAAGTAAAGTACAAGATAAATCTTGGTGCAATTACTAACAGAGTAAGTGTAATTATCTAACTGTCAGAATTTTTTCCATTTTCTATGCTTTTTGTGTGGCTAGGTCAAGCACATTTTCTTTCCAGTCCACAAAATGCATTCCAAAAGGCTCCAAAGCAAAAGTGATTATGATCCAGCTATCATTTTGCTTTAAGAAGAGATTAGGTTTCATTTGATATATTTGGGAATGATATGCTAGGGAAGCTGTAGACCAATAAGCAGTTCAGATGCCCAGTATAGCTTGCAAAATTAACCTTCCATGATTAACTAACCTTCTGTGCTCTCAGCTGAAAGTAACACTGAATGGGTTGGGATTACTTAAGTGCAACTCCACATACATACAGAAATACAGGTATTAGGACTGATAAAAGTAGACAGTCCTGACAGATTCCCAGCTGAAACTGCAGGAATGGTGTTTTCATATTAGTTTATTAGGCAGGAATGGAGAAGAAATCCCTATTGGATTCATAATCTTATTATGCACAGCAATATTTCAGAATATCCTCCCTGAAAAGTGTGACCCAGAAATTTATGTTATTTTTTTTCTTTTGTCAGAATGCTGGTTATCATTGCACAGGTCAGTGCTTAAACAATGCATCACTTAAGGGCTTTTCTCTCTCTTCATTTCTCATGGAGAGTAAGTTCCGGTATCATGGGGATTCTTTGTTTATGTTATTAGTCTCTGTGAAGTTCACACCTGAGAATGGAGAATAATCCTGAAGTCTGGAGAAAAAGATATCTCAACACTTCCAAGTATTTTTTTCTGGGTTTCAGATATTTTTCAGCTTTTTATTTTTTCTTCAAAGAATCTTTATGTTTGCTCACTAGACTAGCTACTCCTCGTGTCTAATTATTTTTATTTGTACTCTCTGCAGCCTCATTCTCCCATATTCCAATCTGCAATAAACTCATTTTGTTTAAAAGTGCCAAGATCTTTGTCATGTCATATATTAAGCAAACCAAAATGTACCATTTTCTCTACATTTTCCTGTGTTTGTAATCATTGACAGAATCATACTTGGCCTGAAGCTTTTTATAGCTGTGGAGCTCTTTCTGTACTGCCACAGCATTCCTACAATGGGATTTTAACCGATCATTAAAGATGCAAAAAACTCCAGTGATTTAGGTCACAGATAAAACAACCATTCCCAGAAATAGGTACCTCTTCCAGGATCATAGTGGGAGGCTAGAAAAGGAAAAAAATAACAGTTCATAAATGGAAGACATAAATGGAGAGTTCTGTGAGATGCCCAGAGAAGCTGTGGCTGCTCCACCCCTGGTAGTGCTCAAGGCCAGAACACTGATTTAATAAAAGGGGGATTGGAACTGGATGACCCTAGTAAGGTCCTTTCCAAGCCAGGTGATTCCATGAAGGTTGTGCAGGGACTAAGAGAACAACAGAGCTTCTGCTGTGACACCAGTACCCTCTAGAATGGTTTGCAATCATTCTAATGTACAGAGCATGAACACTGAGAATTCTGCCACCCTTGAGTTTCTAAGCAAGGCACATTTATTGCCTGATCAAATAATGATGTGGTGAGAGGTTGTGCTCTTTTCTGAAATCCCATTAGTAACCTGTGTACTGGGGGAGAGCACCAACATTTTTTTTAAATTTGGTCGCTTTAGAAATTCTTGTTAAAGATACCCAGAAATAACACATGCCTCAGGCCTGGCCTAAAAATATCAAATTCACTCTGAGCTGCTGGTCTTGACTGGAAACAGACAGCAAATGGTGGACGAGGTACAATTTGCTCAGACTTCTTTTTCAGGACAGCTCACAACAGTACAGAACAGAAGTGCTGATCACTTTTGGAAGGTCCCATTTGAGTGTTAACCTTCAAAACTGACCTTCCCAAGCCTGACAGGAGAGATGAGCCCACTGAAGTTTTTGAAGGGCAGGGTCTACTGGGGGAAGTATGGTCTAAGGCTGCAAGGAATTGCCACTTTTGTTCATGGGCTTTAAAGCTGAGTAAATGAGCAGGAAAAGTAAGGAGAAAAAAAAGCCTGCTAGGCCAAGGACAGATTTATTTACTCTACAGGCAGTACAGAGCACAGTGCATTATAAGCATGTTTAACAGGTTGCTTGGGAACCATCTCAGACTTTTATAACATGATATGACAACCTTTGCTCAAATTTGTGCAATACCAGCCTGGATGTAGCTGTTCCAAGGGCTCCTTATCTTGCTTTTCCACCTGGTCTATGAATGCAGCAATCATTAACAACTTCACTGATCCCATGGCTAGCAATGATAACTAATAATTAAGTTAATATGAGCATTCATAGTGTTATTATTTGTCCTAATCACAGTACTATTTGTGCACCAGAGGAATGTGAGGTCCTCTTTCAGTAAACATCATTGTCACAGTCCATTTGAATATCTCAAATTTAGGGAACAATGGTCTCTGGAAATTAAGCTTTATTTTATGAGCTCATTAGCCAAAATAAAACCAAACAAGACAAATATTGCCTCAATTCCCTTTGTACAGACTCACATGTCTATGAGCAAAATGGTGAGAGAATTCATTCTTCATCTTCCTCCCCTGCATCACTCTGGCAAGCACAAAAGCCTTGGCAGTCCAGCTGCTGCTGGAACTGTTTCAATATATTTTTCAAAGAATCATTCAATCCTTATGGTTGAGATAGATCTCTGAGATCACAGAGTTCAACCTTTGACTGATCAGCACCTTGTCAACCAGACCATGACCAAGGGCCATGTGTCACCATGATAATTTCTGAAAAATCCCTTTGCCAGGATTTCTTCTCCTGGGAAGCTGGGAAACTTCAGCTTCTCCCTGTTTTGCTGCTTTGGAATGTGATTTGGAGATTGTTTATCCAGCATTGTTTTAACTTAATGGCCAATCATAGTCCAGCTGTGTCAAGGCTCTGAGGAGTCATGGGTTTTTCTTTATCATTCTTCTTAAACCTTCTGATGTCTCTTTTCTCTTTCTTTAGTATAGTTTTAGTATAGCATTCTTTAATATAATAAAATATCATATAATAAAATAATAAATCAGCCTTCTGAGAACATGGAGTCAAATTCTCATCTCTCACCTCATCCTGGGGACCCTCCAAAACACCACAGCCACATTCAGTCATTTCTTGACCACCTTCAGGGAATTGTGACTCCAGTCTCCTGGGCAGCCCATTGCCATGTTTAACAGCCCTTTCAGTGACGAAATTCCTCCTTATGTCCAATCTGAATCTCCTCTGGCAGAGCCCAAGGCTAAGCTTGATGTAAGCCAATGTATTTCCATCTTGGAAGTTTGGTCTGTACCACATCCATTACTTACTGACTCTGAAGAGAGTTCCAGACAATTGCAAGAGGGCAGTGGGTGATGTCTTCAGGAAAGAGTGAGCTTAGGGTGATAAAGCCTCTGCTTCTTCCTGTGCATTGTATCACAAAAACACCTTGTCCTGTCTTTGAACAGAGCATCCATCTGACCTTAGCATGGGGAGTGTGTCAGGCCAAAAATGGGGCAGCAATTGGGCCAACAGCTGGAGTCATGCAGGCATGAATTCAAAACTCCCAGGACAGCCAAATTAATTGTTGGGTATTATAAGGTTATCTTTATTCAAAGAAGAATTCAGAAGGATGTTTTGTTCTTCCCTGGACCACATCATAGGGCCCACATGGTATGTATTAGCCTCCAATGCTTTGGAAGTGTCCAAAGGAATGCAGCACAATCACCAACCTCTTCAAAGTCAAAGACATTCAGATACACTGTTCTGTGACTGAGGTATCATGACTGGCTCAGGAAATTCTGACCCAGGAAAACTGGAATGACAGCTGGTGGATGAGTGCTCAGAACTTATGTGAGAGGAGCTGTAGGTGTCTACTGCCATAGGAAATGTCAACATGCATTTTCTTCTTAGACTGATTATTTATCTTTATAAGAAACATCCAGTTTTCATATTCTTTATTTGGAAGATTCTCTCAGAATGTAATATTTTTTACAGGTAGCTTGTAACTATTTGCATTTATATGGATGAAAGACTGTTATTTCTTGCAACTGACACATGCTGATAAAAATAAATATTCTTGGCATAGCTAATGGTTTCCCAGTAAGTGATCTTCCTATCTGTGAAGGATTTCTTCATGGATTACTTGGATTCCTTCATGGGATGATTCTGATGGGAGAGAAAAGGGAGAGAATGTTTTCCCAAGTTAAATAGGCAAAATTAAAATAAATATTCTTTTTTTCCGATCTGACCTAGTTTACTTTTCTAGATTCGTGAATGACTCTATGTGCTAAATATTCTCTCCCAATGACTTTCTTCAAAGAGATAATATAACATCATTTTCTAATATAACATCATTTTCTACATGTAAGTCTTCTGGATCCGCTTAGGAGTAGGCTGATTGATTATGGAAGTATTCCTGCTGCTTTACAACAGTTACAGTGTGGTTAAAAGATAGGATTTTTTTTCTTGTTTTACTTTTAGCTATTAACTGTAGCAAAAATCAACTTTCCAATATAAATTCAGGTGTCCCTGTTGTTCCCTTAATTTTTCTTCTGGTTTCTAGAAAACATCAGAGTGAGTTGGTATTCTAATCATTGCCCCAGGAACTAAAATGGGCATCATTTATACATGGAACAAAGTGTTTTCTCCCTGAGGTCAAGAAAAATTCTTAGGACAGCCTCAGGAAACCTGCTTAGAACTATCAGTATATATGTTTTTCTCCTGGGAGTTATTTGCACTGGAGTGTCCCTGGCCTGAGGAGGGCTGAGCTGGGCTCCCCCTGCCCAGCCTGTCTGAGCTCCAGCTCTGGAAGTGCCTCCAGGGAAGGGATGCAGCCCCAGGCAGACCTCTACTAGGGGGATGCAGAGCAGCTTCCACCCTTTCTCTGGGAGCAAAGGAAAGGCAGCAGGGGTGGCAAGAGAAAATTCACCATTAACATCCTTCTCCTGAAAAGTCTTTGGTATGCTGATGCCACTCTAGATGTCTCTGCTTCAAGAAAATTGTCACAATTGACTGTAGCACTTGTAGAAAAGACGAGCATAACACGTTAGAGGCACAGACAACTTGTAACTCCACCTATACAGCTCTAAGTTTTTATAGTCAGTAAGCTGTTTTTTTTTTAATTTGCTAGTTTGAACTATGTGTTAGTATTTTGTAACTCTAATAACTACATCTTCATTTGCATTTATGTTAAGATTTTTATTAGGCTAACAGGAAATTCTTGGCACCATGTTTAATGTGTATTCCACTCCATCCATCACCTTATTTTTAATGGTGTTCAGTGTTATTCATTCAGCAGATCTGTGCAAGGCAATAAGAAAATTTGATTTGCACATCTATTTTTAAGTCACCCTGAGGCAAAATCAAGGCCTAACACAACATTCACAATAAGTGATGAAGTTGGGAAGATAAGTACATATGAAACTATAGAAGAATTTACATGTGGAACCTCCAGCTAAAACAGCAGATTCCACCAGCCTTCATTGCCAGAAAAATGAATTAAAATAAAGAGTTAGAAAAATGTGCAAGTAGATACATTAGCTACAGAGAGACTCTTTATAAGCTGACAGCTATTTTTCCCCTTATTTTTCTTCAAATGCCCTTGTTGACTATGTCAACAACTTCTGAGATATCACTGTCATTTTTCAGGCAATTTGTGCTTATTTAGCTCTCTATGCTTCTTGTTCAAAGGTTAAGAGAAGTGAGCAGAGTTTCCCTATTTACTAATTATTTGATTATTTGCAGTCTGTCAGTTTAAAACCATTTAGCAGTAAGAAAATGAAAAAGAATGATTCTTTATTAACTTTCTATCTTTCTCCTCATAGTTTCTGATTATGGTCCATTATGATAGCATCCAAATGGATTTTTGTTATGGAGCTAAAAATCAGTGAATTTGAAGACACAGGGATCTTACTAGAAGTGAGCTGTGGATGTGGGTAGGGGACTGGAAGGTGACAATATAAAACTTTTGGGACATGCACCAAGTTGAATTTTGAGCCTTGGAATTACCACACAAAACTTGTCCTAATTTAATATCAGATCAGATCTGCCTTTCTAGTTGTGAGAAGTGCAAGTGGTGCCAATACAGAGTTGACAAATCTAGAGGGACCCTTTCAGTTATCCAAAAGGGAAGTCACAGATTCCATATCCAAATCCTCTGAAAAATGGTGATGTGAGCAAGATTGGAAAACAAGAATCAGGGAGATGTAATCAGAATAAAGCTGGATTCACTGATCTTTATCTAAGAAAATATTCCCTGGAAATGATTTTTCAAGAAGCACTCTAATTTGGCTATTAAACTATAGAAACCAACTAAAAAGGACTATAATTTCACAAGCAGGTCATCCTCATTCTTGTAATTATTTTTTTTTAAACCCATGTAACTGGATGAGAGTTTTAAGACCATAATTCTTTCCCCAAGACAGCTATCACTCTCTTCTGCCTATAAATAATGATCCACACATAAATCTCCTTTGACATATTCAATCTCATTTCCCATCTACAGCTGTTGTTGAGCTTGGATGGATTTCATTAAAAATCCTGTAGAAAAGACCACACTAAATTGTGCATAAAATCACCACCATGCTGGAGATGTATCACCTTAGAAATTTTGTGGGATACTTCTGGGTTCTGTAAACATGAAGAAAAAAAATTTGGAGTTTTATTTTTCTGTGCTGAAATCCTGAGTGACTAAAAACCACTGTATCCTCTTCACACATTTGAAGTTAATTAAATAACAATATTTATATGGGTACTGGTAAAGCAGAACCTAAGGAATGCTTTTCTCATCTTAATGAATGCATTACAGAGGGTAAGAACAAATGCTAATAAAAATCATCAACAGCTTTTATTCCTTTTTTTATCTTTCTTAAACTGAAAGTTTTCAACAAAAATAGGCTAAATTAATTTTTGGTGGTGTGCTGCCTTGTTTTCAATGATTTGAATAAAAAATTAGTCTAGAAGATACATAAACATGTTTATTGCTGAAGGATCCATGCCTGAGGAGTCTGTGAAGCCATCTGGAATGCATTGCTTTTCCTGATTTTTAGGAAGAGGCAATCCTTTTATCAAGAAGCAGAATTGTTCTAGCAAAGTCTGTGTGATCATCAATTTCCAAGTGAATGAAAGAATGAAACTGTTTTGATAATTACTCAGAGACCAAAATATAATGCGTGAAGAATAAATGTAACAATTTCTGGTAACTGCAATTTTTACCAGAAACAAAGTTTGTAATTATTTTCTAAAATTTCCTAACTGTAACCATAATAACAAATCAGGAAAAATGTCTCTCCGGAGTAGGAAATCAAGGCTGGCATTTTCAGAAATAGAGTTTATTGTTAAATTCTCTTTTTTTATGTAATTCAAACTAGATCTATTATTTCTATCAAAGTTTCATAGGCTGAGTATTGTCAAATCAGAGTGAAACTAAATTGTGGAAGTATCAACACAAAGATTTCATTCAAGCATGGTTTCACTGGTTAGTTAACTCCATCCAGAACATAATTTTGGGAATATTTCTGTGTGTTTTCCCTATCCTAAGCTGTCAGAGCAACACTAAGAGCCTTGAAACCCAGGCTTCTTTCTAATGCTTCCAAATAAAAAGAGGAAAAATACGGGATTTGGAAAGAGCAGCACTGCCCTCCCGTGGGCAGATTAAGCCTTCACAGAGGGAAGCCTTGGTTTTCCTTCAGATCTTGGAATATTTAAAAAGCAGTGCCTTGAACTGTACTCCCAGCAAAACATAAGGATTGAAACTTTCAGGGTAAGGTTTGGATATGAATAATGAATACCCTTTTATTTTGGAGGATTTGGGGGTTGTGTGTTGTGTTTTGGTTTTTGTGCTTTTAGTTTTTGCCTTTTTTTTCAGAAATCTGTAAAATATTTCTATGTAAGATTAGAAATCACTGCAAAATAGAAGGGGAGTGTTTATACCAAAATGAAATGATTCTTCCTTGCACCTGAATACACTGTCTCACATTTTCACCCTTCACCATGCATTCACTGTTGAATTCATATTCCCTTTGTTATGACATGCCAATAATCTGAATAATAGAAAATCTTTTTAGTTATTGAACAGAGCACAATAAAGACTAACTCAAATCAATAGCAAAATGGTCTTATTTGAAGTTAATCAGAAATAGCAAAGGAATAAAATGTGTTTGTTTTAAGTTTGCATATATACAACTATGTTTACATAGAAATAATGTTGTTAAGCAGTTATTTCTGCTGAAATATAATTCTTATGGAACCCTTTCACAGGCTTCCTTCCAGGTACCAAACCACTGATAAGAGCTTTCTGAGAACAGGATTTCAGAAACTTTGCATTCACCTTGCAAATCTTAATTATGATGAATTTATATATAAAACAGAATGAGCAGTCTGCTTAAGTCAAAACATCTGACTAAGCCAATTTAAAACCTTTGCTATCGTAGAATTCTGGAATGGTTTGACTTGGAAAGGACATAAAGATCATCTCATTGCAACCTCCCTTCCATGGGCAGGGACACCTTCCCCTAGACCAAGTCACTCAGAGCCCCATCCAGCCTGGCCTTCCAGGGATGGGCAACCTCTCAGGGAATTTTGTTTTGTTTTGGTTTGGTTTGGTTTTGTTTTTGTGGTATCTTGTTTAAACCTGATCTCTTCCTCTCCTAGTGAAAAAAAAATTAGTGAGATTGTTCTGAGTGAATTGTTTTTAAAATGTCCATGTGCTAATTCTTCTGTTCTCCTAACATTTATGTGTCATTTGGGATGCTTACAATGAGTTGGAGTATTTTTTTCCATTTTTTTCCAGACATTTGGCCTGCGAACTCAACCTGCACTGGTAGGTTTGGGGGTTTTGGCCAGCTCTTTTTCCTTTTTTTTTCTAAATATATTATGTGGTGAAAGTCCTTCTGGATTCCTTTAACACTAGTAGTTTAAGATTAATTTAGGGAGATGTTTGGGGTCTTTTAAGTACCTTAAGAAAAATTTCCTCAGACCCAGTTAGCTGAAAGCATGTGCTTAATACTAAATACTTTCTCACCATGACTTTTTCACCCAAACTTCGAGCTAAGACCCGCTCTTGCTATATTCTCTTCTCTATGGACATAGCTGAAATTTCTTATAAAGACACAACATTTGCTCCTTTGCTGATTTTATTGGCACATCTTCCCTTAAAAAAATTATTTTTAATGTTCCAACTAATTTTCTACCCTTGGATAATCTCTCTGGCTCAACAGACATTCCTCAGAGGGAGGACTTTTTACTTCACTTTGAGGCTGACTGGACTTACCAGCTCTGTGTCAGCTTTAAGCATGTGTTTTCATACTTTACTGAATTGGTGATAAAATTATGAGTCAGGTTTAATTTTCTCCTGCTGATTTTCCAAATGCCACAGCAATATGTTTCCCCCAACAATTAATTTGTTTAGTATTCATGATCATGCAAATTATTCTAAAACCATTTTCAAGATCATCACCATCTCACCTAAGCCCTTGTTAAAATGTGGGACTAAACTTCAATGTAGAGTTATTAGTTGAAATAATGTAGAGACTTTTAATGTGGCTTAGCCTCTTTTTATATGCTGAGAAGAGTTTAAAGTTAAGCTGACTCTTTGACAAATGCAATAACTCAATGAGATATACATTACAGTTTGTTAGAAAATTACTTTTAAACATTGTTTCTTAATTAAATATATGTTTTAAAAACTGAATTTGAATAGAGATTTTAAACATTACTGAAATCTGAGATATTTACATTGAATTTCAGTTTTATTTAACCAGAATAAATATAAAGTGTAATAAGATTAAAATGCAGGCATGATTTTTTGAATATTTTTTTAATAAATATAATCACTATTCTGTGATGTCCTGGGGCTTCCTCTACCACCAGTGATGGGTGCAATGGTGATGTCAGTGAGAGTCTCCCAGTTTGAGTGGGTTTTGGTTCAGGCCTGTTAACATCAACTTCCAGCTATGACCAGCTGGATTTTTAAGAGTTGGTTGACATAACTCCTAGAAAAATGGTGGGCTGTTTCTGGAGAAACAGGCACTACATCCCCAAGCTTAGCTGATACTTCCAGATATTAGAAGAGACAATTTAATGATCTGTATCTGTACATTTTGGGTGATGAAAGGGACATATCTCCCTGCTATCTAAATTCCAATGTACAGAAAAAAGACCTAATGAAGCTGAACTCACAGCTCCAGGAAAGAACATTTTAGTTCTATTATTCTCCAAAATTGCAAAAGGACTAATACAGCCTGAGGAGGATTGTAAAATGAATTATCCTTGGCTGCACTTTTCCTTATGGCCTGGTTCCAAAGCAAAGCACTTTCACTTCACTCCCTATGAATATCTTTTGCTGTCATTCTTTGGTTTATTTTACTTCAGGGACATGGTCAGCTTTTATCTGCCATTAGAGATCCATTTCTGACAGCAGGTAATGACATTTGAAACCTTTTCCCTGCACTATCACTTTAGACTCTTTGTGCCATGAAATTGGTCTTTTTTTCTTTTTCACCTTCTTAGTTTGCAGATAGTGAGTTGATGCATCTGCCTCCTTGATGTTTCCCATTGGGCACTAGGAAATGACCAGGCAAAAAGCCAAGTCTGGGTGAGATCAACACAGAGACCAAAACCAAACAAAAACCAAAATAAAACACACCAAAAAAGCAACACCAAAAACAAGAGGCTTTTTCCCCTTAACTTCTCATTTAGCTAGAATTTTATATTGACTCCCAAGCACGACAGGCTGACTTTTTCCAAAGCTCCCTTTTTTTAAGAATTGAAGGCTTTTAAAAACCGAGAGCTTCAGTTCTTGGCTTAAATCTGTCTTTAAAATTATAGAAAAAAAATCTATTACTAGTTCAGTCACTTTGTCTACCTTGATGTCTAAGGTCAAGGAAGCAGTGAGTGACTCAGGGTGTTTGCAGGGCTGCCAGACTCTGGTTCCATATGTAGCCCACTGAATTGAGCCTGAATATAGGTCCTGAATTTGTCTCCCTTATCCATGATACATAACCTATGTATCACTTCATCAGCAGCTCAATCCCCAGGATCACCTGCCTGGATTTGCTTTGATGTTGTTAGGCAGCATGAGGAGACCACATGTCATTTTCTGTGAGCAGCTCAGTGGTGTGGAGTGAAGGGTTAATTCTCTCTGACCCCTCTTCAGTCATGTCTGGCTTAGCTGAGCCAGCTCAAGGAGCACAATTTTAATCTGATATAGCCCAGTGGCAAAAAACCCCTCTCCTTTAGAGAGCCCAGAATGTGCTTAGAAAGCATAAAAGGTTGTGTGACTCAGAGAAATCTGTTAGAGTCACAGATCATATGGGATTTGCCTAAATGGGCATTTAGCCAATAGGAGGATGTGATACAGCTGGAAACAAGCTATTTCCCACTCACATTGATACAGTCTAATATTCTATTCCACATTACCACAGAGTCAGAATGGCCAGGTAGGAAAGGCCCATACATCTAGTTCCAACCCACCACAGTGGAGAGACTTTCCACTAATTCAGAAACCTTCAGAAGTTCTTGAAAAAGTTCTTTTGATGTACCAGAAGTCTAAAATCTGTGTACATTAACCAGTCCTTATGAAGGAGGACTTTTAGAAAGATATATCTTAAGGTATCTGAAAATAAGAACTGTCCAGCAGGTCCCAAAATTATCACTGCAGGTATCTTGCTCAGTGAGTGCAATGGACATGCTACAGTCAAATGCCTGTTCCAAATTTGTAATATTGATTTCAATGCACAGTGGAACATGACTGTGAAAGTTTAACAGACTGTAAAAGAAGGAAAGGATGGTCAGTGAAAATCCTGTAGCACAAAGCAGAAATCCCAGCGGTTCATACAGTGGTATAAAACCTGATCAATGACAACTAAAAAACTTGTTTTCTAACATGGAAAAAGAAAACTATGCTTTATTTTTCTGAGTTAAAATAGGAAAACTGTGCAGAGAATAAGATTCAACAATAAACACAGTGGCTGCCTCCTGATATTAAATATTTTGTTTCCAAAAGGGTGGCAGATCAAGCAAGGAGTGTGATTTTTAACAATATTGGTCTGACTGTGAGTTTTGTTAATGCAGAGATTCATATCTTCTTGCAACTTTTCAGAATTGAGCAGTTAAGAGTTTCCTTCCCAGGAGGTTAACATTCCTCATTACATAAACAGTAGTAAGTATTGGAAAAATCACCTTCACCTTTCTTTTTTTCCTCTCTTTACCTTGTAATTTAGTGTCACCAATGTGAAAGCTTGATATCATTGAAGTAGATGTAGTGGTTATCATATCTACTTTATTGATACTTATTTACTCACAAAATTGCATCATTAGATTAAGTAATATTCTTTTTATCTATAGTACTGGGTCCAGCTGGGGTAGAGTTAATTTTCTTCACAGCAGCCTGTATAACCCCATGTTTTGTAATCATGTCTGAAACTCTCATATTTTGGCTCAGCAGTGCCCAGGTTTTCTCTGTCTCCCATTCTGTCTCCCACAGTGAGCAGGGTGGGACAAAGTCAGGTCAGAGGGATGGTCCATGCCATATAACATCATGCTTAGCAATGAAAAACACTGCAACAACACTGGTTTGTATCTCATTTAACCTTTGGAATGCTTTGCTGTGATTTGGAAGTGGCGGTGTCAACACAAGACCAATGGCAGCTCTGTAGGAGTCGCTGGTGTTTGTCCCTGTCCAGCAGTACTGCAGAAACAGCTTTGATGTCAACAAAGCCACATTCAGGAAAGGAAATTTAGAGCATCCTTTCCCAGGCTCCAGCATTGCAGGCAAGTGCGGTTCTCTGACATGTTTAGTAGAGAAATTTCTTTACAAAATTTTAGAGGTCAACAAGTCAGCATAAAATCAGAGAATGTTAAAAGGCTGGAAAGGACCTTAGAGGCCATCTTGTTCCAAAGCCCTACCATGGGCAGGAACATCTTCCGCTATCCCACTTTGCTCAGGGCCCCATCCAACCTGGCCTTAAACACTCCCAAGGATGGGGAATCCACAGCTTCTCTGGGAAACCTGTGCCAGGGCCTCACCACCCTCTCAAGGAGGAATTTCCTGCTAATATCTAACCTAAATTTCCCCTCCTTTAATTTGTACCCATTATCCTGTCACTACACGTCCTGATGAAAAGTCCTTCTTCAGCTTCCTAGTATATGCTCACAGTTTCCTTCAACAGCTCAAATAGGGCTTAACAGATATTTTCTTCACTGTAACATGCAAAATTTCTCATTACTGTAGAGAAAAGGAAACAATGAGTTTCTTTAAGAAGAATTTGAATAATTAACACCTGAATTACTCATAGCTGACAAAATTTTTTTTCCACATTATGTCATGGTTTAGTCTAGACATTGTGATGTTTTCAAAATACATTACCTTCTCTCATTTTGGGATTGTTTTTAATTTTTTTTTTAATTTTTCCTTTTCTGATATTTATGGTATTTTTTGCCTGGATTGTATTTTTTTCTCATTTTCTGGCATAGCCTTCCAACATGTTACCTCTTTAACTTTGATCTTACCAAATCTAAAACTCACTTTGAACAGAATGTCTCCTAATTCTATGTATTTTAATTTTCTCTCTGATGAGTGAGGATTTTAGTTATTGTGAAGATTCAGCTTTTATCCTTTATTTAACAAATTCTTTATCTTCATTTCTGTGATTTCTGAATGATCAAGTATACCTTGCTGACTTTCCCAAGGGTGGTGTAAGTGCTATTAACAACCTCATCTGTTTCAAAAGTGTCGTGTTTTTCATGTATTTACAGGAGATGATTTAAAAATATTTTTAAACAAAAATAGCTCTAAATATTTTAATTTAGAAACTTAAGAAATAAGAAAAAATAAAAAAACCTAGATTAAATTGTCATGTATGCTTGTTTAGAAGCAATCATCAATCATGATTATTCTTTCTCACTTCTGGCAAAGTAATAGAAGCTTAATATTTGTTATAAAATATGTGGGACTCATTCAGCATTTACAGATTCTGAATGTTATATCTGTCTTGTTCTGTCAACTTAAATCTCTAAAAACTTGTTAGACTTAAAAGTCATTCTTTCAGAGCAGAGACTTTGAGGCCATTTTATAGAAGACTCCGCTAAAAGGTTTTGTCCCCAAGACAATAATTCTAATAACTGTAAATATATATGGAATTTTTTCAGTTGGTAGTAACAGGAAAATTTTGCAATACAGTTGTACACTAACAATGATTCCTAAAATTATATTTTCAACTCAATATGATCTTACCATTTTAAATTCAAGTTCAGTCTTTTGTGACTGAAACAGTTTAATTTCCCATTTATAATTTGAAGAATTGACAGAAGTTTGAGAGAGGGAACTGCAGCCTTTTGGCAATGAAATTTCCAACTTAGTTCCACTTCTGTAATCTTTCATCAGTTCTGTATGTAAATGAAAAAAAGCAGAGATCTCAAATCCATCTGCTGGGCTTGTACTTAACAGGATGTATTTTTAAAGGTAAATTATTTCAAAATGTGTTGTTTCTGCAAAGTTGAAAGAAAATCAAGGGGTTTATAGGCAATATAATGTTTGCAGGGTTATGAGTTTTCTATTGAAATAATTGATATATATGTTAGATGGAAATGCTAAAACTCTTTTGTAATTATATAGTGATAGATGAATACAAGGTAAAATGCAGATATATTTGCAAGCTTTTAAATGCTTTTTGTAGAATTGCACTGAATCATTCCATTCCCATTGCCTATCCCTTCCTTCCTACAAGGGAAAAAAATATGAAATCTGAAATATTGGTCACTTCTTAAAGGGTTTTGTAAGCCCTGGTTTTTGACATCATTGTATTTGATCTGCTTCAAATAATTTTTATGCTTTTGCCATGTTTCAGACTGACATAAAAGAGCAAGCTTTTCCTCTTTTTGTTTTTGTTTGTTTCTTTTCCTCCAAACCACATGAAATCTGTCAGAGTTGATTCACATTGGGATATAAATCCTTCCATGCAGAATAGTCCTGTGTCTCAGTTGTCCACTTCTCATTGGTTTTTCAGTGGAAATTTCAATTTTTAAATGAAGAAAAACTGAAGCTGAAGGCTTGTAATAGAAAAAAGCTATAAAATTTCAAATATCATTGTTAGTATTTTCTGCTGTGTTTGATATCAGGTTTTTTTCCCAGTTTAGACAGGCATTAAAAAAAAAAAAGAAGAAGAAATTGTTGATAGATTCAACAACAGAGAGTTATAGAACATTTTTCCATTCAGTATCTCGGGAACATTAAAGAGTTTTGAAATTAAAAGTGTTCTCTTTGTAGTACCTACAATGGGTAATGAGAAACAATTTGAACACAATGACCAAAATTCGGACTCCTATTCAAATTGGTGAGCCCAGTTCTTTGAATCTTTGAAAAAGTAATTACATGCTTAGTTGCTTTCAAAATCCAACAGCATTTTCCTCATCCTTCTGTGCTACCTTTCAGCTACTGCTAAAATAATTACTATGTTAAAAGTAAAACCAAGAAACCAATTGTACTTAAATTTCTTTATTCATCATCTTGTCAAAGGTCCAATGTGAAAAGTTAATTTGGTGCAAGAAGCTAAATGGATTATCATAGAGGTCTGAAGTGAATATCTCTCCACATGTGTTTAAAAGAATATAAATTACTTTTAGTTCAGTAGTTATTTAGAGGGTCATGTACAGAGGACAAGAAAATAAGAATGAACAAGTCATTTACTGCTCTAACTTGAGATCTGTTGTACTTGGTTTGGGGAATCTTTTAAGAAGAGGTACAATAGTTTCCTTATCACAACTTTCCTCCAAAACCCACACCTAATTGTTGTCATGCTGTTGCATTAGATACAAAGTGGGATTTTTCAAAGGATCTGCACTGATATAAATCTTTTTCAAGTCAGGCTCAGCTTCTACTGAAGGCTGCACTACAAATTTCAAAAGGAAAGGAGCAAGGCTGAGGCTGAATGTTTTTGGAAGGAAGTGTAGATAATTTTTAACATCAAAAAAGTGTCATGCTGCCAATATGCTTTGGAATATGTGTATTTAGAGAGTCAGCTTATTCTTACACTTGACACACTGAGCACTAGGTAAATGCTCATCAGTTCTGTTTTACAGCCTCTCTGGCCTCAGCTTTCACCTCATTTTGTGTGCTATTTGGGAGTGAACTGCAGAGATTTGAGATTTACTTCTTCCCATCTTCCCCCTTTATTTGGGTTATCTGTTTCTGACCCACATATCTGATTTTCCTTTGCTCTGTCTGATGTGGACAAGAAAAAAAGTAACTACATGAGGTGGCAACAAAAGGTTATAATAATGGAGA
Source organism: Zonotrichia leucophrys gambelii (assembly GCF_028769735.1). NCBI lineage: Eukaryota > Metazoa > Chordata > Aves > Passeriformes > Passerellidae > Zonotrichia > Zonotrichia leucophrys. Next base: position 104,737,297 of record NC_088169.1, read on the forward strand.
AATTGGAGGGTTTGTTTCTTATGGTCTACCCTGCAGAATCTCAGACAGTTAAGTTACATCCATAACACAGGAGAGCAAATGCTTCATAAAACCAGATTGGATTTCACATAGAGATTTCCAAAATCATTCCAATGGGTTATGGACAGGCTATCTTTGTATTATTGATTGTGTAAGTTAGCAATAGAGATAATTATTGCTTCTTAAGCATTTCTTACTTCTCCTGTTATGGAGATACCAATGGTTAGGGTTTTTCATAGTCTTAAGAAAAAAGATGAGCTTTAATATCTGTTGGTCTAAAAGAGACAGATATTTAGCAAGAGGACCTGGGAATTTTAAAGTACTTACATTTCAAAGAAACAGATGCTATTCTTACTTTTAATAATTAAAATTTTATGGCCTTTTAAGTACCTGTAACAAGCCAATATGTAGAATAGGGCATAGCAATGCTTATCAAGATCTGAAGTCAAGAGTGTTCATTGAACAGTAGAAATAACACTCATGAAATACAGATCTTAATGTGTTAATTATTATTTCAACATTAATTTTCCCATTTTTCATATTTTTGAGACAAAAATCTCTGAGTATTCATCAAGAAGAACAGTTTTCTAAGTATCATGGACAAACTCTGGAAAATCTGCTACAAACTACACAAAAGATGAAGATGCATTTTAATGACAGGAAGCCTTGCCCCCAGATTTTTCCCCATATTTTGCAGTGGTTATAGATATCCTGAAGTGGTTTACATCGGAGAGAAAGAAGTTAAACTACCCCACATCTAAATCCTTGTTTCAGACCTTTGCCTCTTCTGTGTTTTGTGCCCTTTAACCTGCAAGCAGAGATAAAGATTTCCTTTCAAACTTCTTTGGAAACAAATATATACTGACAAAGCCCTTTGATGTGTAGCACAGAAAACTTAGTTTGCATTTATTCTATCATTCTGAACAAAAGGCAAGGATGAAAGAGGAGAACCATTCCCCTGCCACTTGAATTTCCTTTTCAATGCTTCCATAACAGCCTACAAGGCACAAATCTTTATACACAGCAATGTCCCTGTGATTTGTTTTTTTCATAGAAACTATTACATTGTGGCAAATTCACTGCTGTTTTCAGTGATTGCTCCACAATGGCATCAATTTACATCAGTTAATCAGAGAATTCAGAAAAGCAATAATGTTGCTACTTCCTCTTGACCTTTGTCTTTTACCTGCCTATTTTGCTGTGCAGTGTTATCAGCTGAGCTGACTCTGATTCTTTCCCAGGTGTGCCATATCTGCTCCTAACTCATCCCATTTACTTGTCACAGAGAACTTTGCATTGACATGCTCTTTCCATTGCTCAGATGGTTTGTGCTGTTTTCTGTTTTCTTCTTGATTGCTGCTGTCTTCACTTTATTCCCATGATCCACATCTTTTTTCCCATAATAATAAGGGGAAATATAAGGAAGTATGTGCATGTAGTTGTTTAAACTCAGCTAAATAATTCAATGTGGTCTATCAGTGTTGCAGATTTATGAAAAATCCTTTCCTTAGGATTTTTCCTCCTGAGAAGCTGGGAGGCCTCAGGAACAAAATTTAAACATTGATTATCTGCTGCTGTGGAATGCAACAGGTGCATCTGTGATTGGCCCATGTTGGATGTTTCTAATTAATGGCCAATCACAGTCAGCTGGCTCAGACAGAGAGTCCAAGCCACAAACCTTTGTTATCATTCCTGCTTATTTTATTCTTAGCTAGCCTTCTGAGGAAATCCTTTCTTCTATTCTTTTAGTATAGTTTTAATGTAATATATATCATAAAATAATAAATCAAGCCTTCTGAAACATGGAGTCAGATCCTCGTCTCTTCCCTCATCCTAAGACCTCTGTGAACACCGTCACATATCAGTTTATTTTTTGAATGCAAGGCCTAATGTAATAATGCAAGGCAATATTCTCATTTTATCTAATTTTAATTTATTAAAAGTTGGATATTTATGATAAGATTTTATTTATGATATTTTTTCAATGTAGAAGGATTTGATTGCCTCCAGAAGCAAATTCTTACCCTCACCGTTGGGTCTGTAAAGTTAGGTGAAATTCCTCCTTTTTTCTGTGTCTGTTGCTGGCTCTGTGATCACTTCTGCTGAAGTCAACTGGATTAATCATAGATTTCCTTTCTGGATACTTTTAATTAGCTCCACTTTTCATTATAATATATTCAGAAACATATTTCTCTGAGTCTGACTTAAAATAAGATTCTTTGATTCTGTGTTGGAAACTGCTGGGAAGAGGAAGGGAATGCTGAGCTGCAGCTAACCAGTCAGACATGCCATGGACTGACCCAGAAAAGAACCTCAGTGCTGTCCTGTGAGATCTTCCTGGATGTGCTGAAACAAGGTCAGGTTTTTGTTTGCTTTAAAAAGGACTTCCTCAAATTGAGGGAAAGGTGACATGTTCCAGTTTTGCTTTCTGTGCAATTTTTTTTTTCCATGACAGTCTGAAGAACTATTCCTAATGACAGCAGTGTCTTTTTAATTACTTTTCTGATATAGATTTGTTAACATGAAGACAGATTACTTTCCAGCAATTTATTTGGTCTTTTAATTGAATAGTTCAGCTTAATCCTTATTTCTGAACACTTTTCAAGGGATACATAAAATCTGTAAGGGATTTATACTTCTTTTCTTCCTTTTTGTTATGGTCTTACTGGAAGTCAGAATTTAAACTATGAATGCAAACAAACAACATAGATATTTGCTCATGTGATAGGAATGTAAAACTCCTCAGAAACTTTTGTCAGTTTCTATATGGTCTTCCACACAAAGCAAATGTATTGGTTACTTCATCCATTACTATATTATCCATTGCTGTAGATATGAGGTCCATTTTCCTTCTCTATCTTCCCGCCTCTGACATACCACAGCCCATGGAGATCTACATAACCTAGACTTAGGGGCACTTACACTTGTTCCATGGCCTTGAAAGCAGGTTGGGGTTCTTTCAGCTTGGTTTTGGAGGGCTTAGCATGGTCAATTGGTTGGTTTTTAAATTATCATAAACAGTAAGACTTCAGTAGGGAAACAGAGACACTGTTCCTTCATACCTTTCTCTTGATTAAAATGCAGATATTCCCAAATTTGTTCAATACTTTTGTGTACCCTCTCTAATCCAATTTAAATAAAATAATATTGCTCATTCCTGATATCTTTAATACATCATGCACTTTTAAAATTTTGGGATCTTCTCTAAGAACCTCAGAATAAGAAATAGCATTCCAAAAAACAGAAGATTTACCAAGTCCTCCAAGCTGAGTTATTCTGGAAACAGGTGAAAAGAGGGGGAATACAAGGGCTATGTACTCCTCTGCTCCCATGACTCCTCTGAGAGTTATGGATTGCTGGGTCAAACATGAGAAGATCTTTGAAGAGAGTATAGCACATTACTGATGTATATTATGTGACTTTTGGTCAGGCAACATTTAATAATGAGCTTCCTTCCTTCCTTCCTTCCTTCCTTCCTTCCTTCCTTCCTTCCTTCCTTCCTTCCTTCCTTCCGCCACTTCCGCCACTTCCGCCACTTCCGCCACTTCCTTCCGCCACTTCCTTCCGCCACTTCCTTCCGCCACTTCCTTCCTTCCGCCACTTCCTTCCGCCACTTCCTTCCTTCCGCCACTTCCTTCCTTCCTTCCGCCACTTCCTTCCTTCCGCCACTTCCTTCCTTCCTTCCTTCCTTCCTTCCTTCCTTCCTTCCTTCCTTCCTTCCTTCCGCCACTTCCGCCACTTCCGCCACTTCCGCCACTTCCGCCACTTCCGCCACTTCCTTCCGCCACTTCCTTCCGCCACTTCCTTCCGCCACTTCCTTCCGCCACTTCCTTCCGCCACTTCCTTCCTTCCGCCACTTCCTTCCCTCCTTCCTTCCTTCCGCCACTTCCTTCCCTCCTTCCTTCCTTCCTTCCTTCCTTCCTGTTGGAATGGGATGATCTTTAAGTTCCCTTTCAACCCAGGCCAGTCTCTGATTACTGAGAAGTTGCTCTTCCATGTAACCTCCATTTTAAACTTCTCCTTTTGCTCCTGTGGTGAAAATAGCTCACAGTCTGTTTCTGTACCTTCATAGCAATCTTTTGCTTTGGTATTCTATCTTTCCCTTGGGAAAGGGCCAAACACTTTAGGCATCTGAAAGGAGCTGGCAAAAGAAAGCAGATTTTCATTTCATTCTGATAGGTCAAGGCAAGTCTATGGGGGTGACAAAATGTTTTCCCACAGAGAGCTGGCTATTAATGTAATGTCAGGCTTTAAGTATGTTTGTGATAGTCTGGGTATTAGAGGAATTATCTGAGCACAACATCCCCTCTCCTCCTATGTCAGCAGACTTTTCATCTTGTGCTGGAGACTGATCAAGCAAGGAAATGAAAACAGCCCAATAAAGCTAGAAAACTTGTGGAGCTGCAGATATGGATGCAGTATAAATGACCTAAATTGTGAATCTCTTTGATTTCTACCCTGTCAATGGCCTATTTCTTTTAAATGACCTAACCTGATGTTTTCCTTGTATGGCTATATTAATTTATAGAAACCTTGATTATCAAAATTAAATGAGTTGTCGTCTTTCTCTGGGTTTCATCACACTAATAGAGTATTTGCCTTTATATAATTTAAAGTATTTTAAAATCATATTGAATTATTTTATCATAAAGTTCAAAAGTAGTGTCATAAAACTAAAGTTTAGAAAATAACATGCAACTGATTTTATTCGTTTCAACGGAGTAATCTCATTTCTTTTTAATTTTGCATTATTTCCTTAGGTGATTAATTTCTTTGCTGCAAGGTGTCCATGATCTGTGAGTATTCACAACTTGCAGTAGATAGTAGTAAACTGTTAGTAACAGTGGCTAATGCTCACTCTTTTCCTGATTGGATCATACCATTTCACCAGTTTAGTCATGTACCAAACCAACCAAATCCAACTTTCAAGAGTCTTATCAACCCACAAAAGAAATTAAAGTGAGAAACAAATTTTAGGATTATGCAAAAAATTAAAAAAAAAATGCAACTAAGACTGCAGAAGAAGAATTAACAAGAAAATTATGTGAGGACTAAAAGTAGAAGAGAATTAAGTCAATGTCTAGAGGGCAGTTTGCAGTCACAGGATGTGCTTGTCATTAAAAGGCATAGAAATGGCCTGGAATAAACTCCATAATGTTCAACCAAGGTCAACAAGTCCAAACTCCAGCATCTGGGGTGAAATAACCCAATGTCCCAGCGCTGATTGAGCCTGACAAGCTGATAGGGATGTCAAATTGCTGCCTTCAGATATCTGAGGGATGATTGCAGGGAAGGCAAATGGACTCTTCTCATAATTGCAAAGGGAAAGCCCAAGAGGCAACAAACACAAATTGCACAACTGATATTCCAATAAGACACAGAGGGGAGAAGAAAGTCACCATGGAGGGAGTCAATGCATTGTGTTTATGGAGTCTTCCACCTTGGAAGTATTCAGATCTTGCCCTGACATGGCTCTACAGCCTGGTCTAATTTCAGTTAACCCTGTCTCAAGCAGATGCTTGTCCTAGGGCCCTTTCAGTATAAACCTCTTTGCTTCTGTAACTCCTGACTGCTGGCAAGCAAGCATTGGCTCACTGTTGAATTCTGCTCCCCTCATATTGAAGGTTTACAAATGAAAATGTGGAAATGCGTTCATTTATAAATGAAATGTGGGTTCTTCTACTGTTAGAACTTATAACCAGCTCATACTAGTACAGACTATAATATTTTGCAAACCAATTAATCCAAGAACTCACTTTTAATTACTATTCGCTCAGTGTCCTTGGCTTGCCTATTAATTATTGCTACCATGGCCTTATTGGCAGATAAAATTGTTTAGCAAATGACTTCATTTGCAGGAGTCACAACTCCAACTTGAGACTACCCATGTTAAGCTATGTCTTTGGCCAGACACTAATCAATCTGCATGAATTGTAAGTGGCCACAGTTTTTAATCTTCTGGGCTAATCTCTTCACCATTAGAGCATTAATTCAGAATTTAAAATGCAGAGGCATCTTTGGGTAATAAATGTTTGTCTTTTATTAATTATATATAGTGTCAATGATATAAACAGATAAATTATGCAAAATATGGCAAACGAGTCCATCAACACAAAATTCCTCCGATTTGTGACAAAAAACATTTGATTAGGAATAAAGCAGGACTAAACCATGGACAATTGCAGAGATTTAACCTTGTCTGGCTGTCAGATGCCCACCCAGAATATTCCTCAGTGCCCTCCTCAGCACAGCAGGGCAAAAGTCATTTGTAACCATCCTCAAGGGGTGCAGAGAGATGAGGACTGAGGGTTTGTGGTCACTCCATAACAGCTCGCTGTCACTTCCTCCTCTTCACATCCTTTCTCTACTCCCTGCAATGGCACAACTCTGCAAAGTGAATTATTTAGAGACATCCTCCATTTGTGTTATAGACTCAGTGTTCAGAAAGATGTCGAAACTTAAACCCCTTAAAAATGAAGGATATTAAAATTATTGCTGAGAAAGCACAAAAAGTTACAAAGACACCACTATGGAACAGTTCAGCAGAGCTCAGCACTACAAACATGACCTGGTCACAATTATTCATCTATATCTACACACATTTGTACTCATATATGTGTGTGTCTGGGAGATACAATATATACAAAAGCAATTCCCACTCTGTCTAGCATGTTGACCCAGAGATCTAATCCATTTGCAAGATACAGACTCAGTTTTCTCTTGCTCTGTAAGGGCAGTATGATTAAGCTGCACTGAATTTTGTTTTAAAAACTTTGGGTTTAAGTAAATAAGTATATCTTTTTAGTAAGGTGAAATATTAATATATTGCTTTCATTATGGTATGATATTATACTAAATTGAGGTTCCTGCTGTCAGGGCAATATTTTGAATGTGATTTAGTGCTTTATATCCTTTCAAATGGCAATTCTTTCAAATACCATAGTTCTCAAAGAGTGAGACAAGGGACTAGTTCTCAGACTAGTGAAGGAAATAGGGACAGAGAATTGCTATGTCATCCAAGAACCTCATTTCAAGACTTTCTCATTTCTTCACAGTTTATATTATCTCCATTTCTGCCAATTAACAGATAGGTGGAGCTTCTCTCTTCCAAAGATTGGCTCAGAAGTTTCCTTTTCCTTTGACAGGCAGGAATGTGGCTGGTGTGCTCAGATTCTCCACAAGGAAGAGTGTCATACCACAAATCTGGGTTTAGCACTCTGATTGAGAGTCAGAAACAGCAACTCCCAGGGCTCAAAACATAGAATCAGTATGGCTTTACTTTTCTGAAGCTCAAAAATTTTGACAGATTAAATTTTTAAACAAATGGTTAAATTGGTTACTACACTGCCTGTTTAATTTATTCTTGCTCTACTAAAGCTGCAGCTCTCACCCTACACAGCACTTTAACTTTATCAAGGACTTGCATCCCATGGCACATTTATGCCTGGCAAGAAAATACAAAACAAGCACGCATTTCACAATGCCTTCTCTGATTAGTTCTCCAGTTCTGTGGTCAAAGAACCATGTCTTACACAGATTAAATTTGTGCTGCTGAATTACTGCTCAGTGCTGAACATGTTGCTGAGCTATGGCACATTACTAAACAATTCATTTCCCAACACTTCCTTTATAAATGAAATTACTTTTAAAAGAAATTTCTAAGCAGAATGAGGAAAGATACAGCTTTCACCGCTGTCCTCATAATTACCTTTGTGAGGAATTATCAAAAGAAAACTGTACAAGCAATAAATTTGGCAGCAATATTTTATATTGTCATTTTAAAATATCAAATTACAAGAAATAGTGCAAATCCAGTGACCTACCTTACATTTCTGTGGGTTTGCTTGTGTTTTATCTGAGACAAGTGTCTTCAGTGCTTCCCCTCTGAGTGGATTTCTTTTCTTCTTATTTGCATATCCTGTGCATGATTATGACTGCTCAGAATGTTGTAAAAACCTGTGTCAGTGAAGTTTTATGATGTAATTCATTTACAAGCAGCTCCTATAAATATCTCTTTGTGTGGATTATTACTTTCCTTTTCAAGCTGTGTCTTGTCAGGCCCTAATTCACAGAAGTTTTTGAGACAGAAATGAAGCTGAGAAAACCATCTGATGAGAAATATGTTTCTCCTAGTAGCTATGAGATTTTCTTTGCTTCTCTGCTTGCAATTTTTGTGTGTGTTTCTGTTGGACTGATTGTACTTTCTTGGTTATCAATCCAGGAGTTGGAACGAGGTAAGTAGTCAACCTTTAGCTACAGACTTCTAGGAATTTCTTAGACTTTGAAGACAGTGCTCTTACAACTGTAGGGGGTTTTATGTTTGTTTGTTTTGTTGTTGGTTTTTTTTTTGTTTGTTTGTTTTCGGTTTTTTTTGGTTTTTGGTTTTTTATTTCATGCTATGTTTTTAATGCTGGGGGCAGGGGAAGTGGTGTTCTAGGGTTTATGTGTTTTCCTTCCCTGAAAAATGATGTGAGCAAAATAGGGGGTAACACCAAGATCTATAATCATACTCTGAAGATATATAAAATAATTTTCATGGTTTAGGCTTTGGAAAAGATCCCTAAGATGAAATCCAAGCCATAAAGCTTGGGTTATTCCCCCATATTCATCAACTGGTGAAGGTAATATGGAAAACTGAGAAATTTTACCTTTTTCTCCATGTATGAGTTTTGAATCAGAATAAGAAAAATCCAGTGAAAGTCTAATAATCTCCTATGGTTTGTGGGGCCCATCCCTTGGAATATATTAATTTTTTTTATTTAAAAAATATTTTTAAGTCATTTATTGGTATGAGAGAGTTCCTGCATAAGTCAGTTTATTTGCCCCAGGTAAAGTCACTCTTAGTCTTTATTCAGTGCTTAGAATGTGATGGAGGAAGTTACGGATACTCAAAGCAAACTAAATTAAAATATCAATATATCTATATCTATATCTATATCTATATCTATATCTATATATCAAATATATATATATAAAATACATATATTGATTTATATAATATATATAGATATATATGTGATTAGATAGATAGATAGATAGATAGATAGATAGATAGATAGATAGATAGAATGTTTCATGATTTTAAAATGGAATTAAAATTTTGGTTAAGAAATCATGTGTATATAAGTGAAAGGGCCACATCTGGAGGACTGCATCCAGTTCAGGGCTCCAAAACATGTGAGGGATATGGAGCTACCAGAGTCTCAAAGTGATTTTTGTTGCTGAAGAAATATTGTGCTACATTTATGATTTTGCTGCTTTCATAAACCAAAAACCCACACTATTTCATTCTGATGGCTAAATTTTCATGAAGACTAAACTTTCTGTTAGACTTTTGTTAAAAAAGTAAAACCAACCAACCAAAACCATTATGTCAAGATATCACGTTTGTTCCTTGGGTTGCCATTGGTTTTATTTCCAGATTTTAAAAAGTGCAACACCTAACAACTTTTTTATCTTCTTACCAGAATTTTATCACACTTCAGTAAAATAAAATGGTGTATTATTGAATCTAGATACAGGCTTTTATTTAATGATTTTGTTTTTAGAAGAAAAATAGGAAAATATTTTTAAAAATATTATTAGAACATATTTTTAATTATAGTTGATATATAATTTTAAAAGGCTTTTGCTATTTAGAAATATTTTTAAACAGATTTCCAATTATTTTAAAGACCAGCCTTCAAAGAAGCTCAAAGCAGTCTGCTATTATTAGTTGACATTCAATTGGTGTCACTAGGCTATGCCTTCCATAATAAATTGTTCACTGTAGTATTTATTGCTTATCTGCTGTTATGATTCAGTTATTAAATTTATTAGAAATGCCTCTGCCCAAATTAACGTGCAAATGAGTTCGTATGCCAAAGTCAATAGTATGGGTTTTATCTAACAGTAAATAAGTGAGAGATAAAAAGGAAGAAATAGGAAAGAGGGGCTTGGGATGGGAGAGTAAGGTGGAGAAAGATTAAGTAGAAAATATCAACTCCATGGATCCCGATGGCATCTTGTTGATCTTCTTGGTGGTAAGGGTTTCTTGAAAAACACCGAATCCAGTGGATTAATGTATGTTTGGGCCAGGTGGGAATGCCCAGGTTCCTGTTAGCAGGTGTCCTCAGGGAGGAGAGGGCTTTAGTGGTCACAGCCTCTTTATACAGTTTTGCCATAATGGACAAAACTCCTTTACAACAATGTTTAAGCCATGAACGATAATATTTCAGTCTCTTACATCTGCTTTTGTCTTAAAACTTGCTTTGATGTTAATGCCTTCAAACACAACCTGAAACACCACTGTACTGCAGCCAGTAAGCAAAAGGCATTTTTCCTTTATGTATACATCATGTCCTGTAGCATATTGAAATCAAGATTAAATTTGCAGAAAGGACCAGTTGTCTAATTTCTTTATAAATTCTCCCAGAATTTCATGTGTATAAAAGGTCAGGTCAAAAATAATTTCACTATTCTGACACTGGATGTTTCCAGTGCTGTCATTGAAAACAGTTTACACATATAAAAAAGGGCAAAAATACATAAAGTGTGAGGCAATAATTCATAATACTTTTTTTATCCAGAACATACAAAATACTCATAATTCACTATTTGCCTTCCCATTTATCTCTGTCCCTTGTGTTAGACATAACTGGGCATATCATTGTATCCTTTATGCACTCAGTGTTGCAGGAAAACAGCATCTAAAACAAAACTGAAAGTAATGAGAGCTAAGGGCAAATAGAATTCATAAAAATATGATTACCATTATAACTACTGTAAACATTAAAAAGTCTATGTTTTCTTTAAACTCAGCACTAGGCAGAACATCTCTGATCACAAAGCAGTAAAAAAACCCCTAGAAATTATTGTATTCATGATCTGTGTGAAATGAAATCTAATGTAATATTTTTCATTTATTTCTATATAATTAAAGCACCTTTTTATTTTCATTATCTAGTTGAATCAGAGGGAATTACTCATATCTATATGGGAATATTAAAAATAGTCTCTGGCACGTCTTTCACTTCAACCTTACAAAACAGTTCCTCAGCTGATTTCAAAGTCCTTGCCTTTGATGTCGAAAAATTGGTAAGAACCTATCAGGTTATGGTTTATTCAAGACTATTTGTAGGTACATTAATTCCTTAACAATAACTGCTGTCAATATTTTTTTCTTTCCAAAAAAAGGGTTATTTCAGGTCCTAAGCCTGGTCAGAACCCAATATATTCCTTATTTGAGAAAATCAATGAATCATCAAACAAATACTTTGTTTCTGTAGTCTAGAAAAAGTTATTTAGTACTGAAACCATGATTATAGTGTGAGAATGTGTGTATATTTCATTATTATTACTTTATTATTAATATCTAATTATTATTACTTTATTTTTATTAATATTAGTATTTATTATAATAATATTATTATATAGTATGGGGTTTTTTTTAATTATTGTATTTGTTCAAGATTCCTCTTTTTCATATAGGTACAAAATATCTTTCACGAAAGTGATCTGAAACACAAGTTTGAGAGATGTGAAATCTCCCAGTTCAAGTAGGTACAGCTTAATTTAACTTTGAAAATAAATGTCAAAAATCTTTACTTAGATATTTCTCTCAGAAGTATTTACCTTGATTATCAAGACATCCTTGGGAACCTCCTGTGTTATGCCTTTCACTCTTACATCTTCCAGTGTGCTCAGTTTGACACCAGTGTGTTTCCTTGGGTGAAATTCCCTCTCAAGCAGTCCCTGCCTCGACCAAGCCAGTAAGGCTGAGCCCTAACACCCACTCAGAAAAATTCCATATTTCAAAGAACTGCTGAATTATTTTTTTGCCAAGGTGCTATTTGCAGGGTTGCTGATCCTTGCCATGTAGAGCAAATTTCACGTTAGAGATCTCCTGGCATAAGCCTGGAGGCTCAGGCACTGATATGTCCCTATGATCCACTTAATTCACATTCCTTAGGGCTTTAACAAGTAAGGCTGTCACTTGACACCAGGAAAAGCTGCAGCCTCTGTGTCCTAAAGGTTCTGTGAATCTGCTTCATTTAGTAAAGCTCATTTTCAGTATTCTGAGGTGTTGGTTGTCCTACTGAAGACCTGCTGACAAAAGTTATACAGCCAGGTCTGTGCTGTTAATTCCTTCTTCACTACTCTTAATAAGGTTCTGATTCAGCAAAACACCTGTAACACTGTCTCCCATTATCCCACAATTCCAGGGTGTGTTCCCATCCTGTCCAAAACATTCTAATCCCAATGAGAACCATGTGGTGTTGGTTGTGGTTTTTCTTTTTTATTGTTTTTCTTTTTTCTACAGGAGGTCAGAAGATGATCATGACAGATTGACATCAGAGACCAGGTAATTGTATACGACAAAGTTTACTTAAAATATAGGCAAGAGACAATGATACTAGTAATTTAGACAGTTCTTCTGTGGACTGTGAATAGATTTAAAAAAAAAAAAAAAACAAAACCCAAACATTTTTATAATTTAGATAAGGCCCTCTAAAGAGGATGAAGCTTCAAGACATCTTTTCTCTTAAAACTTCCTTTAGGATTAGAGTTTAAAAAGGTGATAGTCTCTGGGACTGTCCATTTAGAAAGAAAAATGAAGAGTGAGAAAGGTAAGAAACTGTCTAGAAAGGAAAAGATATAGGTTTGTGCTGAGTTTGCTCATGTAAAACTGCTTAAAATGAGGTCAGATCTTGTGTCACTACCAGCAACTCAACTTTTAAATCAAGAGAAGTCTAATGACACACTGTGATAGGCAAGAACAAACCAGAGGATAAAAGATTGACTCTAGCAGAACTGAAGAACCCTGGGAAATGAATGGTAAAACTTGCTGTCTCATAGGTGAACCCAGAAAATTAAAGTACACATTACATGAAAACAGATCAATAGTTTTGTGCTACCACATGTTCTTGTGATACCAGTGTAAGTACATAAAGTTGATAAATATGTGGAGGAGATTAGTTTATTTGAATGATTGTCCTTGAAAAAAAACCCCACAAACAAGATATTGGGATATTATCTGACCATGAATATCAATAAGTAATGGGAAGCAGATTAATATTGGAGCAATCTTTTCACTATAGTGAGGAATAGTGAGGACATAACCCTATTAGCTAGAAAGCAGAGTATGATCACTTTATGAAGGATTATGTAACATAAAGGGAATGGACTGCACAGCAGCAGCAACACTTCCAAAGTGCTGTCCTTGTAGGTAGATCCACTCAGGAAATTTGGGTTCTGCACAAAGAAAGGGACATTTCTCATCAAAATTTGGGCATCAAACATGGAGACATCTCTGAGGGATTTGCTCAAGGCTGCCTTTGTAAGTGCTGGGTGTTTAGTTTTCTCATCTGGTCCATTTAGATGTCTTTTAGGAGGAGACCAATTATGCCAAAGAACAGCTCATTTCTTTCTATCAACCAAAATGGGAATCTTGATATCTGCACTGTAAATAACTGTTGGCAGAACTCATCCCACCACTGTATCTTGACACAACAATCATAGAAATTGCAGAAAATCTGCTGGGTTTGAACCTTGGATCCTGTTTTTAACACAACAGAAAGGATTTGTCTTAACTTCTGCATCAAATAACTTTGTCTCAGACACTACTTTCTTTTCATTTAAAATGTGTTTACCCCTTCAGGCAATCTGCTTGGCATTTCACCCTTGAAACGCTGCAGCTGAGTCACAAGGAGAGCAATAAAAGCTTTTGTTTGCTCAGCATGGCCTAGAGGTTATCAGAAATAAGCAAGGAGGAGAGCTTTTCTGCATATTGCAAACTACAAACTATGCTCAGCAAAACGACAAATCACAGGATTAATCACTCCTTACAGAGAGCACGACTGAGTCAGTTGCAAGTGGGTAGTTTAAGGATAAAAAAGTTTACACCTAAATTTAAGTGAAGGAGAAAATGTTTATCTTTGGCAAGTGTCATACTTCAACATTATCTTACTCTAGCTGCAAATATAAAACTTCGTAATAGTGTCTAGAAAGGATGGAGAGAACAAACAGAAAACACTCTGGATAAAATTCATAGAAGTTAAATGCAGTTTAACCACAATTTCTAAATATCTCTGTTTTCAGCCATCATTTTTTCCTTGTGAGAATCCAGGCAATCACACAGCAGATCTGCAAAAATGCAGCATCCACAGATTTTCTTTATAAAAATGGTCACTTTGTATTATATTTTGCCATATTATACATTTTCATAATACTTCCAGGTGCACCTTCAATATTTTAGGGCTAAAACTAACAGACCTGTTGAACAACAGTAAAGCTGTTTCTTTAGTTTTCAGCTCTATTGCATCAATTGAAATAAATGTTGTCTTGTAGGGTTTTTTTCTGATAGTGAGAGTAAGAGTAGATAAAGAAAAAACAAAGTTTCTCCAAGATTCAAACCGCCCTGATGATTAAGAGATGTTTCTTTATATCATCTTTGCCAGCCAATATTTAAAAATCAATCTGCCTTTGCCATTGGAACCAGAGTTAGAATGAACTATTGTCTAGATGATGTCGCATAGCAAATTTTTTTCATCAGTTTCAATAACGAATTAATTTCTCTGTTTTGTGTTGCTAGTGTGGTTGTGATCCTCACCCTTTATTTTACCCAGACGGCAACAGCTGAGAAAATAAAAAATGAGCTGGTTTTGGGTGTCACTGCAAATAACCCTACCGAGACTTTGAAAATTGATGTGAACAGCATACAAATCACAGGTAATATTAGAAAGGGGTTTTTTTGAGGTTTTTGCTGCTTTTTTTTGTTTGGGTTTTTGTTGTTTTTTCGGGTATTTTTTGGTTTTAATTCTAAAAATGCCTCAGAACTACAGGTAGCAGGAAGGAAAGTTTTGTCTCCCAGACAGTAATTGAATTGTTACTTTTCCAACATTCCATAACTTTCAGTAGCAGCTTAAAGAAGAATTTACAACCTTTTCTACTAGAAAGTATGACCAGCATTGTGTACATTCCCTAAGGAGGGAGTAAAGGGCAAGGTAGAGGTTTCCCAGTGAAAACCACTCAATTTCACTTCTTATGAAGCGTAATATTTGTAATTTTTAGCCCTCTAATTAAAGCAATTAAGCCCCAACTATGTTGTTTCATAAATAAATACAGTTACAATTTTATTCTGCTAAAGAATGAGAAAAGGGCTCAGAGTGGCAGTGAGTAAAGACGCATTTACTGAAAAATATGTCCTGTAGGAAAACAAACTGCTTTGGGAGGAGTGCACCCAGGGAACTGGCTTCATATTCCTGTAGAGCCTAGGTAAATGTAAGTGATGGAGAAAGGAACAGGGCTTTGAGGACTAGGTATGTTTAAATTCTGCAAATATCCAGATATTTTATGTAAGTACTGGAAAATATACCAAAGTCTAAATGGAAGCCCTTCAAGATCAGTGAGAATCCTTTTTCTTTACCTTAATAAACCTTCAAAACAGCCCTTCACTGAGGATGAGGTTAAAAAACAATCTGAATTCTTTGAAGCAGAAGTTGGTAAGCTGACATTTGAAGACCTGCTGGAGTTACGACTAAGTAAAAACTGAGGAGTGGCAATCTGCTGTGCCATGTCTCTTAATCTATACTAAAAGCTGCATTTTTTGCTAAGTACTTCAAGTATTCAAAGGCTAAATTCAGAGTCTGGGCATATTTAGTTCTCTTTACTGCTTGTTTATTACAAGTTACCACACAACACTGTGGAAATTGATTGCTCATTATACTTCACAAATGCCACCAAAAAAATAATTAAGAGCCTCTTAAAAGGTTCATCCACTGATGAACTTTGAAGTAGTCAAACTTTTACTGCTGTGGATCATTAAAATGCCTCTTTTCACGTGAGAAATCACCTGTCCATTCTACCAGGAGTGCTTCAATAAAATAATTGTAACTAATTAGCAATCACAATCATATGAGGCACTTTTGAATGGTGTATTTCAATGTGTTCTGCCAGAGACATTCGTCTTTCAGAGAGGGAGAGAGCTGTCACACAGTCATGGCTTGCTTGAAATGAGTTTTCACAGTGATTAAAAGTAACTTTCTTTCTTGTAAACTATGCCAGGTCAATTTTAACTCATTCATCTCTTCTAAATACTGTTCTCTAAGACACAGGTGCTCTGCAGATCTGTATAGAATAAAAAGCCTCGGGAGAGGTTTCCCAGGTGAAGATATTCTATGTGCAATACAATCAATAGGGATTGAGGATTGAAAGGAACTGCAGTGGCTTTGAAACCTCATAACTCCAACTCATTTTTGGGATCTTTCTTCCTTGGGAACATCATGGAGTTTGAGAAAAGATTGGGAACAGGATGAGGGAAAAGGAGGGAAGCAGGACGCTGACAGTGATTCAATGAGAAATAGTCACAGATTACTTCTTTTAAATCTTTATTTCTGTCATCTAAAACTAGACTCTGTGCTATAAAAGAAGTTTATAATGAACTTGTTTTCTTCCAGTAGCTGCTGAAAATCCTACTACAACAACACCTTTAACCTCATCAGGTCAGTATCTTTCTCAAAGCAGGCACTAATTTCTGTTACCAATACAAGATGAAGGAAAACAAGAATTGCTGTTCAGCTCACATAACTTAGTAAAGCTGCCCTGGCAGTCAAGCTGGGGCTTGACTGCCAGGGTCCATTCAGTGATAATTAACTGCTTTCACCATTTCTGACTATTTGAGAAAGCAGTGAGTGATCTGTAGTCTGTACAAAATCTGTAGGAGCTTAATTAGAGTATCAAGCCAAAGGCTGAGTCTCCATTAACCAGCTGAGCTGCAAGCTGAAGATTTTGCAGATTTGGGGAGGTAGATCAGGGTGGGGAGTCCTGCTCTCATGTTGTGGTTATTGATTTACTAAGCAATGTTGACAAACACATTTTCCTTCCACTATCCCTGGAAGTTTTACAATGATAAGACACGAAGCAGACAAAATTAGTCTCACAAAGCTGCCAAAAGTCAGCAAGAGAGATAAACAATACAGTAAGTGTTTTATAGTACAAGATGCAGGTAGTCACACACAAACTGCATTCAAATTATCACACACATACTCTCCAGGGCACAGGGTACCAGACCAGAGGCTAAACAACTGCCCCTATAAATATAGGAGACAAGTATTTATTAATATTCTAATTACAGCCATGGTGATGAAAGAGTTACTGTTAGTCTGGTTACAGGCCTTCCAACGTGTATAGTCCAAAGTGTGCAAGTACTGTGTCTATTCCCAAGATGTAGTTTAAACTGCTAACATTCAGGTTTTTCCCTATCTGTCCCTTCCTCTGGCATGCTATCTTAATGCTCCCCTGGTCCTAAGTTCAATGTTGCTAGTCATCCTCAAGCAAAATTTGGAGACTGGGGGAGGTTCCTAAGCAAAGGGAAAGGGAGTTGAGAATCGTCAGCACCCAAGGCTGGAATGGCAACAATACTCCTGGTGTGAATTTCTTCTCCCTTGGCCTTGGGTCTGCTTGAGGTCATTTTTGTATTTTTGTTAATATTTCCTGCTTCCTTCTTCTTTATGTTTCAGTCCAAATGTCACAAAATACCCACATTTTACCATACCAGATACATTCACACCTGCTGGATGCAGGGTTATGGCTCTGCTGACCCTAAAAACATCCTTTGCCATCTCAACCTGTTACTTCAGTGAGATTTTCTAGTAATTGTGCTTATATCACTGCTGCTTCTGTTACTGTCTTGCGTTTTCCTTTTTACTGTCAACTTGTGCATGCACTTTTGGGAACACCTATAGCAACCACAAATTTTCAGCAGTTTTCAAGATGCAGCTCCCTGATTAACTGTTTTCTTAGAACTGTTTGCTTCTGCATGCACTTATGTTTTAGGTCTTGGAATGTTTAATTACTTCTAAATTGGTTATCCTGTAGTGAATGTATAGACAGATATGTTAGTATAAATATATATATATATGTGTGTGTATATATATATATACACACACATATATAATATATATTATATAATATAATATAGATAATATATTATATATTTATATATATGTATATATATTAATATATATAATATTATATATTTATATATAAATATATATGTATATATATATATATATATCTTTTGAAGTTATTGAAACACTTGGGTTTCACATATATATATGTGTGTGTGTGTGTGCATCTCTTTGAAAACCTGTGATGGTATGAATTAAGCTTTTTTTCTCTGCAGTAGCTGTGAGAACAGTCCATCTATTCACTGCTCTTCTCTCTCTCTGCCAAAGAAATTGTGTCCCTAAATTTGCTGACACAAAATGCACTGTAAACAGAATGGCCCAGTTCAGCTTAACGGTATTTGCTAAATAAGCAGATTTTGAGCAAAAATTGGTGAGAAATCCTCCTGGAAATTTATGCACTAGGTCTGGGAGAGCAGGAATATCTAAAAAAAGTCATTTGATGATGGCCAGTGGTCAGCAGCTTCTTCCCACAAAACTATAGAGAAATCCTTACTGCATCTTCCACTTTATTCCTTCAGGCCCCTCATCCTATAAACTGAGGTTCAGAACCCAGTACCTGCAGTGACTTGGGAATTGTTTTCAGCCAAAGACATCATTATTCTTCTCACATATTTGAGTCTTAATTTAGAAAGTAGAAATAGTAAACAGGGATGCTAAAGCAAATTCAGAGAGGAAAAGTAAAAAGACTGTTTGGGAGCTGGAAACGCCAGGTGCATCCTCAATGAAGTGAAACGTATTTTGGAGTAATCAAAAATACACATTCCATTTTTCCAGATTGTTTTGCAGTTTGCAATCACTGATATACATCTGCTTATTTACCCAGGGATTTTTTCATGTGTAAATATGTACACCCACAGTATATACATATGTATATATATACAG
Source organism: Zonotrichia leucophrys gambelii (assembly GCF_028769735.1). Classification (NCBI taxonomy): domain Eukaryota; kingdom Metazoa; phylum Chordata; class Aves; order Passeriformes; family Passerellidae; genus Zonotrichia; species Zonotrichia leucophrys. The sequence goes on from NC_088169.1 coordinate 104,756,145, forward strand.
ACCTGTATGTAAATAGAAAAACACTCAATAGGTTGGAAGCTTCTAATTGATTTGTAGAGCAATTTTATTTGTCAGAAAATGTATTTCTTTTAGTACTACTGTTGAAGTTGTCATAACTTTTCTTGTTTCAACAGATCCCACGAGTTTCATTACAAGTTCCATGACACCAACTCCAGGTCAGAACTTTTACCGGGGAAGACAAGAAAGAATTGCTCCTATTTTGGTGGGGAGAAGGTGGAAGGAGGAAAGGAATCTTTTGAAGTTATTGAAATACTTGTGTTTCACATATTTTTTTCTTATGTTTATTGTGACACTGGAGCTTCAGGACCAAGCCACTGAAGCTGGCACTGCCTGGAGTGTGGGGAGCTTTTTTTTTTTTTTTTTTTGTTTATTTTTTCTGTAATATCTGCAAAAATGCAGCTATAAAAGCAGATTGGCTGCTGCTTACTTCTGCCCATGCAACCACAGAGGTGCTCCCAGAGAGCAAGAAGAAGAGTTCTAACCTTGGGTTGTGTTTGTCCAGGTTCAGGACAGCTCACCACAAGCAAGCCCTCAACAACAGTGGGTGAGTAACTGTGTGTGTGTGGAGGATATGCACGGAGGTTCCACAGAGCAATCTGAGATTGCAAAATTGCACTGCTCATGTGCAGCATCTCCTCACAGCATTCAATCCTTGTATTCTATTCCTGAATATATATATATAAATATATATATATACACCTGTATGTAAATAGACAAACACTCGATATGTTTGAGGCTCCTGATTTATTTGTAGAGCAATTTTATTTGTCAGAAAATGAACCTTACCTTTTAGTACTAATGCTGAAATTGCCATCACTTTTCTTGTTTCAACAGATCCCACGAGTTTCATTACAAGTTCCCTGACACCAACTTCAGGTGAGAACTTTTACAGGGGAAGACAAGAAAGAATTGCTCCTGTTTTAGTGGGGGGAAGGTGGAAGGAGGAAAGGAATCTTTTGAAGTTATTGAAACACTTGTGTTTCACATAATTTTTTCTTGTGTTTATTGTGACACTGGAGCTTCAGGACCAAGCCACTGAAGCTGGCACTGCCTGGAGTGTGGGGAGCTTTTTTTTTTTTGTTTGTTTATTTTTTCTTTAATATCTGCAATAATGCAGCTATAAAAGCAGATTGGCTGCTGCTTAATTCTGCCCAAGCAACAACAGAGGTGCTCCCAGAGAGCAAGAAGTAGAGTTCTAACCTTGGGTTGTGTTTGTCCAGGTTCAGGACAGCTCACCACAAGCGAGCCCTCAACAACAGTGGGTGAGTAACTGTGTGTGTGTGGAAGATATGCAGGGAGGTTCCACAGCGCAATCTGAGATTGTAAAATTGCACTGCTCATGTGCAGCATCTCCTCACAGCATTCAATCCTTGTATTCCATTCCTGAAAATTCAGGATACGCAGGTTTACCTTAGACCAAGGAGACCTTTTCAAGGAGAAGGGACTTCTAAGACTGTAAATGCTACAGAAATGCTGGATGTGTTATGCATGTTGATGTACACATTGGCACTAATACTAGTTGCTCTTTTTTTAAAATTCATATAATTTTTTTTACTTTTATGAGGAAAATAAAATAAGCAAACTGATAGCAAAGTATGACTTCCAATGGACAGAAAGCTGAAGATGTTTGAGTCTTTAAAAGCATTCTCCAGCCTTCTTACATACTGAAATATATATGATTTCTACAAGCAATCTAATGTGTTCAAGTCTTATGTGCTTAATGCCCTTATTTAATTGAATGTAAGACTTACAGCACAATTTAGGGTAATTTGCCATTTAAAAAAGAAGTCAGAATGTTTAAGCAGGAAAAGTTGATTTCTTTCAATCCAGGAGGTGGCAGTGCTGTTTAGTTTTCTGAGTTGAATAGGCCCAGAATTGATCATGTTGTGTGTAAACAATGATTTCTTGCCTGATGAGCTTGTGCAAAATCTCTTCCCGGGTTATTGGTTGGAATTTTTGCTCTGGGTCTAGAATGCTCAGTTTTGTTTCTGCTCATCTGTGGAGATTCATTCACTGGCCCTGTGTCGCCTCCAACACTTTACTGCAGGATGTTTGGTTCATTTTAATTTCCAGTTGTATGCAAAATGGTAAATGTTGTGGCTTTGTGACATTTGCATTGCCAACATTGAGGGTGTTTTGTAAAGCACTTTGAGTGCTGCAATGCTCCACACCAATGTCAGTCTGGGACACACAGTAAAATGTCATATTTAATCTGATTACAGAACTAACAGATCTATGGAAAAAAAATAATAAAAGGATGAAATTTTACAGATTACTATTTCTCCTTCTTTAAGCATTTATTGAAGTAGAGACAAGGAACTGTGTGAATAGTTCTGTAGAATTTAATGCAATTTTAACAATTTTCAAATCAGTAGTTCTCCAAAGCTTAGTTTAGCTGCATGTTTCTGTTCACTTTAATAGGACCTACTTCAATTCTAAAGATATCTAAGACCAAAACCCTCTAAAGATTAAGAGATTTTTTTTTTGCAGTAGATGAATATTTATGCTCTAGGAAAAGGCTATTAGTAAGATCTACAATTTCAAGGGTCTGCCCATGTATTCTTCTAACAGAAATTTGCTCTTATACATTTAATTTTTAAATCTGAACAGAATTATGGTTTCTGATAATTCTGGTGTTTAAGAATCTAAAGGCTCTTTTTTTTAGGATGTGCTGGTTAAAAAATCAGATTTCTTAGCATGATGAGGTGCAACAATATGAAGTGTTAAAGCTGAAGAAATCAATTAAATTCTGTTTACTTAAACCCAGAGATTTTTCACTGTTATTTAAACCAAAGTACAATTTTCTCACGTTATATGAACACAAGAAATTGGAAAATGTCATTCATTATATTGCATAAAGTAGTTTATTTGTGTAAAGGGAAAAAAAAGAAATTCACAGACATTTTCTTCCAGCCTTGCTTCAAGCTTGGTTTCAAAACATATTTCACTTCTGAGAACTCTCTCCATTCTCTGCCAAATTTATCTTTTTAGTATGTGATATTTCATTCCAGGCTTCTAAAAATGCAGTTTTGTAAAACACAATAGAGTGGTTGATTTGATTTGCGGTAAAGCAAGCAGAGGTAAGTCAATTTTCCTTTGTAGTGAGACTGCATTACTGTTGTGCTGTTATTGCTCTCATCCTTATTATTCCAGCTGAGTGTTTGCCACCTGCTGAACTCTGTGCTGATGGTGCAACCTGCATTAGTGAAGAGTTCTTTTGTGATGGAGTCTTGAACTGCCCAGATGGTTCAGATGAATCTGAAAAAAGATGTGGTAAGAATGTAAACTCCTGTGAATCATTCTTTTTACACATGCTTAACACTGTCAGATGTTTGTAAATAGTTTATGGGCAATAAACCTCAGAGGGAAGTCCAAATCAATTATATTAAACATAATAATGAGTGATTTTTATAATATTTATCTTGCAAGAGGGAACAATGTTCTGTAAAATTCTCACTAATGAAGCATATGCTTAATAAATAATGAAATATTGGAGTCTTTCTCTTTTAATATAAAGGTATATGGGACCGTGTTCACAGGGATCTTAGGATGAGGGAAGAGATGAGGATCTGACTCCATGTTTCAGAAGGATGATTTATTATTTTACGATATACATTGTATTAAAACTATACTAAAAGAAGAGAAGAAAGGATTTCATGAGAAGGCCAGCTAAGAATAGAAAAGAAAGAATGAATAACAAAAGCTTGTGGCTCGGACTCTTGCGGCTGGGCTGTGATTGCCATTAATTACAAACATCCTACATGGACCAATCCCAGATGCACCTGTTGCATTCCACAGCAGCAGATAACCATTGTTTACATTTTGTTCCTGAGGCCTCTCAGCTTCTCAGGAGGAAAAATCCTAAGGAAAGGATTTTTCAGAAAATATCATGGCTACAGTTATACATTTTTTGCTTACTGAAGAAATATTACTAACATAAATCCTATGTAAATTACAAAATAATACACTAATTTAATGTGCAGATTTGCATCAGTGATATCAAACAGTGTTCAGAGCAGATGACCTATACAGGTCCCACTCAACCTCAGCCAGTCTGTGATTCTATGAAATTACAGACCTGAGACCCCATTGAAGTTTAACAAAAAGAGCTTTTATCCTTCTGTACCAGTCAGTTTGTTTGCTTTTGCATTATCTTGGAGTACTGTGCCCATTTCTGGCCCACTCACTACAAGAGGGACATTGAGGGACTGGAGAGGAAGGGCAATAAAATTGCAGAATAATCCATGTGAGGAGCTGGGAGCCCTCAGCCTGGAGAAAAGGCAGCTCAGGGATCAACTTGTCACTCTGCACAACAAGATGGAGCCAGGGCAGGTAGAACCAGTGACAGGACAAGAGGAAATGGCCTCAAGCTGTGCCAGGGGCAATTCAGGTTGGACATCAGGAAGAATTTCTTCACAGAAATGGTTGTCCAGCATTGGAATGGGCTGCCCAAGGAGGCTGCCCAATTTTTCCACATCTGTAATGTTTCACATTTGTCCCATTCCTAGAAACTTAATATGGTCACATGAAATCTAAAATTGCTTAGATTTGCAGAATTTCTTTAGAGTTTCACAATGAGATTTATGACCAGTTCATAATTCATTCTACAAGTGCTCCTGCATATAAAAGGAGTTGCTGTCCTCTAAAAAACTTGGTTTGTTTTTCATCCTGATTGTTATTCCCTCTAGTATTTCTGATTTCATAATGCCAATGGTTTAAAAATATAGGATTAAAAAGTGAATTTTAGTCATCTGTTTCCTGCATTAGAGAGAATTCAGTAAAATCTCAGATTCTCAGAAGAGATACAGGCAACCGAACACCCTTTTTTTTTGTTTGTTTGTTTTATTGATTAAAATTATCTTGAAAGGTTTCTTTCTGGCTCTGCAATGCAGTGCAGTAACAAAAGGCTTCACAAAAGTACAGCTAGCAATTTCAGTGAAAGGGTCTCTAGAGAAATGTGAAGTCTGTGCAGCAGCCACTAATAATGACTGGCATTGCTGTAAAGCAGCCACGTAGGGGTACAGAAAAGGAGAATGGAGGCTGATCCCAGGAGGGGTTTCTGCAGACTCTTTGCAGTTATTATATGTCTAGACTATCATTTTTGTGATTACTCACCTCACAGCATCACTGCAGCACTGAGAGAGATTAATCAGAAAGTAATGGACTGGCCTTTGGCAGAGGAAGATGCTGTCAAGTGAAATATGTGGGCTGGATTTGACCAGTTTGGGGAGATTCTCCCTCAAATTCAAGGCTAAGAGGGTGAAGACCTTGTAATGTCCCATGTATGCAACAAAAATAAATAGAAGTGAATAGCAAGATACATATCGGAGAAAGAGTAGAAGTGGCTCCTTCAAAGGATATCTCCTGTCTCCTTAGGAGAATAACTGCAGCTTTTCTTTGGGCTCCAGGATGAGGCAAAATGTAATGACTTCCATGCCCATCCATCTTTGACCACAGCTGCTTTCTCCCTGCAAGGAGGAAGCACTGGGATGTTCTTTAGGGAAAAAGGACCAGTCCCTGCTGTCTTCCTGCTCGTTCCTGACACACTAAGCACTGACTATTGCTAGTCTACCTAAGGACTTGTTTGAATTTACTCACTTAAGAGGTAAGGAACAAATAAAATATAACAATAAGAAGATAAGAACAATCATAATAATAGGGGGCATCTCTTATGAGGAAAGGCTGAGGGAGCTGGGGCTGTTCAGCATCAAGAAGAGACAACTGAGAGGGAACTTCATCAGAGTCTGTCAGTGCCTGCAGGGAGGGGTCAGAGCAGGGACCAGGCTCTGCTCAGTGCTGCCCAGCAATGCGCAGGAAGTTTCACCTGAACATGAGGAAGAAATACACTGGGACAGATCACCCAGAGAGGGTGTGGAGTGTCCCTCACTGGAGATATTCCAGAAACATCTGGACACAAGCCTGTCCCATGTGCTCTAGGTTGATCCTGCTTGAGCAGGGAGGTTGGACCCATTGTGGTCCCCTCCAACCTGATCCATTCTGTGATTCCAAGAGAAATGAATGAGCAAACACTTGTCATTGATTTTATTAGAAAAGTATGCTTATCTTTTTTATTGTTGTCCATCCTATGAGACTCCTTTTAGATCAGATTATGTCTTACTTGTTAACAGGACCACTTTTTCCTAATCTTCACTGATAACAAGCTCAAGAACAATCAGTTCTTCTCACACTGATTTTCTTCTTCTCATTGGTAAGGACAGGAAATATGTGAATTAAAGTGGAGAAAAAAAGTACTTCTATACCAATACCCAGCTCTAATGCTAATATAGAATAATAACTATCATTCATGGACCTTTTCTCTCTATGTGCTTAAAATCTTATGTGTTCTGGTTTCCTCTCAAAGATTGCAAAAGGGAATATGTTTCTATTTTGACTCATGCATTAGGCATGTTGGCAAAGTTAATTCTGCACAGTCTTTATTTATGGTGTAGGGCTGCATGAAACAAAGCTTGACTTTTATTTTGTGTTTGCTGCAGTGATAGGCAGAAAGAATTTTGCACTTATAAAATGAACACACAAGGAGGCCCAATTTATTAGTTTATATATAATTTCCCAGAGGAAGACTATGCTCAATAAAATTCCCATTTAATTTTCAATATGTTTGGTTATTCATAATTTGGACTGTCATTATAGGTATGGTTTCATTTCTGAAATGATTAAAAGCTCTGTATAATTTCTGATGAGCTGCCTCAAACTGATGAACTTGTCCTTACCTCTCCAGATAATCATGTGCGGTATTGATTTTATCTTTGTGTGAAACCACTATGATACTTTTTGAACAACTGAAGAGAAAACATTATTAGACAGATTCTAATATAATGTTCAAGAGATGAAGCAAAACCTTCAGCAATTCCTCAGTGTCTGCTGATATAAAAATCTCTACATGAATTATCATTTCCAATCTTGCTGAGGCTTAAAAATACTTTTTTCCCCCTATTTTTTAAGTGAAGAACTTTCATAAAATAGAATACCAACACTAAAGAAAAGACCTATTGAAAGCCCTTTGAAAAAATAGATGATGATAAATGGCATTTACCTCAGCTGAATGAATTCAATAGCTGGCAGGAAACTTGGGAGATCCACTTATCTCTTCGAGTACTCAGTAATATATAAGGCAAGGAACCAGGAAGCTTATAAAAGTAGAGATAACAATAGTCAACCATATCCCCTTTTGCTTTTATTCCTGTGATATCAAATTGTCTCTGGTAGTACAAACAGTTTTCTGATTTAAAGTAGTTGTAGATAAGAACTGGTAAGGCAAGATCCTGCTTCTTTATAAAAGTATGGAGTAAAATGAAAGTATTGGATTAGCTAAATCCAGTTGCTGTTTTTGAATTATTTGGATTGGTTTAGACTAGTTTGGATTAGCTGGATTGTGTCGAATTTAAAAATGAATTTTCTATACTACTTTTCTTCTCATATAGTACTTTGAGATCAAACAGTGATAAGAATTAGAAATGGGAATAAGTTGATATTGTATTTTATTTTGTCTTCCTATTGTTGCTTACAAAGCAGTTCCAAGGTAATCCATGTAAATCAATATCCAGGGTCACCCACATTTTGGCTCTGATTCTGTTTTTCAAATGTCATTCTGACAAATGCTCTTCATTATATCTTTACAGCTGCAGTTTGTGATGGACAATTCATGTTGACTGGCTCCTCTGGGTTTTTTCACTCAATGAATTATCCAAACCCATATAATGAAAACATTGTTTGCAAATGGATAATAGTGTAAGCCATTCTCCAATAATTTTGTATCTAACATTTTTTTTTTGATTATGAGGTGATCTTATTTCCTGCACAATAGTCTTATGTCATTTGCTTTTATTCCCAAATACCTCAGCATAGAAAATATATAATATCATTTTCTCCTTTCTGTTTATGTGAATTTTCTTTAAAAACCTTCATGCATGAGCTCCATAACTATATCAAGAATTTTTCCACTTACAAAAATTCTTAGGTACAATTTTCAGAAATCTTGTATGTTATATACATCTAGAGGAACATAAGTGTAAGTTCAAAATAAATCACAGAATTCAAAATAATTGCAGGATTTTTCTTCCCCAAAGGATGATATTAAATAGTAGCTTTCAGATAATGTCTTTATATGATGTAATTCTTATTTAACAGAGTTTTCAAGAATTCGCTTGTCACTTAGGTGTAAAGGGTTTATATGTGAATTAAGAGTATATGTGTACCCATGTAATTTAGAAATATGTTTTAGAATTATATTATATTATATTATTATATTATATTATATTATATTATATTATATTATATTATATTATATTATATTATATTATATATGTTTTTACATAATAGCACCAAATGCCTGTTAAGCCTTAGGAACAAGAAGTAGAATTATTTTTTTTTTATTTTTTTATCAAGGATATGTACCTACAGACAGGGACAACTGTTTGATTTTGACTCTCTAGGTCCAGTTCTTTGGCCAGGGACAAAAAAAATAGCCACACTATATGATGAAACTCATCCAAAAGTACATATCAAAAAAAAATTAGATGATCGCAAGTTAGACAGTCCTAAAAATCTTTCCTATGACTGAAAATTCAGAAGTTACTGCTTTGAAATGCAGTAATTCTTACTATGGTTTCATAATAATGGCTGCACTTTGATTCTGAGAAGTATTAATTTGGCAGATTTCAAAGGAGATTAAGAAATTGCCTTTAAAATTGCAAAAGGTTCAAGCTTCTCATTCCAAAGGCTCCTTTGAAAGTGTTATGCTTTGATTTTGTTCAGAACTTTCATCTTTACCCTGAAATTCTAGTTTTCCTTCTGTTTAGCACATTTTTTCCTTCTCATCCTCAGTGGTACTGCTCACCAGTAATTACTGACAACGCCTGGCTTTAAAATACAGGTGTGTCCCAGGAAAAGAAAACAATTTTTTCCCTTCTGAGTATATCTGCCTTGTTCCTCATTTCATGGCATTGCAGAATTTGAGCTCAGTAAATAAACATGGCCCCAGTGCCCTCCCTCCTTCTACACTGTTGGTGCTGCTCCAAGAGCTGCTATAGCTGCAAAAAGCATTGTATTAGGTAGATATCTAAACCAGAGATGTGGCTAGTAAAAACATCATTTTGGAAAGAATCATGAGCAATTGCAAATAATATGATAGAGGTTCTGCAGATATGTGTAATTACAGGTTGAAAAATGACAAAAAGCAACCATCTGAATTAATTTTCCACTTTACTGCTTTAAGAAATCAGGCAACACTGAGAGTAAAGCCCAAAGAAATTCAAAGTGGCACTCAAATTTTTTTTTTCTTTCAAACAGAGTTTTTTCCATGAGGGAACTTTTGGGTTTTCCAATAACCTACATTTTTATTATCCGTATAAAAATGTGTTAGAAGGCAACCTATATTACATCTGAGATTGGATGTGCCTTTGTCTAGAAATATTTCCCCATTGCCTTTAGGAAGAGCTTTTACATTTTCATGCCCTTTAACTCTAAATGAAGATCCAATGTCCTCTCCTTAAAGAGCAATATGCTCAATATTTCCCTGGAAGTTTAGCTTCCTGAACCTTCCAACTGCATGTTTTACTCTTTTCTAACCAAAGCTGTTTCTTCCATCTGGAGAAATATAAAATTACAACAACAACAAAGAATTTTAAAAGGCAAAATATCTAAGTCTTTATTTCACACTTCTGTACTTATCATTACTGATAAGCACCAGCAGATTGCTGTTAAAAGCTTGTTTTCATTGATGCCCTGAATTCTGAAAAAAAACTCATTGTGGTAGCTAAGCTGGTAGTTTAGAATTTGTACTACCATATCTGTCTAGTGGAAAGGAAATGGGAGAACAAATTAAATATAGATTATTCATAGAGCATAACAGTAGCAAAATAAGGCCAAGAATTTTTACGCTTTACTTCAAGTGACTTCTGTCATTAAACTTTGGGTGTGATGATTTGGATTTGTAACAATTTCCCAAAGAGTGTGCTTGACGTCATCAAATCTGCATGCAAATCCTGTTTTTGTCATAAGAGACAATGTTTTGGACTTTCAGGAGAGACATTTTGCTATCTTGCTGTTCATGTTGATATCTTGATACTGTTCCTCTGGGTTTGGGAAGTCTACCTGAGCAGTGCGATATCTAAGAGTAAAATGTATGAAAAAAGGGATTCAGTTCAATGAGATGCAGAGGACAACAAAACCCTCCAAAAAACCATCCAAAAAAAACCCTTCTAGAACTGATAATCACATTGTAGAGTTCAGAACATTCAGTTTCTAGAATACATTTAACTCCAGTGCATAAAAGTGTGCGCACACTGTTACAAAAGGTTTATGTCAAATTTCTTTGGCAATTTTACAAGCTGAAAGTTAGACAAATAGATCATCTTGATTAATACTCTTGATTAAAATAATTTCATGTTGCTTCTGAATCTATCATTCAAACATTCAATGACTTCAGTGACTTTACTAAAGTCAAATAATAGATTTTCAGTTTTGAGTTTGTTTCTTTTGTTGCCTTAGAGTGCCTCCAGGATTGTCCATTAAACTGAACTTCACTTCTTTTGAAACACAACCATATGCAGACGAGCTGAGTATTTTTGAAGGACTAGGACAAAACAAGGTTTTAAGAGGTAAGTTTATTTTTCAGCTAATAATACTAAAATCTAAGTGGTAAAATAAGCATTTTGAGGTATCAAAAGCTGCACATGTATGTTTAAAAGGAAGACTGGATCTGTGTAAAGTTGCACTTTTAGATATTAATTTCAATGTACCCGTCTTTTAATTTGACCAGATAAAACCCTTATACATTATGAAATTTTTACTTGGTTTTTTGAGATCTTATTTGAATGATCTTGATAATTTTATCAGCCTCATGGTCCTGTGGGGTCCATGTTTCATTGGAAATATATTGTCAGAAGTTCCTGTAATATCACACACAGTAACATAAAATGAAAGCATCTAAACTAAACAGGTGAGAGAATTGCTACAAAACTTCCTGAAAATCTTTACAAGTATTTGTAAATACATTGTTTTCCTCAGATCTTGAAATACTGATAATTCCTTATCTCTGTCTCTATATTCTACTCTGAAAACTAGGATTTTACCCATTTTTCATATGACTCTGTCTATACAGCTGAATTCTATCAGAGATTGAAAGCATATTCTGAAGATAGACTATAGGAAGATAAGAATATCAGAAAGACATTATTGTTTTTCCTTATTTCTGGAAATAGGTGGAGAATGGGAATGAGAAATGGCAGAAGACTAGCTGATATCCATACTGATGGATATGAGAGATGGAATATGCAGAATATTTATGTGTCAGCCAAACAGCTAAATGCTTCAAGAGTTTGAAGCTATTGTAGCAGGATCACAGTACAACAGGAAAAGCATTCCTTAAGACTCAGTAAACTAATCCACTATGGTTTTGTGACAATACTGGAAATTTTAATGTGCCTGTGATTATTTTCTCTCTGACTGTATGTTGGTTTTTTTTATTTGTTTTCAGCTTCTCTGTCAGGGACCAATCCTGAAACAATTTACATCTTTTCTCATGAGGCTACAGCACAGTTTATGTCTGATTATGCAGAGAATTATAATGGCTTTAATGCAACATACACTGCATTTAATGCAAGTGAACTAAACAGTAAGTATTCTGTTTGTGTGTGTGTGTTTGCTCTTTTGTTTCTTTTTTATCCCAGAATTTTGGTGAATCTACACTTTCAGTTTGAGAAAATGGCAGTGGAAAGGGAAGCAACATTTTCTGGCCTCAGTCCAATAACTAGATCCACTTTGAATAAATTCGTACTGATTTAAATATCAAATAAATTATTTCTGTAAGGCCATTCACATGTTTACAGGCCTGTATCTAGCAGTAGGGTGATGTCTTGCAAAACTCATCTGTGTAAATAAACCTGTGTCTGCACCTCCATCAGATTCCTCTCAGCCAGCTTGTTCACTAAACACTATGAAATCATTGACCACAATGTCTTTATAAAATAAAACATTCAGAACGTCATCTAGAAACAACATGCAGAAAAACACACTTATTTGAGTAATTTTGTTGCATTTCCTAAAGAGAAAATTAAGTCACTATAGGCTGGTTTACAAACATATTTAAAAATTGACATTATTCATCACTGCTCCCCATGTAATTCTAAGAAAAAACTTACCATCTCTGTCATCTTTTATTTACTAGAAGTTCTTATTCACAGATTATGAGAAAATCAACTGCACTTTTGAAGATGGCTTTTGTTTCTGGATACAAGATTTGGATGATGATTCAGACTGGGAGAGAGTTCAGGGTCCCACCTTTCCCTTGATGAGTGGTCCTGAATTTGATCATACATTTGGCAACTTTTCAGGTAAGATCAAAAAAGTGGCTTGAAGATTGAAGGAAAAACTTGATTTAGCTTATGTCACTGCATTATGGATTCTTCATAGTGCTATTACTAAAATGTTGTATTATTCTGCCATAAAAATGTCAGTGCTACCAGATTAAATGTTTTATCCTTCTGATTGCCATCTTGTGGAAATATACCAAAACTAAAAGGAAAAAAAAAAAAGTAAAATTATTTAAGTGTGAAGTACTAAAAATTTCAATGCTTTTATTGCACCAAAATGCCTCATCTGAGAAAGGAATTTCTATTGGGCAAAAATGTTATAGGTCAAAAACCTGCATGTTTAACTTGAGGGGGAAAAAAAAGTATAATTGCATTATTAGGCAAATCACTTCTGTTTCATCCCTCTCTACTGCTGACATCCTCATGGTTGTCACAAAATAATTTTGATTTGAATAAAGCTGACCTGCAGTTTTCAGGGGGCATCTGTGTCCCTGGTTACTGCACAGCAAAGACACCAACTGTGCCAAACACCCCACAAACACTCCAGTAACTATTAGAGTTAAATAACTTAATTGGAAGAGTGGTCATATCAAAAGTGGAATCTATTTAAAGAGACAATACTGATAGGAATTAGATTTTGAATGTATCATGAATCCCTATACCAGCATTAGATTCCATAAGTGTTTTTCTACTTTAATAATAAAGCCAAACAATCACTCTCTCAGCTGATTTGTCAGTCCAGCTAAAACAAGATAAAATACAAATTGGATTTTGCAATGTTTATATATATTCTATGCAAGACTTACATAAAATTTATTCAGTGACAAATGAATGGGAAAATTGCAAATTATTCTGAAAGAAGTTACTCCTGAGAAAAGAAAAATAGTATTCTGCTCTTTATCAGATAGAAATTATTCACCCCTCTCTGAGTAAATGCACATTTTCTAAACAATCTTCATAACACTGTTTTGTCTTCCCATTGGGCTCCTAGAATGCAAATCAGATGAAAGAATGTAATTTTTTTTTTTTTAACAAAACACTTGACAATGATTTCTTTCTCTCAAAAATATTAATGCATTTTAGGGACTCTCAGTTTTCCTATGCCAAGTCTAAGCTGAAATATGCAATGTTCCTATGTGTAATGTTACTATTGTATTGCATATTTAAATTTCTGTGACCTGTATTTTGAGGAAATTGCATCATAAATATCAAGCTATTACATTCATGAAACACTTTTGTTGTTTTTTTCTTCTCCAAAAAAGTAAAGGCCTTAATACACATTCAGAAATTGATTATGAATGCTCAGAGGATTGAAACAAAGACAGAGAATTGTCCCTTTGACTATATGAAGAACTTTTTTCTTTAAGTTAGACACCATCTCTATTTTACTGCAGGCTAAGTGAAGGAAGAAAATTAAAAGACTGATTCATATTTCAGATTAATTTTCAGGAATTTTAGCCTCCCACATGAAAAAAATGAGATAATCTGGAAATATAAATAACAAAATACAGTGTACATAATTTAATTAATATAATTATAATTATATTAATTTGAAAATTCTGTTAATATAATATTTGCATATATATGTATTGGTTAGATAGAAGAAAATACAAGATTACATCCATGATTTAAATAAAGCAAGAATTTTATTTTAAAGCTGCCTAAGTTTGCATTTCTTATGACAAATCCCAGTGCTTCTATGGCCTGGCCTCATATGGCAACAAGAAGTCAAAATTCCCAGCTGCAACAAATTATCTCAGAAAAAAGCTACAAACTCAATTTCACACATAAATTTTGTTGTTGTTGTTGTTTGTTTTTTTATAATGCCTCACCTTGCTATAAAATATTCACAGTCATTCTGCCACCCTCTCAACACACAATCCATATTTCCCATTGTCATTTGTGGATACAAATTATGAAAATGTTAGGAAATTCTTCTGCAAAATCACAAGCAGTATCAAACATTTTTATAAAGGCAGGAGAATTTCCCCCTTCACAGAATATAAGGCAGAATTCCCACTGACTTGGAAAGGGCTATATTGGACTAGTATATCCCATTGCTTATCTAGTTCTGAGGAGTATCCAAGAAGCTTAAAAGCTCCATTTAATATCTCATTGACTGATGAATGTATCTTGGGATAATCCCTGACATTTACTGTATTGGGAATCTTCCAAAGCATGGAACACTGTCTATGCTTGATGTCATTTTAAATATAAAAACTCTAATTCAATAAGTAAAAAAGCAAAAAAAGAAATTTCTTCTGTCCTGGCTAAAGTGTGACCATTATCTTGCAGGATTTTATATTTCAACACCCATTGGACTTGGATTCATAGAAGAGCGGGTCCGGATTCTGAGTTTGCCTTTGGTCCCTTCAGACACCTATTGTCTAAGCTTCTGGTATTGTTACATAATTCCTAAACTTGTATTTTGTTTAAGAATGTACCCAAAGAGTTTTCTTTCATTTAAAATATTATTCCCACTCAGCGTGCCAGCAGCACCAGCCTGGTTCTGTTTGGATTTCCACAATCAGTCTCAGCTCCAGGCCTGAAGTTTAACTCCTTCACAGCTTTGACTTTTGCAGTTAGCTATGAAGTGTTTTATTTTTCACCCTGCATCCAATATTGATTTCTATGCAAAAAAGATATTAATAATCCTTGAAATGTTTTTTTTTTTTATGTGCTTAATTAGGCCTCTACACTTCCAGGTGTAATTTAAACATGCAATTAATATTATTTTCATGCTTGCATCAAATTAATCCTGATTTCATGAAATATTATAAAATTAAAAGAGTGACATTTTTTCGTGGATTCTGACTTTGTTCTAATTCTGACTTTGTTCTAATAAAATGCTTTTCCCCCTCTAGGTATTTCATGTATGGGGATAATGTTTACCGTTTAAGAGTCAGCATAAGCAATGAGGGTGGTAAGGAAAAGATAATTTTCGAGAAAGAAGGAAACTATGGAAACAACTGGAATTATGGACAAGTAACTTTAAATGAGACTTCTGATTTTAAGGTTTGTTAAGCTGCTTTTTTTTTTCTTTTTTCATTTATTTTAGCTAAACTGATGTCAGAGATTTTTGTGAAATGAATCCAAAATTCCACTATTCCAAAGATAATACTTAGTATCACTTTAAAATATCTACCATCAAATAAATATTAGCATACAGAAGACTGGAATCCCCATTTAAATTCCCACAGCCTCCCTTCCCTACTCTGGAACTTAAAGTATTAATATTTCAGAAAACATGATCATTGTCAAGGAACAATGAATGTTATCATGAGAGCTTTCCACAAAACAAAAATGTTCAAAGCCTATCAAAATCTGCTGTGGAATATAAAATCTCAATAGTGAGGGTGATGTGAAGCATTTAGCCATGAGAAGATTTCAATTTAAATTACTTCAGATTGTGAATCAGTGTTTTCACTAATTACTTACAGATTAATCCACTGAAAGTGTGTTGCAGATGGAAGTGCAATGATTAACAACTGACTTTGACTTATTTGTAAACAAAAGGATGAGGTTTATTCCAGACAATTCTTTCAGCACCTCTCTTTTGAAAACAATGTCTTTTTATATGCATTTGGGATGGTTTTCCTTGCTACAGTAGTTTTGATTGATTTCTGGCAAGCACTGCTAGAAAGATGCATTTAACATCTGAGGAAATAAATGCATCTGTGACCTGGCTGCATCAGATTTCCAGGAAATCTGCAACCACATATGATCTCAAGAAGATTGCTATATCTAACTGCAGTTCATCAGTACTAATTCTTTGTTTGCAGGATTACTTTAAATATGTGGATATTAAAGAGCAGTTAAAAACAAATGAGATTAATTTTAGCTTTTTGTGCCATTAGTTCAGGAGAAGTTTGGGCTAATGAGCAATGCAGAACTGCTTTTAAAATTACATTTTAAAAATAGATATAAAAAGCAAAGGTATTGAATATTTTCGAATCATGATCATCATTTTAATGAAGAAGCTACTACATTCCTTCGAATGATCCACTCAGTTTGCATAGTGTTGTTTTGTCTTGTGAGAAATTCTCTCTCATCCCCAACACCTTCCCCTGAGCGTAGCAGCAATGTAGATTACTGTGGAAATAAGAGCATTCAAGCAAAGACAGAATGGTGCAGCCTAGGAAGCTGAAAATGGTTCATTAATTTATAAAATTCAGATTTATTTTTTTTTTTTTCTGAATTCAGGTTATTTTTGATGCCTTTAAAAGGCGTGGTCCCAGTGACATTGCCGTGGATGACATTGGCCTGACAAAGGGAAAGTGTAACCTAGACAATTATGTAGAGCCCACTGTGAGGCCAACTACTGCCACCACCCCACTGGTTCCCAGTAAGTCAACACCAAATCACTGTTAATTTCCTCTTGATGTATCTGAGTTTGAGTGGATCAGAATTTTCAGCCTCAGTTTTATAAAAACCTCTCGTCAGCATTATAAAATTATCTCCAGGATAACACACTAAGATTAAGCTCCATGCCTCTCCAGACCCTTCCAGCTGCAGAGTATTTTAGAGCAAAGTACAGAGGTCAAATCTTACTCCAAGCATTCCAGTTTCACAGAGCTAAACAGGAAAATCTCACAGCAAAATAAAAAATAAATAAAAAAAAACCCCACAGAGAGAATACCTGTAACTATCCTTATAAATCTGAATAACTTATATAAAAGAGAGAGGAAACATTGTATATGATGATAAAGAAGTCCAAGCCCATTCAAAGGAAAAACCAAAAAAAAAATTAAAATCTGATAAAATCTAAAAAATCTGATATTTTAATGATTTTTCCTTGTGGAAATATCATTAAAATTTGGGATGGGGCTCGCTTTGTAATTTATTCTGCAAGTGGATGAAATTTTGGAAAAAAAAAATCTACAAAAGGCCTGTTCAAATATAGATTCAATTCATTAAAGCAAACATTGAGCAGGTTCCAGGACTGCCTTTTATTAGATTTACTGTGCCTTTCAAAGCACAGCTGGTTTCTCTGTAGACAAAATAAAAAATTTAAAACATAGTCTAAATGGTCTAAAATTAAAATAGTAGTAAGACTGTTCACATTGTATTCATGTTGAAACACTGTATACTATTATTATTCCCTCAAATCTGTACCTCCAAATCTATTGTATCAGGACAGGTAAGCAAAAACCTTTTAAACAGAAGAGTAAAATGCAGTTTCAGAGCTCCATCATGAGACACAGGGAGGTAAAGTTCAACAAGGCGTGTCTGTCAGCAAAATGAAATTTTAATAACAGTAGTAATTTCAGTCCTAGTTTCTCAAAATGAGTTTTGGAATTCAATAGCAGTTTTTATTAAAGTAATTTTGTGGAGAGATGCTGATGCCTGCCCCCTCCAGCTAACCTTCAGGTGCTGTGGGTAAACACACCTCACAAGTCAGCAGCACTCATGATTAGTGGTGGAACAGCCCTGTGCTAAAAGTGGCTGAGTGCTTCTGAGAAACACCAAAGGAATATCAAACCATACATCTCTGCCCAGTGCATGGTCATAAAATGTTAGCATTCTAAAAAGGGACATGGTAATATGGCTTATAACTCCTTATGAAAGAGATTAAAGGGAGCCATGGTACGAGAGGACAGTCTAAGCTGTTGCTGGGGAAAAAACAACTTTCATATTTTTATGAAAAATAACTGCTACGTGTTATCTGTAACCTGATGAAAAAAAAGTGAATGTTATCAATCATCTTCAAAGTATGAAATGACTTTGATGAATGTGTACAAGCTTACTAACACTAATGATTTCACTGCAAATGTCATGTCCATAAACAAGACATGAAAGAATTTGAGCTGAGTCAATTTCTTTTACTAGAATTAGAGCTTCAGTACGAGTCACTGGCATCATTCACAGTGCCACAAAAGCTCCTTGAAATGTAAAAAGGGATATTTTTGATGGTGGCATGGAAAAGCCGAATTTGCTTTTGTCTTTTGTACAAGTCTGTCACCTTACACTTTCATCTAAAACAAAGATTGCTTTCATCTTCATGTTAATTTATAATCTATCTTTTAACACAAACAACAGTGTGGAAAAGTGTACATTCCATACTTATGTCAATATAAACTGAAGTTTAGACCAAAAAACAGAGATACAGGTCATATACAATTTCTGAAATGTTGAGAGAAGTTGTGCTCTCTCACACCTCTTTTGCTCAACCAAGATTGTTGGTAGTGATTACTGTTTGGTTCTCAGCTGTATGAATAACTCCTTATGAATTTATGTTCAAAGATCACTGGAAACTTTTAAAACATTTTTTCAAGAGATGAGTAAATTCAATTTCTTCTCTCATTTTTCCATGATAGACAAAGATCATTACTAATGTGCCGTATGTGTAGTCAAGACCAGATCAGATTTCAGGAGCCGTAATATTCCATTAAAAAAAATGTAATCTTTATCTGCTGTCCATGGTATTTATAGAAAATAATCTTCCTTGTGAGCCATATGGCTGAAACATAATATAATTATTAGTCAGGATAAGATTGTTAACAGTTCCTTTTCCTTTCTGAGCTTTTGGCTTTTCTTGCCAGGAGTGATTCAGTGAAATAGAAAGTTCTAGAAAATGGCTGTTGTGAGGAAGTTCAAATTTTTCTTGGTTTTGGGGTTTTGGTTCTTTTTTTTTTTTAAGCTTTCTGCCAATGGGATTCAGCGGTCAGACTTGGCAGAATTTATAGATTATGCAGTCCCCAACCAAGAGGCTCAGAGTGTGAGATGCTATCAGACATCATGGCACGCAAACTTGAGCCATAAGGGATGGGGAGGAGAGAGTTAAAGTTTAGCCAAAGTCTGAGAGATAAAAAAAAAAAAAGGCAACAATTTTAATTCAAGAAATAAAACATTAAAAAATATATGTAAGGTAAAGCTATTTTGCCTTAACTACGATTTCCTGAAGCAAGTGGAGGAGCACTGTTCATTTTGAATGAAGTGATTGTGAGCAACAAAATTGGGAAAACACCAAAGTTCATTCTCATGATTCATTTAGTCATTCTGATGGCTAAAATGAAAAGAAATAATATTTCTCAATATCAAGTAAAGTTTTTGAACACAAAGCTGATATATTTGGGATGTAAACCACCATCAAAATTATAATTGAAACAAAGTATTGAATATATAGAGTTAGCTGTGTCCCTGTTGTGAGTGCATGTTTATGTGTGTACAGAGATCTACAAAATTTGTGTTTACAGAAATTTTATTAATTTTTACCTGTAAATACATATACATCTTGATGACAAAGGTCTTTCCTACTAGAACAGTTGTTTTAAGGAAAAGGCAAATGACTGGTTTAACTACTGAGAAGGTTTAGCTGTAAAAGGTTTTGGGGTCCTGAAGAAAACAAAGGAATGGTTTGTGGGTTTTTGCAGGAAGTTTACTTGCTAGATGACAAAAGGAGCTTTAGATTTGGGTATCTCTGCTGATGCTGCAAGAATAATTTCTCCACCAAAAGAGTGGTCAGGCACTAGCTAGGTCCTAGCTTTTTTATTCCTGTAAATGAGGCAGATGACTGTATCATATTCTTGTCTTCTTATTTCTGTCATGGTTACGTGTGCAAACCAATAATCATGAATATTACTTTTAGAAATTGTCATTGTTACCACAGATTAAAGGATTAAGAGAGCAGGTTAATTGTGGTTTTGAAATGTTTTCTTTTCCAGCTGACTGTGGAGGGCCGGTTGAACTCTGGGAGCCAAACAGTACATTCAGCTCTGCAAACTTTCCAAACAATTACCCTAATTTAGCTTCTTGTAAGTCATTCTTTTCCAAATCTTCAGGCGAAGTTTAACCATATAAAAGTAGAGATACTAAATCTGCTTTTCCAACTCAGACACTGTTAAGCAAACAAAACATCTAAGGTATATACAGTGGGATCTTTTAACTGCATGCTATATGGAACTGAGCAGAAGCTAAGGAATTACGTGCCAGCTGAATAAAAAGGGATGAAAACAAGCATAATCCAATGGAACAGGTCCAGACAGGCCAATTCCATCCTGCCTCTGATGTCAAATGTCTTTATGTCAATGCAGCAGCACATAAGGTGATGAAAGTCCCCATTTTGCCATAACCTGGTGTATCTGCCAGGTTAATATCATCACTTCTGCTGTTAAATAGCTCACATTTTCTAGAGGCAAAGAATATGCGCATGCATTTTATAAAGAATCCTCTCTTTATTGAATGTTTCTTAACACACTAGCGAGATCTTATTCCACTGATGTTACTTGATTTATATTAAATGAGAGCTGACAAAAGTGAATGCTTCAAGGAGGATCACTATGTCTTGTTGATGGATAAAGCAAGGAAGAGAGTTTTGTCGTTGCTTCTTAATGAAATTTTAATTATTTATCCCTTCAATTCTGGAGAATTGTGCTGGGGTGGTAATCATAAGAGTTGTCATTTTGTGTTTTTGTTCACTTGAGATATGTCTCACATTTCCAGGATTCATTCCACAAGTTCCCAAATGAGAATCCTGCTAGTGAGAAAATACTTTTCACTCCATGAAATTTATTTTTTTTACTTTCTTTACAAGATTTGTATAGTATCCACACTTAGATGAAATATGAAAGTATTGGCTAAACAGAGGCAAAGAGCTATTTTAACTTCAAAGACAGGCTTCTGTGACTGATTATAAAAATTTTCTTACTATCAAATGAGACTTAAGTGACAAGACTATTTGTCACATTGTCACTGTCAGAAAATAGTGGGATATACTACCTTGAGAAAACTCACAGCTGACACAAATGATTAAAAACACGTGTATATGTGGTAGAAGCCTAAAATTAGTTTTTGAAAATGTTTTGAGAATGACGAGCAATAGAATTTTGGTTCTTGACAGCTTTTAAATACAAGATTTAAACTTCTTAATTTCTTGGGTGATTAATAACAATTTAGGAGATTCCCCCCCCCGCCCCCCACCAAAGCCCTTCAACAGGAAAAAGGCACAGTAAATGTAACAACAGAAAAGGTGATTTAAAAGGTGAGTGTATGTGTTTTACTATTTTCCAGGTGTGTGGTACTTGAATGCTGAAAATGGAAAAAACATCCAGCTTCATTTTCAGGTCTTTGATCTGGAAAATATTTATGATGTGGTTGAAATCAGAGATGGCAGAGGACCAGATTCTTTACTTTTGGGCAAGTAGCAGCAGTGGGTACTAAAATGAATGTAATCAGACAGCTGGAGCAAACTGATGGATATAATATCATGGAAATTAAATTCCTCTCATTTCAGAGGAAATTCAGAGAAAAAAAATTGAGAAAGCATACTTTATGTGACACCAGGTTTCCAAAACATTTGCACGCACTCAGCTCTCCATGCAATCCGTGTGAGATGAAATTCTCAGGGAGTCAGACTGTTTATGTGTGTGGACAAACAGATGGAAAATCTCTTAGCTGAACCTTATTGCTCTATGCTGATTAGTCAAACCTGGTGTTGGGCTCTGACCACAGCAATCTGAATTAGGTTTGGGGGAGCAGCTACATCCCTGTGGTGGCAGTATTTGCTTGTGAACCCAGAACATTTTGAAAAACACAGGAACAAAATATGTTGAATGTACTCATGTTTTCCTGGTGAACAGCTGTCTACACAGAGAGAGGCCCTCTGCCAGATGTCTTCTCTGCAACAAACCAGATGACAGTGATCCTCCGGACAGACGAGTCTTCAACTGGGAAGGGATTTCTTGCAAACTTCACCACTGGCTACCATCTGAGTAAGCATCTGAACCTTTGTAATTATGAGGTTAAACCACTGGCCAAATGTATTTCAGAAAACATGGGGAGTGCAAAGTGACTCTCAGCACTTGCTCAGTAGAAAAAATGGAAATGTTAAAGAGAAAAAGGCTGGTTACTCATCTGTACTTTATATTTCCTGGCAGGAAAAGTGATGGGTTTGTTTCTTAGTGTAATTGGAGCAATGTCTAGATCATGTGCAACTCTGTGATATTATGCGGAAAATTGAGTCATTATTTTGACCAAAATCTTTTCAGATGATAAGAGGGCAAATACTAACAATTCCCTATTAAAAAAAAAAAAAAAAAAAAAAAAAAAAGCCAAAACCAAAAAAAAAAAAAAAGTGCCAAAAAAACAAAACAAAACAAAAAAAAAACCCCAAAAAACCCCAGGAAAATATATCACTTTTTAAATCATTTCAGTGGGTCATTAAAGTGTGTTTAAATGCATTTGTAGAATATTTACTATTGATAACATGCACTAGAAAAGAAAATATACCACTGTGTGTGGTAACTCTGATCAATATTTGTAATATAGTCCTTCTTGCATCTCTAAAAATTTGGTCTTCAGTGTGTGAATAATCTAAGAACTAGTCTCTTAAATATTTGGGCAGCAGTGTTTCTGGTTCCAGCCAGATCCCTCCTGAAAGGCTTTTGATTTTCTTGGGGGCTGCAATTAGACTTGTCACTCATAATTCAGCAATCAACTCACCAAAATATGCAAAATGAAGCATAATGCAAATTACATGGAACAGTAATAAGCTTAGCAGGACAAATAATTATACAAACTCTAGGCCACATCTTGACTGCATTAATTAGAGGCTTTGTATTACTTGTGTAGAAGTTTGACAGGAGAAGAACAGAGAAAGAAAAAGCAGTATGTATTCAGAAATGTGTGAAGTACCATGCACTTACCGGAACAGAAAATCAGCAAGGATCTAGGCTCTTTTTCTTACTTTAACTCTCAGAAATCTTTCAATTTCTCCCAGCTTGTTTAGCCAGTGGCAGATTTTTCATGGATTCACAGTAGTAAAAATAATATTACTTTTATTAATATTTTTTAAAATCTTCACCTTTGGTCTGCATTTATAAAATTAACTCTGTTTAATCCCATTGTGCAAGACTGAGATGTTAGTTTAAATGTCCATATGAAAATTTTGCTGCTTCTTGTTCTGCCTTCTCAATCACATTTGTTCAGTCCAACAACTCTCTGCCTTTTTCTTTTATAGCTGGTTCAGCATATTTACTGGGCCAGCCTTGCCCACACTTAGTAAAATGAAAATTAAGCTTAGCAAGGCAGAATTCTCAGAGTTGCCATTGCCAGTTCTGGTTAAATATATTTTAAATGTTCCATTTGCAAAAGAATTATGCTTATTCATGATCTTTGCAGCCAAAGAAGAGAGACTAATATCATTAGCATGCAGGCTTAAGGACAAAAGGATTGTCAGTAAAAAAATTAACTTTAAAAGAAATCAGATTTTTCTTTGTTTTTTTTTTTTTCTATGAAATATTGGGTTTTGGAAAAGTAAGACTTATTTGAACAGAAATAATTTTTGGCAGGATGCAATATAATAAAAACACTTTCAATTAAGAACTAAATTCTGTGTAATATATGTCATTAGTTATGGACACTGAATGTGTGAAAATCTGGTTCAAGCTTTTTATAAACCATATTCTTCTGCTTCCATTTGGTACAAACCATGCTGATTGATGAATGAATCATTTTATAAGAATATTAAAAATTCAGAAGTAAAGCAATTATCTTGTTTTAAATAAGACTTATAGATAATCAAATATTTCTGTCAGTATGTCCAGGAAGGTAAAGTAAACAATTTGTGGAATTTAAGTTTATGCCTGTATATTTCCTGTAATACAAATGAAGCC
Source organism: Zonotrichia leucophrys gambelii (assembly GCF_028769735.1). NCBI lineage: Eukaryota > Metazoa > Chordata > Aves > Passeriformes > Passerellidae > Zonotrichia > Zonotrichia leucophrys. The sequence continues at coordinate 104,780,110 of NC_088169.1, forward strand.
ATTAAAAATAAATTTTGGCTGCAGAAAGAATTAGAATTTTACATTTACTCTGTCCCTCATTTGTCTTTATTGTATAACTGATTCTGAAGTAGCTTTTATGAACACTTTCCTCATTCATTCCATTTACTTTTATTTCTTCCACCTTTCCCAGCAAATACATTTCAGAAGGAGACTCAGCTCTCATTGCCTCTTTGCTCATATGCTTGATTTGACAGAGCTTAAGATCTCTAAAATTTGTGAAAGTGATGAACATTTGAAAATTGAAATCATTAGCCACTTTTGACAGGATTTGACTTTTCAATCCCATGTTTATCACTTGCAATGGAAGAACACTACTAACTGAGCAACACTAACTAGAGCAGAAAGTACAAGGCAGAGTACCACAAATTTTATTCTTAATTATCTTCTATTTATCTGAAAATTATCTTTATTTTGAAAGAGAGATGGGTGGAAATGGAAAGAAAAGGAAATCAAAGGTTCTTCATAATATTTACACAGTTTTCTTCAGGTGAACTATAAGACCTCCTGTGAACATCAACCTTCCTCACAACTAGAGATTAATTTTCCTCTCTTGTTTCCCTTCAGGGGCTTGCACAGTTGATGAGCATCAGTGCAGTACTGGGAAATGCATCCCATTGCACAACCTGTGTGACAACATCCCTCAGTGTGAAGATGGCTCTGACGAAGCAAAATGCAGTAAGGTTTCCTTCTTACAAAGAAAACATAGATTAATTTAGGTTTGGAAAGATTATTAAGATCATCAATTTGAACCATTAATCCAGCACTGCTAAGTTCACTGATAAACCACGTCCCTCAGTGCTACATCTCCACATTTTTAAATCCTTCCAAGGATGGTGACTCCATCATTTTGCAGGTTGACATGCTTAGCAGCCCTTTTGGTGAAGACATTTTTCCTAATATCAAACCCAAGCCATGCATATTTAGCAGGAATTGCCAGGAAAACAGCCACAGAAGCTCAGCTGATGTAGAGCACTGCAGGCCATGCCAGTTTGCACAGCAATAGCTCACTGAGCTTGTCAGGACCAGGAAAACAGTCACTTTTCTGAGATAGTGTACGGAATCTGGTGAAGAACTCTGGAAAAGGTAGGAAGCTCCTCTGTGCTGAAAACTGTAGTTGTTTTTAACGGCCTCAAAATTAAATGAAAACTCACCATATGCTTTTCTTCTGTATTCATTTTGTATTTCCAAATTATACTGGGTTTTTCTGTAACTAATTAGAGTGAAAATTCTGCAGTGCAGGGTAGAGAATAAACATGTTCTTGGTGGAAATTCCCAAATAGTTTTGTGGGTGTGAAGCCAAACTATAACACATGGCACCCTCCAGCCCACCTGGACTCCATGGGGTGAATGGATGGCACAGCTTCAAAAGCAGCATCCATTGTTCACTGCTATTCCTTACTTCTCTGGTAAAGTGGTTCTTTCCAAAGAAATTCCAAGATGCAAATTTCCAAATTCATTCCAAAATGCATATGTACAGTATCTGAATTCATTTTACATAGCAGGGAAATAAATAATTTAAATGTAAGACTAATGCTAAAATCATGTTTGCCTTAGCTCAGCAGTAAAACTGGTCTTTCTGACAATCTACTTTGGAGAACTAAAGGAAGATTTATGGTGGTCTTTAAGCTTAGCACAATTCCTTTGTTTTAAGGAGCTCTATTAGGGATCAGATGTGTTTTAGATATGTGCTGACAGTCAGTTGCTGATTTCAAATTTTTTTGACATGCATATATATAAAAATATACATGGCATATGCAAATACATGTAGATAGATGATAGATTAGATAGATAGATAGATAGACAGACAGATAGAAAGATAGACAGATATATAGATAGATAGATGTCTGAAGACACAGATTCACTCCTCAAATTAGTTCCATTGGCTATTTTGTGGCAAAATAGCCACATATTCATCCTTTAAAATGTATAGAATAAAATTCACTTCAGTTTTCTTCTTAAGAAAACTTGAATTTATTTTTTCCATTCATTGCTGAAGTAGATCTGAACAAGAAAACCATCACCTACTTTAACATGACATACATTTTCCCAAAGATTTATTTTGCCACTGATTGTCTATTACTTCATAACAAATTACCTCACATGAAAAGCCTGGGAGATTTGTTTCCAAAAACCCATTTAATCCAAACTTTGGCTAAATCAATCTATGTCTTAAAACAAAATGAAAATTCAATTAGAAACTCTCACATTGAGTCTTTCCAGTGTCCAAAAGCCTTGCTCATTTTCCTGAAACCAATTTTAATGACTTATCAGAAGTGGCAACTTGAACTAGACAAACTGTCTTTTCAAATCTTCCAACTTCTGAAACTTCCAGGGACTGCAAAGAAATGCCAAAATTCTAAAATATATGATATCTGAATTAAGCAGTTGTTGGATCCTTAATGACTTTATTATTCCTTACCAATGATGTATTTGAAGAAGAACATGGATCTGATGAGTAGAAAGGAAAAGGACTTATAGTTCAAGTTCTCTCAAGAAGAGAGGTGTCAAAAGTAATTTGGAGAAATCTTGCAGTGCAAACAATTCCAAGATGCTTAAGAAGCTCAAAAAATTAATTTAATTTAATCTAAAATCTACCTTTAATTAATTAATCAGTGTAAATCACCCCTTGCATTCATGCACTCCAGGTGTCACGGAGGCATTTCTAAAAATCTAAATGTTTTATTTACTATGGTGGGTACTCTATGTGAAAGCATTTTGGTGAAAAATGTTTTTTGCACAAGTAAGATTTTTTTAAAAAAATATTTTGGAAAACAATAAATGTCAATGCATTGCATGCTTTTTCTACTTCTCAATGGCAATACATGTAATCTGCCTAAAATACAGCTGTAGCTGCCAAGTCATATATGAGACTCTGTTGACATTATTATATATAAATCTAAGATTATATAATAAAATTCTTATTTTATATAGATGGACATACATGAGATTCTGTTGGCCATACAGTCCAACTTCCTTAGTCTCTATGCTGACAGCATAAGACTTTTTACCAATAAGTTAGATTTTCTGAATTCTTGTTTTGTATATTTTCTTTTGGGAAAAGCTTTTATACAAGGACTGGTTTTTCAGTGAGCTTTAATTATTAGTATGACTGTTTTAACTAAAACTGCAGTGAAAATAGTAGCAATTGGAATTGGAAATAATTTTTTTTAACCTTATTTCCAGTCAGTATTACTGAGCATTATGGAACTAAGGCTTCACTCATTATTTGGAAATTATATAATGCTGACTAAGAAAAAAATGCATTGTTTAGAGTTGATGGAAAATGTACTGTTTATTGTCTATTTCTGAGACATTTGCAAAATACAAGGTATGAAACTCTCCTGTGGCAGAAATATAGGAAATAACAATAGCATTTCCTTCCTGTGGGAGCACAACATCTTGGAGATGCTGGGTTTATTACCTCTATAAAGCATTTTACCTTTTTTTTTGTATTCTTCATTGGCAATAATAAATCTCTTTATATTACATTTCTGTTTGCTTGGGGTGGAAAGTGGTTTGCCACCTATCTAAAATGCTTCTGCATGTTTTATTCTCCAGTGAGATTGCTCAATGGCTCTCAGAGCACCGAAGGGCTGGTACAGGCCAGGGTTGGGGAGTCGTGGCACCTGGCATGTGCAGAGGATTGGAGTGGAGAGATTTCAGACAGTGTTTGCCAGCTGCTGGGGTTGGGGTGAGTGATAAATATTCATTGCCCTTTGTGACTTGTTTGCAGATTTGTTGAGTGTATATTGGCATTTTCCTCCTTGTTTCACTGGTGTACTCTCCAAAAAAATGGCAAATGTATCTGTCTCTGTCAAGTGCAGCGCTTGGTGTGCCAACAAATTTGAGAACGTGGCAAACTCTGTCTTGATGACATTCAGCACAGGATTGATGACTCTGAACATGGCAGGTTGGGCATGAGGATGCATACTGGAGAACACTGGGAAAGTGTTGTGGATGCATCACCCTTTTATCACTTTATGTCATCATTTACATCTTCACTTTCATAAGGATGGCTCAAGAGTAAAGCTGGAGCCAACAGCAGCCTTGGCTGCTCTGCTTTTGTAGTGCTGCTGATCATTCCAAGTAGAGATCATCACTTGGATACTCTGCTCGAATAGAATGGAATTCTAGAATTCTGCTAGGTAGAATGGTGGACTTAGAGCAAGGATAGAGTAGCGAAGTATATGGCAGAAATATAGATTTGGCTTTAGTCCCTGTTCAGAATTTTCAAGGGAAACTTGGGATTGTTGAGTGCAGGGTGTGGCATTTTTCAATCTGTGGTAAAATTTATGGCCTAAATTTTGGCCTTACTTACATCATGTTCTACTCCACTTCCATCCACTAAATAATAATTAGCTTTCCTGCAGGGATGAATTTTTTAGGGAATGTCACTCACACAACTTATGATCAAACTAAATTCTGACCTTACAATTCATTATTTTGGTCTGTGACCAAAGAAAGATGCTTACAAATCCCCTTCCTATAAATTAATTGCAGTAATCACAGAGTTAGAATGACTTAGAAAAATATCCAAGAGTTTTTTCAGAAATGCTTCTAATTGGATGAATGTCTGCTGGTTTTTTGAGTTTTCTACTTTTTTCCTTTGGGTGAGTACTGAGTTTACATAAAAATCAGGTAGCTACATGTAAAATTCTTGACTGTAATTTATATATGCATACATATAAGAACATACAAACTGTGTGTAAATCTTCTTCTGGTCAAATCACCTGATTCCTTAGAGTGGCCTTCTTCCTCTGATTCTTTCTGCCCCTACCCTGCCTCCTGTCCCTTCTGGACAGAAGTAATTTTGTGGTCTACTGATTTAATTGACATATTTGATAAGCTTCAACAAGCTCTTCCTTCCATGGAAGGAACTATTAAATAATAGTTAATGCTTTTTTTCTTCATAGCATTCTCAGTTTATTACATACTCCCATTGTCTAGAAAAAATATTTTTAAACCTAACTTGTATTACATTTTTGTAACCTGGGTGCTACTGCAGTTACAGCACAAGACAAAATTCTCATATGGGTGTGTCTATATTCATGCATATATTAATACATGAATAGGTGTATATATATATATATATATATATATATGTGTGTGTGTGTGTGTGTGTGTGTGTGTAACTTCGGTGAGCACCACACTATTCTGCTTTCCTTGACTCCCCCTGTAGCAGCATATTTCTTAATAAGCATCACCACAGTTGTTACTAAATGGATGTTTGCAATAGCAGGTCCTGAGTAGGCTGTAGCTCATGCTCCTACACTGAATTACCACCTAGAATCATGTTTTATTAGAAAGACAGGCTAAAGTTCATCTAGGACAATTTAGTTTTACTATTAATTGCTTATACATTTGCTAGTCTCACTTTCTGTTTAATTTATGAAAAGGCTGAGCTGATAGGAGTCCTGTATCATATCCTGATTATTTATGTACCCAGGCTACAAAGTGCCATGTTCCTCACAGGTTCCAGTAAATCTCAGTGTGAATCCTTTTGCCTCCATTTATTAAATATGTGGCTGTTGCATTTGTGATTTGTACCAAACAAGAAGCCAGTCTGGGGACATGCTTATCGTGCATCTACAAAACACACCTTAAGCAAATAATTTGCAAATCTTCTTAATTAGTCTGGGCTGCAAGATGAGCAAATTGATGCTCTGGAGAAAACTGAAAATTATCCTTTGCTCAGCTTGCACTTGTATCTGTGTGCCTCTGACAGCACTGCTAAAATCTGTTGTCAGCATCTTTTTTCCTGGAACCAAGGAAATCACACACTGAGTTTTTCACCATTGATTGGGCCAATGCAAAACAATCCTGTTTCCCTGGGACCAGAGCCAGCTGGGCCTTTGCTAAATTGTACCCAGGAATGGGGGTAGACCTGGCAATTTTATCACACCTAAAACTCCAACAAGAGTGAGTTTTTCGTCTTTACTCTGCAACCCTTCATTCTATTTTCTTCATGAACTTGCAACATTCTTCAGAAGGCAATTAGGTCCTGGGAATACTTTGCTGGTCTCAGCAAAGTTCTTCATTACAGAATTTGACTCTGCCTACCTGGCTTGGCACTTTACTGCTCTCTCAGACTGTCTAAAAGCACTTCCAGGCTGGGAAATGCAGCAGTAGTGACTTTTCCGGCAGGTGGATCATACAACTCTCCTGGTGGCACAGCAGCGTTGTTGAACACCTATTTACTTCATACACAGCAGATTTGCAGGCAGATTCCAGACTTCATCCTCCCCAGGAGAGTGAGATTTACTGCATTTGAGGAGAAGACACAGTGCAGTTGCTCCCTGTGCATTAAACCTGCAGGTGCTCCTTGTGCATTAAACAAATGGTTCCCTTATTTCTCCTGAGTTGTGTAAGGTTAAAGGGCCAAATGGGAGGTTGTCATCCCCCCAAAAATTATTCAGTCTAACCACAGCTATCATTTTTCCCCATGCTTCCTCAAGGGAAAGCAAATATGTTTCATAGTTATGTGTTCTAAACTGGTCATATGAAGTATCACAAAGTGCATAATGCAGAATGGACTAGAAAGTAAATCTGGATATGGGTTCTAAATGTCAAAACTATTTGTCTCACCAAAAAGCCATTGCTACCTAAACAAAACCCCAAAAAATTAGTTGAAGAATAGACTAATTGATTCCTTTAAATTGTGACCTTTAAAGCTTCCATCCAACCCAATCTGTTCTGTGATTCTGTGACTCTATGAATACACCCCACTCTTGATCAATAGCAAACTTGACACTATTGACTTATTCCATAGCCACTCTGATTTCAGCAGATCTATGACGTGAAAATTAACTATTTTTTTTACTCCATTAGATTCTTCATTATGCAAAATACAATTTCATTTCTTTCCTAGATATTATAGTATAACTGCATCCCTTCAAAAACACAAGATTTTGATACCCCAAGTTTCAGATATTACTGCCCTAAGTTCTAGCTCCATACATTTAAGAACTGATATTTCAAACCCTTCATTGTGGCAGAGAAAAACCAAACTAAATATTTACTGCTGTCAAAAGAACTAATATCCCTTTCAATATGAATGAAGCATTAGAAATCTTAGACTAAGATGTAAGACTGGAAGTAAGAGACTCACATTTTAATCCAAACGAGTTTCAAGCCTCAAAAATCCTCTGCTAAAGGGTCATTATTTGAGAAGAAGAAAAAAAAGTTTAAAAAGTTGGTGTTTATTCTATCAGCATCATCATTTCCCAACTATTGCTCTACTGGTGGATTAGGGTATATATCTAAAAATATACATGTGTCTTTTTGTCCCAGGCATGCAAATATGTCATCAGCTGTATTATTCACTGGAGATGGTCCATTTGTCACCATCACCAAAGGTAACCACAGCCTAATTTTCACAAAAAGGTGGGTACAGTGAGATTTCTTCCTCATACAAACCATGTCTTTAAGTGTTGTGGTGATTATTTATGCACTAATATACAGCTCAAATCCTAATTGACATCTCTCTCCATTTACTGTGGAAATGATATGCTCTTTTATGAAAACATTTCTTATCTATCTAGAGAAATCTCTAAATTATGAGTACATAATATAATAGAATTAAGACTGCCTATATATAGTATAGAAGAATTAGGATGGAGTGAGAATCACCCATAGTTACAGAGTAGTTGTCAAAGCTGGTTCTCTCTCTAATCAGCAGAGAAAAATAGACACTCCAAAATGTGATCCATCAAGGCATCTCTTGAAATATGATGAGTCACACTCTATAACTCTTTAACCTTATTGATACAGACTTTGGACACACTGAGGATTGCCAATTTAAAGCCATTCACAGACAGGAATCTATATTTAAACAAACTATACCCACTCAAAAATGACTTCTGGAATTGTCTCCACCTTTACAAGTGAATCATAAGATGACATGATCCTCAGAATACTTTTGATTCTATTCTAACCTTTCTCAGTCCAAATAACTGCTAAGGGATTCTGAAGGGTACTAGAAACTGGTCATTTCTTGTAGATGAAATGAAAATGTGTAATTAGCCCAGGATTACATCCTCAGGAAATGATGGGATTTACAACACAACTCCCAAGCAGAAAGGCTTGCCATCATCAGTTTAAAGAATTGTAATGACTTCAATTACTATTTTCTGTTTATAAGAGGCTTTACTGTATAATTTTTTCTGGATTTCTACCAGAACACTGAGCCAGAAAATTACTGTCTAATTGCTAAAATGCTGAAACCATGTTGAGGACAGCAAGAATCCACGTTCTTTCAGTTTCCCTTAATAAACACAACACATAGTGACAAAGCAAGAGACATGTCTTAATTTTCTGTGGTCTATTATTTTGTCTACGTGAAAAAAAAAAAAAAGTTACATTTTATATTCTAATTATACTCTGTTAACCCCAAACATTTATCATTTTTATGAGTGCTAAAAGTATCTTAAACTAATGGAATATCATTGGAAGCTATTTTTCTTTTTTTCTTGAGTGAATGTCTAAACCAGCATTGCCACAAGACATCTTGAAGAGCAGTAATGATTTAAAGATGTCTTCTGTTAATACCTGTAAAACACTAAAAGTTATTAAAGCAGGAGGAAATGGAATAAATTCATTTATCTTAGTTGTATTTCTGTGGCAGAAATAGGTATCTTCTCCCATGTTTCATCTGGACAGCTGATAGGAATCATTTTGCAGGGTGACACTATTGCAGATTCACACATGGTTTTTCTACATATAATGAGTGCTAGAAAGATCACACAGATTTGATAATTTAAGCAACTGAATTCTTTAACTGGTAATCCAATTATCAAATGTATTTTTTAAATTGTTTTTTTATTCAAGTGCATCCACCATTGAAACAAAGGAGGGCACATGTAATAGGGCTTGAAATCTGCAGTGACAGAGAAAGCAAAAGAATTCTCTGGTGCCCTTAGGTAATGTGATTTTTGGCAGGATTTTTTTGTAAGAGCCCCAGATCCTGCCTTTTTGATACATGTGAGCAGATTCCACAGGGACTAATTGTTTTTGCCAGTTCTAAGTGAAGATCACGCTCACAGATGCCCTAACTACTCCAGATTTCTGCCTGGCGTGCTGCTTGACAGCTGACACTCAGGGAGGCACAGAGGAGGGTGCTCAGCACATGCCTCTGGTGCCTTTTGGCCACTCCTGTGCAGACCAAGAGGCAGCTGAGAATTGTTGGGCTCAAGTGCAGGCAGGAATGTGCTTCTCCTGCTGGGAGCTAGCTCCACAAAGAGGAAGAAGCAGAGGCAAATGAAGTAATTTCTGCTGAAGCACCCAACCAGTGGGTGCTTGTGGTGGGACAGGCAACTCCCTTTACATGAAAAATGTAAAATTACTTATGACACTTTGATTGTTAGCTCAGGTAGTTTATGCATCTACCTATGAGAAAGCATAGGATTAGATAAGAGACCTAATATACAGCACCACTGACCCCCACATTGAAAGCCTATGAAGGCATCATGGAAAAGGGTATTTAGTTGAAGTTTATGCAAAGGTGATTTTGGTTTCTTGCATTTTTGGTTTCTTAATATTTGTCTGGTTACGGATTTGGATACGTCACAGAAAATGGTTTCCACTTTTTAAATTACAGCTTTAAAATTAGGTACCTACCTTGAAGTGGAAAATGGCAATGTGGGACTATTCAGGGCCAGAGGAATATCTCATCTGAACCCCACTATAGTGAAAGTTTAACTGGGGTGGTGGTGGGTGGTTGCAGTTCCCACTTTATTTCATGTCCCTCTGTGCCATTGGGAAATTACTGGGTCACATCTCACTCACAGCAGATAACAAATTTTAGAGCAAACACAGTGAGGGATACATCATTCCCTATCATGTTTAAAGTATCCTTCACCTACTCTATTTACAAATGGAATGTGGAAATGCTCACTGGAAACAAACTGTTGGCAGAGCTTGGTTTTCTATCTTCCCCTCATTCTCATTTCTGTATCAGATTTGAATTGCTAGCACGCACACTGTCCCAAGTGTTTCAGATTCATTACAGACTATGAACATAATATTAAAACCTCTGGGTATCAGAAATGCTTGAGCAGTTTTGATCTATGGTCTTGTGCTCTTCGGACTCTGGCTTTATATATTTGCTAAATAATTTCTAGCCTAACATATGCAACTGTGTATTTTACAGTAGCATTATTTTCTTAGTAAAATGATGCAGGGATATAAAACTAACCTCTTAAATTCTTTGGCCACACTGATCTCTAGTGGTAAGGTGTTGAAAACATCTCAAAAGGTAGGAAAAATACCATAGGCAGCTATAACTTTATTGCAAGTCTCAGGCAGATGATCCATTTCCCTAAAACACAAGAGTATACTTTTATTTCCATAATGTAAATGAATTAAGTGCCCACTGAAGAGGAATATATACATTTAAAGTTGTAGAACATATAATGTTGTATACTTATAATTAAAACATAATTTAAACATATACTTAACAGGCTGATACTGCTAAATGAATGTGCTTTCATATATATGATTGTATGCATTTCTCTCTGTGTATATATATATATATATATATATATATATATTTGACAGTCAGAGTTATCTGTTGTGCAGACACTTGTGATTTAATTGCACTTTTATTCTAGAGAACACTGTCGGGACAACCTGGTGGTTCATCTGCAATGTAACATTCAATGTAAGTACAATGATATTCAATGTAAGCACACAGAATCCAGGAATGTTTCACAGAGAGATCAAATTGTTCAGATCATAAAGCCAAATGTTTATGGCTTGAATGGAAAGGTTAGGGAATGGACTATAAATGCTATACTCATAATGATATAAACAAAGGAAAATTTAGTCTTCGCTTGATTTCAGTGTTAAGTGTATGCTAGAGTTGGATCTGTAGTGAAAACATTTATAAAATAAATGTATAAAAATTCCAGAAGATCTGAGGAAAGAAAACATCTAAATCCAACTTAGACAGTTGCATCTTGATTTCAGCTATAAAAACCCAAAATTTTTCCCACAGTATTTTTGAATAGCAGTTCAGATTCTACAAAGCCTTGTTCTTTCCAAGAAGATGGACTAGTCTAATAAAATATGCAACATCCCTTTAGTTTTTTGTTTTATTTTATTTTGCTTTCTCTTAGCTTGTGGAAAAAACCTGCTAACTCAGAATAATGGAACAAGAATTGTAGGTGGAAATGATGCCAGAAGAGAGGCTTGGCCCTGGATAGTTTCACTCCATTTTAATTTCCAACCCGTTTGTGGAGCTTCCCTTGTCAGTGACGAGTGGCTGGTGACAGCAGCACACTGTGTCTATGGGTAAAGTTATTTCATGTGCAAGTTCACTGAGGAGGCGTCAGATTATGAACAAATTGTGATGGTGATATGAAAAATTAACAAACTCCTGGTTTAATTACCATGTTTTGAATCACTTGTAGTCTCAGCTGAAAGCTCCCAGGTAAATCCTCAGTCCTTACTTTAATGCAGACAATTGTGGAAACAAAGCAGCATTTCCTGAACAATAAGGAATTGCACTTTAAATGCATGGTATTAATACTGAGCATTGGTTCTTAATCCATAATTATTGTGGGTCTCCATAAATTGGGTGAATTCCTCTACCAGTGGTATAAAAGTTGACATCATATCCCATAAATTAAACACAGCATTCCTCCTACATATTATCCTGGATTGATCAAGATTTACTGTGCATCACTGGAATGACTCTTGATTTATGTGCATTGATTAGGCAATAGTAGATATCTTCTCTATGGTGTAATTTGTATCATTCCAAGAAGTGATGCATATTGAAATATTTTCTAGGATATTTCATAATATCTACAATAAAACCAGATGTTTTAAAAGACATATAGAAACTGGAATGGCAAAAAAAAAATCAACCAAAAAAACCCTAAAAGCAAAATTAGAATAGAGCTTTCACTACAAATAGCTAAATGGTAAGGCAGTGGAAACTGCCAAAATCCCAACACTGCCTCATGGCATGATGAGCACTACATTCCACACAAAGACACTAAAATGATAAGGATTAAGCCCCTTAGTTTCCTCACAATAAATCCACAATTGTCTTGATACTTCCTTTTCATGTGAATCACCTTTCTCTTTTCAACTAAATCTAATTTTGCCTTTGCTAGAATTTTCCTAAATTGAAGCTTGTGGTTTCACATGTTCTGAACATTTAACTTGGACACTCCTAGTTTAGAACAAAAGAACTTCTTGATGTCAAACCAAAAGATGAGCAGAAACCAATTCAGTCCAACAATCAGGCTGAAAATGTACTTTTTAAATCATAAGGTGATTGATTAAAAACCAGAAAATATTAAAGTTCTCTGATGAATACAGCCTCAAACCAGCATGTGTAGATTAAGGAAAAAATGCCGATTATGTCATATTTTGCTTTAGCATATCTTGTTTGACTGAGATTAAACCTGAGGGACTAGTTTTCTGAGTCTGTGAGCTGCAGCATTTCCAACATCTCAGACCTCTTATCCCTTAGACATTCCATTACAATTTTCTAACTAGGACCAATATTAATTGCCAGCAGTCAGCAGTATTCTTCATAGTGTTTAAAAAGCCATGGTAATTTAGTTAATGTATTTCCCTCCTCTGCACCACCATCTGATTAATTCATTATAAATAATGCATTATAAGCTCACCATAAAAAAATCAGCAACGCATATCTGCAGTGTGGATGTTTAAGACAGTATGCTCATGGAATTCTAAGCACATCTACCTTGTTCTATTTTCTATGTTTTATTTGACAAAACATGCAAATGCTACAGATTACCACAAGGCTAGATATCAGCATTTTATCTGATACACATTTTTTAAGACTTCCATTAATCATTCCTAATTGTGAATACTCTCTTTGATATTTCCAGGAGACAGCTGAAGCCATCCCGCTGGCAAGCAGCTCTTGGCTTGTACAGCCAGTCAGACCTGGCAAAGCCTCCAGCAGTGGTTCAAAACATTGACAGAATAATTATAAATCCTCATTACATGAAGCAAACAAAAGACAGTGATATTGCTCTGATGCACCTTCAACACAAAGTGCAGTATACAGGTGAGTTTTTGTTTTTCCAAAAGACCCATTTATTCTATTATGCTGAGCATATGAGGGTGGTGGGGAGTCTGCTCAGTAATTCCTGGATATCTTGGCAAAAAGTGGGTTTGAATGAATGAACCTTTTCTAGTATGACTTCATAAAACCTGAATACAGGGAAGAGGTTGAAATTGATTACTTGTTTCTCATTCACAGATTACATCCAACCTGTCTGCCTACCAGAAAAGAATCAACAGTTTCCACCAGGAATTAACTGCTCCATTGCTGGCTGGGGGGCTATTCGCAATGATGGTGGGTCATGTAGCTGTGAGGGCAGGCTTGTTCCTATCCCACAGGAGTTGCTAAGGTCAAATAGTTTAGAGAGCTACTCTTCCACATGAAAATTTAAGAAATATCCCATTCCACTATTCCTTCTCTGAAGCAAAATTATACTTATATCTCTTAGGAAAAAAACCATGCGTATCTAAGTTCATTAGGCTATGAAGAAAGCTTCTTACATCCACTTAGAAGTTATGATGACTGCTTTTCTCAACATGAAATATGTACATCTGAGTTCCAGATATTGGGTGGGGGAAGAGGAAGATTAGTCTTTGTGACAATGTGCAAATGATTTTCCCCAGAAGTCAAGAAAGCTGACTGCAGTGTGAAATGTATGTTCTGTTTGTATGTCATGTGCTCCAGATTTGGAGTCTCTCTGAAATAATGAACATGACATTTCTCTTCCACAGTTGAATACATTGACTTCTACGTTAAATTGCATTTAAAATTTTGGGTAGGAATTATTAAAATAATTTAAAAATAGCTTTAAATAACCAAAGTTACTCAATGAATAGTGAGGAAACACTGGACAACCCATATTCCTAAGTCTTTAATCATCCCTTAGATCTCCCCACAGTGAGTTCATAGTCATTGATTTTAGTAATCTTGATTCAATTATAACCAAATTCAGTCCCATTACAAAAATGAAAGACAGGATTCAGTTAATGAGCCCTGTTTAATCAGAGACTGCGTTACAGGGGCATAAGCCTGAGTAGTACAGCAGTAAGGCAGGGATTCCTGCTGCTCAGGAGTGTGCTGAGCATACTGGCACAGGAACAAAACCATCAGCGTTCCCTGTGGGATGCACGTATTTAATGCCGCAGGTAAATGTACTTTGTATTCTCATCAGGTCCCTCTTCAAACATACTGCAAGAAGCAGAGGTCCCTCTCCTTTCTAATGAAAAATGCCAGCAATGGATGCCAAAATATAATATTACTGAGAATATGCTCTGTGCAGGATACGACATGGGAGGAATAGATTCCTGCCAGGTAAGTAGAAGCAACTCATTTTCACTGCTGTCATAAACCTCATCTAGTTAACTGAATAAAACTCTCCCTGATCCTCCACTTATGAAAAACAGAACAATCCCTGTCCATTAATGTAACTTCTACTCATGGTACTTTGCCCATTTAATAATTTATCAGGATACAATTAAAATTATTTGTGTGTGTGTGTCGTCCTGGCATAAACAATCATGGAGGGAGATAAATATGAGGACTGGGAATTTTTTGCACTAGGCTTTGAATAATTCCTGCTGAGTAATTCCATGAAGGTGAGAGGCACACGCTTACAGAAATGCAGAGAACAGAAAAATAAATAAAAAATAGACTGAAGTCTCAGAAATCCTTCATTATGGGAAAGAGAGAAAGCAAAGCTGCTTTTCCCCAGAATCTGTAGACTCTGGAGACCTTTCCCAAGCAGACACCAGAGTATTTCAGAGGCTGCCTTTCTGCACTGATATATGTTCATGTGGGTTTTGTTTTTATCCATTCCAGCTCTTTTTAACTCCCCGCTTCTCTTTGAGAATGTCCTCAGAGGTGGCTGCCACGTGATTTTTATTCCAGCAGTATGGAGTCTGAGGCATGGAGACTGGCTGCCCTCCCTCAAGGCTGATGAGGAGCATTTTCACATAATTCCTACTGCCTTGCCCTACCAACCTAAGCCTTCACCACCTGCCCTGACTTTGCCCAGTTCAGTCTAGAACAAGGATTCTATTCAAGACTAATGTCCTTTCCCCTCATGGTTTTCCTCTTTCCCTTTTTCTTTCTGAACCTTATACTGAACAAAACCAAAACAAAACAACAAAAAGAAATCCAAAACACAACAACAATTCCATGTAGGAGCACAGGCTGATAGAGAGTACAAGTGACCAGCCCTGTGATCAATGACCAGTCAGCCATGAGCAAAGATAAACAAGTGATTCCTGATAGCACATCCCCCTTTAGGCTGCTGTCACAGCCTTTAACATTCTGGGATGCCTCAGGGTTATGGGCAGAAGCATTTTAATGGCCGGGTCCTTGCAGAATTCTCTGGTAAAGATCCATTCACAGGGCCTGGAGAAGACACAATTAATACTGGTTCAACTAACTTGATAGACAATGAAAAATAGTAATTGTTTTCTTTCTCATCAAAACAAGACACCCACGGCTGACTCATCCCAGCTCAAGCTAAATCAAATTCAGTCTCTATTACAATGCTATGTCTGCTAAACTATTGAAAAGGAGGTGAGAGAAAAGAACACCTCTTCTGGCAATCTTGTTATTTTGTTCTCTAAATTTGAAACTGTGGAAACTCTGGGGTGACTGAAAATAGAACTGTGTTTTGGCTGAATATATTCAATTGAAAAAAATCCTCCACATTTACTTGGACTTTGTGAAATATGAAGGACTGTACGTAAAAGGAATAAGATTAAAAAAAAATCTCTTGAAGTCCAGTCCTGAATTGGAAGACTAATGACAGCTTAAGCTCACATAATTTAAAAAAATAAAGAAAAAAAAATGGATAATTTCAATTATTTTTTCACATGGAAATATTCATATTGATCTTTCTGGTGCTAAAGACATACAGGGGTGGAGCATCTATGATTAAGGAACAAAATGAACAGACATCATAAACAGGCTCTGCCTGAAAGTTGACACTGCTCACTTTTAACTTTTGAATTTGTCATTGCAGGGGGATTCAGGTGGCCCTCTGACATTTGAAGATGGGGACAAGTGGTTTTTGGTTGGTGTGACATCATTTGGAGAAGGGTGTGCCCTTCCCCAGAGACCAGGAGTGTACGCTCGAGTCACCATGTTTGTGGACTGGATCAAAACCATCATCTATTAGCTTGATATTTTTTAATTATAGCAATGGAGTTCAGATGTTGAAAGCAAGACATTGCATAATGACCTAAACTAGGCTGCCATTTCAATCTCACAGAGAAACTAAATAAACACGTAAATCTTGGTGAGGAAAACATTGGTAACTTCTGTTTGTTAATAAGAACCATTTCCAAGGGAGCACAATATTTCAAAAGAGATGCTGTGGTTTTGTTAATAAATAGTTTTTTCATTTTAATTCTTATTTTATATAGGATTTTAGGAAAACAAATTCTTAGAACATCAGTGCACTAACTGCACAGTGGAGGGCCTTACAAAGCACGGGCAGTAAAAAAATGTTTGCAAACTGTAAATTCTGCAGTGGAAAAGAATCCAAATTGTCAATATCAAGTGAAATATTATCTGGTTTATGTTTTTACATTGTGTTTTTCAATGTGCAATTTCACATTAATGCAGTCAACTCTTCCCAGCAATCTCTCTGCACATCAAAATGAAGGTGCATGTCCTCTCTTCAAACTGGCTCATGGGAGTTCCTCTGCCTTGCCTCTTACAAAAGGCTCTGGAGTGAGGTTTATGGATTGTGCAGAAAGGCTGACCATGGATCATGCTGCTTTCTAATGAACAAACTGAATGTCAGCCAAATGTTCTCTCTTGTGTAATGTGCTTGGAATTAATAGAGTTAAAAAAGGATTGAATAAAGATTTTTAGTTTTCTTTCTAGGCAAGTGTTTGGCAATTATTCAAACAATTATAGAGATGTGCTTTTCCACACCCAAGCACAGACTCACAATACCACAACTTCTTCTCATAAAAAGCGATGTTTCTAAAAACATTTGACAATAATGGGTACCAGTTCTCCCTCAAGAATAATAGTGTTTCCATATTACAAGCTTTTTCTGTACTGGCGATTTTTAATATATATTTTGGGTTTTGTAAAAAAACCAGCAGGGTATCCCATTACAGCATTCTAAAGAGGAAAGAATATGAAAACTAAAATAAGGGGTTTATCTTCTTGAGCTCTTTTATAAATAGGTTTCTATTAAAAAATAATTGCTTACTTGTTCAAATGCCTTAAATTCTATGGCATTAGCGTAATATGATGCACTTCTTTATTTCTGTTTTCACACCAGTGTAGGACCTTTATGTATTTATCATTCCATACCCAAACTACAAATGCATTCTCACTTACTGGATTTGGTTCTTACAACCCTAAATGAAGGTATGGAATGCTTGCAGAGGTTGGCAGTCACTGATTAAGAAAATAAGTCCCAAACTGCTTTCAGGTCTTTGTAATTAGAGAATTAGGTCCAGACCAAAATCTGTAGCTTTATCAAAGACATCTGTGATCACAAATAACACAGATAAATATAATTATGACAGAGAGAGGGTAAGAAGGTGTTTTAGACACAGTCTCTCATATGAAAGACACAGTTTTTCAACATTAAAATATTAGAGTTGCAAATTTTATCTTTCTTAGTGAACTATTGTTTCTCCTATTACTCTAAAAAGTAGAGCATTTTGCTACCAGTATAAATCGATTTGGATTAAGCACTTACATTAAAATGCTTAAGTACAATATGACCTGATTTTTGCATTATTTACCATAGATCACTATTGTACATTGTGTTTCAGTCTATTAATGAAATACAAAAACCAAATGAAAGCAGATCCAGCCACTAGAAAATATGCTTCCCAGGAATACAGTAAGATACTTTTATCTGGGTGCATTTTCTTGCTTTCCAAAATGCAACGCATATTTTGAGATATACATTGATAAAACAACTCATCAGACTGAAAAAGTTGTGTACTTATGCAGTATACAACTGTATAAGTATACATAAATATATAATATATATTTTAATATATTATATAGTATGTTATATATTTATACCATATAAACCATGGCATAAAAAGATATATCACAAAAACTATTTTAATTTTAAAAACCATTTTATTTCACCTAATTATGTTTAGATAAAACTGACATAACCTTAGTCAATCACATTCTAGCCTTTGGTCAACATCCATGGCTTCAGTTGCCTGCAAATTAACCTGTGAAGAAACCAGTCAATACTATGTTAAAACACTTGAGCAGAACAGATTATTTGCAGTTGAGTCAGTTCCAAAATGCTATGAAACAGAGGATGGTTATGGTGATAGATATGGAAATATTTCACCCCAATAGCTAATATTTCTTATTTCTACGTAAAATCTGAGCACACTACAACAGAAGCACTGGATCCCACTTCCCCATCTGCCTTCACGCAGAGTTTGAGACAGGTCTGTGCCAATGCCTGCCTATCCATCACTTTCACTCTGTAAAAAACACTCCTGAAAGTATTTGCACTTTCCTAACTGCTGCTTCAAAATCACTTCTGCTGCCATTAACCATGATATTGATAGTGACAACTTTACGTGTCCTTTGGAAGTATGAAGAAATAGTTAATCCCTAAGTTAAAGGGAGTTAATCCTTCAAGACCATAAAAATGAACTAAGTTCTTTTTACCACAACTCTTCTCAAGAAAGAGGTCTCTCCTCCCCTCAGTTGAGTTCATCAATATTTACATCAGTAGGAAAACAATTCTGGTCTTGGTGATTGTGTAGGATCATAATATTTTCTCACTGCAAAGGAAACTGAAGTAGGGGATTGAACAAAGAAGTTCCTACTGACTGGAAGAACTATAGAATATTTTACGTAGGAATAACAATACTTAACCTGAACTACAGGAAGAGTTTTCTTTGAAAAGGAAGCAGAACCACTGCATAACAGCAGCTTTAAGATACTTCCAAAAGTGCTTCAGCAGCTAATTCCACAATTAGTATTAATGGAAACTTTCAAATATTTTTTTCTGTACTCAGAAAATTGAGACAGATTTGTGTCTGAAGTGATGTGGTGAACATCAGCCAGCACAGTGCAGGCAACCCCTCAGCTCTGCTTTGGTCAGGCTCTCCCCAGCCAGTGGTGGTTATCAATCTGTGTTAAAGCCAGCAAGGTTGAACTCAAGCTCTTGACCTCCTGCTGCAATGGCAGTAAAATACCTGAACTTTTGCTCTGACACCAGATTGTCACCAACAAATCAACCAGAGTGCTACTGCCACCACCCCAGCTGCTCTAATGACCAGCACAACCATTCCTAAGGCACAGAAAGCTCTTAAGCTACCAAAGAGAATGGACATTAATGATGTTAATCATAACTCTAAAAGCCAGCTTTAAATGTACCACAGTTACCTCTAAATCTATCCATCAATTAATATAATTAATGTGTTTCTAGATAATAGTCTGAGTAATGTAGGAATCAATCTATGAGTGCCACTTCCAAGAAAAGGGCTTTTTCTTCTCTTTCTCCAACATTATATTATTCCTAACAAACTATTAGCTATATTTAAATGACCTTTAATGCCTTTTTTATGTAGACTTACTGAAACAGTAATTTTAATCTTAAACTCTTGCCCAATGTGATTTTTTTTCCATCAGAAAAATATTTGACTGAAGTAACAACTAATAGCTGCCTTTAAAGGGCACACCATTAATGAGGTACCACTTTCCAAGTTTTATGTTGACCTTGAGCCAGTATGAAAAAAGGCTATAGTCATTCCATGGCAAAATGAATTAATTCTATGACAGCAAAGGGCTTTGATGAATCCTTGAATTTTGCCACATCAGGTTGATGTCACAATATGGTGGCTGTTTCTGTCAGCAACCATGTCATTATTTCATAAAATAATATTTGTTCCCAAGGTTCAAAAACTGTGTTAAGTGCGCAAATAAATACTAAACAAATATTTTGTATCAAACTTTTATGCAAAGATAAATAATTGTTACACTGTAAAATTGTCAGTTCCATTTACTGTACATTGACTATACAATACAATGCATGAGAGACTAAAAGAAACAGAGGAGGTTTGTTTAACTACAAACAGTCTTAAAACTGACATACACTGTGGATATTTCCCCATAAAAACTTCAAATGCTCTGTTCATTTCATTGCTCACAACTAGCTAACTTACATCTCTTAGCAAAATAAACACATACCCTTTATTTAGCATGGCATATTTTGTTACTGAATTAATAAACAAACATCATATAAAAATGATCTGAACATTTGCCTCAAGGGGGAGCTTACAGTTCATTCTTGTAGATCCTTTGCATTTTCAAGCCATTCCAAGCTAATGTTCTTTGACGACATTATAATACAGCCTCACTGCAAAATGTTATTTTTGCCTCATTTTCAGTCAGTAAATCATTATACCTCCATGCTACTGTCCTTCCTGGGTGTCTTTGAAATCCATAGTGTGGATTGGTTTGGACTGGTTTTTGTTCTTCCTTTACTGAAAAATAAAAATACAAACCATTTTCAGTCCATGTGTGC
This sequence comes from Zonotrichia leucophrys gambelii, assembly GCF_028769735.1. NCBI lineage: Eukaryota > Metazoa > Chordata > Aves > Passeriformes > Passerellidae > Zonotrichia > Zonotrichia leucophrys. Next base: position 104,800,689 of record NC_088169.1, read on the forward strand.
CTCTGCAGTCCTGATTCAGCTCTGTGATCAGACCTGAGCATCCCATCCCCAGATCTCAGGGCCACATTTGGTGCTCTCACAGTGTGGGCTCCCCATCCATTACCAAAAATACCAGACCACTCTGCTTAGCAGTGCTGGTCCCAGGAACTGCACTGAATTTGCCTGGATGGTTTTTATTTCTTTTTTCCCAATTCCCATCCAACCACACCTCTCGTACAGAGTAGTCTTTTCAGAGAAGGACTCTGTTTCACCAGGGCTGGTGAGAGCTGAGCACTTCCCTTGTCTGGGGGTAAGCAGAGCACACAAACCCCCTAAATCCATGCCCAAGGTGCAGCCCACCCACCCCAGTGGGTACCAGACCCCTGCCCACCCTGGGTACAGCAATGGGGTCACTGCACACCCCTGCACCAGCAAGCCCCTTCCCCTTGGGGCTGGACCTGACACTTCATGAAGTGATGGCACATGGATCAGACTCCTGGCAATGAATGACTGGTAGAAAGCTTCCTGAGGGCTGGTTTTCAGTCAAAACTGTCAATAGCAAGGTTTGTGTTTGGTGTTTTTCAATTAAAAAAAGGAAAAAAAGATAAAACTGGTTCCAAAAAGTTCTTGCTCTGAAATGCTGCTAATTTGTTTGCCCTGATTTTTCCATGGAGTCCTGGCACCCTGAAAGTTTATGGCAGTCTTTCCACATGGCTACAAATGCCACAATACACCATCCTCCCTCACTTAGATTGAGAGATGACAGTGCAATGCAGACTACTGAAAGAGGAGCCACTTCAGGAGCCATTGGAGCTGCATTTCAGTGAAAATGCTTCAATCTCTGGGTAGAATATTGCACACTGGTGATTTTTTGGTTTTATTTTTTTCCCCAATTAAATAAGAACCAGAAGAGGAGAAGTAGCCCTACATAACTCTATAAGGTGGAAACCTAAGAGTCCCAACAGTCCTACACATTCAGTTTTATTCCTTTCCTGGTGTGTAACTGTGAGCGAGTCTGAGTTGATTTAAAACGCACTTCGAGGGTGCTGAATGCTACAGTAGTTTTCAGTCCCTCCAGACTTACCTCTGAAGTCCTACAAAGTAATGCATTATGTACCTGAGCCCATTGGAGTAACTGGAAAGACTCCCTTTGGCTTCAGTGGACTTTAGATCAGGCCACAATGCTATAAACAAAGCAATTGCAATGAATCGAGTAGTTCCAGCGCTTCCATCTTAAAGAAACGAAGTCACTACTTCCCTCTGGATTAATCCAGCAAAAGCAGGCACAAATTAATGATGAAAGGCTTTGAATGGAGAGTTCTTGCCAGACAGCAGGAGCAATTTCTAAATACCTTGGATCAAATGTGTCAAATGAGCTTATCTTCAACAAACCTACGCTGATTTTCACAGCTGGTTCAGGAAACAGATTTTAGTGACAAAGGTAAGATGCAATAAATAGCTTGAGCATATTGGTGTTTTGACCATCAAATGCAATCATAGAAACTGAGAAATATACCAGGTTGGAATTTAAACTTTCTGCAAGGCATTCAGATGATAATGGAGATGGGTCTTTGAAGCAGTTTCTCCTTGCTTCCCTGGAAGAAATGAAAGGGAGAGCATCTAAGCATGAATGAGCTGATCATTTCTGCCAGCTACAGGGACGAGGTGCTGCTCTGCCTCATTACTACCCTTCAAGAGCCCAATGACAGGCAAAATTAGTCATGACCTTTCAAGCTAGGCATGTCCTGGTTGGCCATGGGTTGTGGCTTTCAGAGGAAAGGTCACCATGTTGTGGAAGCCTAAAAAAGAATGAGAAGTCAGGTTCATGTGGAAAGTTGGGGGTCCCTCCTTCCCCAGCAGGACAGAATCCCTTTCCTAAAGTTCTACAGTGTCCAGATGATAAGTTCAAGTGATTGTTTCTTCTTTTGATTTGGTTTTTGCCCAAGACCTTCATATTTGTGGTGAACTAAAATGGTTTGCAAGGGAGGTCGTAGGTGGAAATCGAAAATAGATAGGAAAATATTTTTTAAAAAACAGTTTTGTGTCAAAAGATAAAATACTTCATTTCTGGTGATAGTTTTTTTGATCTAAATGTTTTTTTTAAATGGTTTAATTTCTTTATTTAAAGGTTTTGATGTAACTCAAAATAGACATTCTGGGAACAAAAACAAACAAACAATCAACAAAAAAGAGAACCCTGTGTTGCATCAAAACCATTTTTCCTTGATTTTTGTATCATTTCATCTATCAAACTAATCAGCTGACAGAAAAAAAAAATAAAAAGGAAACCTTCCAAGGTGAATTTCCAATATCTGTGTCATGCAATTTTGAAGTATTGGAAGTTCAGATGAATTACTTCTGGATGAAGTGCTATAGCATCAAAGGCCTGATCAAAGCCCACTGAAGTCAACACTACTTTTTCTATTGATTTCAGTGGGCCATGAATCTCTCACTGCTTTCCCAGGAGCGTTCAAGGGCTGAAACTTTTCTCAGAAATGAAGGACTTGCCAGAAAAGCTACTAAGATGTACAATACTTACCAGGAAATCCAGGGCCACTGGTTACAGGGTTCCAGAATACAATTACTATGCAATTCTTAGTGTTATACATATTATTTTACTACTCTTTTCTGCTTTGAGCCTCCAACCAGTGGTGAGGTTTCTATATAACCTTTCACAGGCTTTGTGAAATGTTTATTTGCCTGTCATAAGACAGGTTGGAAAGTGTACCTTTTCCTTTTCTTTATAGAAAATGCATTTTTAAAAAATCAAGTTTTTTATGCAGACCTCATAATATTCTGCTGTTTATGGCTACTTGTTTCAATGAGGCATGGTACCAAGGAGTACTGCTAATATCACAGTACATTCACTCACACAGACAGAAACAGCCTTCACATTTGGAGTGTTTTCTCACCTGAAATAAGTTACTGCAGCTATTGGCAGGAAATACTAAGTAAAAACCATAAGGAAAAAATAAAGAGCTAAAAACAAGGATTTCTTTTTTTTAATTTCTTAAAACAGTGATATCATATTCCTTTTAGTTATTCCTGGTCTTCAAGAGGGAAAACAGCTTACAAATCTTCTCATTGCTCTTGATATTTTAGGTAAACAGCATTTATCTACAAAACATATTTCAATTTAAACTCTTCTGGATTACATAAAGCTGAAAAGACTTTCTGAACTAAAGGCTAAATGATATTTCAAAGTTTCAGAAACATTCTGTTCAGAAAAAAATATTAATTATATGCTGTCATGTCGTTACGTATCTATATCATATTTTGACAAAAATGAAAAGTCCAAAGAATTTTAAAGCCTGAAGCAAATTATACTGTATTTCAAAGGCTGAAACGTTTCTTTTTTGCATAATAGTACCCCTTGCTACGAATACATATCTATTTCTTTTATGCATCCTCTTAAGCACATACATGATGTACAAAGGATATCACACTAGTGTGTGGCTCAGAGCAAGCTTTTGCTTTTCATTTTCAATTTCTGCACTCCAGTGGTCCATCTGTTGCTTGTATGGTATGTGTAGTGGAACAGGATTAAGCAGCTGCTGGCCCTTAGGCTTGTCCTTGGAACAAATTTTTACTTTGGGTTAGAAACTGAGTCCTTCGGTTCATCTGTGAAGGACCCCTCTACTATTTCCCACAGCCCAGGTACTTTAGAGGTGGTAATCACCATAAAAAGAGGTGAAATAAAAGTGCTGACAACTGCCCTGACTATCAATGGTCTGCAAAGAGACTTTCTTCAGGAACAGGTGGAGTCCCAGCAGCAGCATCCTTTGAGACCTAGAATTATCTCAGCGTGTTGTGGAAAAAGCCTGAAGGTGAATGTTCAGCTGTAACAGCTGTAAACTACTTGCATTTTAATAGATGAAAAGGCACTTATTTGCATATTTGGGGATAGATGTAAGCAGTCTTTCAGTAGGAATAGCTTGCCAATGGAAATATGAATTCTGCATCATAAAACCACTATGGATGAGTATATTTTACCTTTTATGAAGCATCTGGAAACAGCAAGTCCCAAAAGCCACCAGTATCAACAGCAGCAGTGGTATAGTGGGTATTACAACATAAATTAAATTCGGAATTATACCTACAAGACAAAAATTCTCATTAATGTCTCCCGTGTTGAAATGCTTTTAACCATGTCAGGAAAAATCTGGCATAAAATTACAGGAATACATTAACTTACACAAAAGAACACATATATTCCTTCTATAGGAAGAGCTCCAAAGAGAAGTCAGCAGTATCAAGAATAATGCAGCGCTTGAGTTATATGCAAAATGTATCTTAAGGTCTTCAATTCTGATATTTTCCAATTTTGTAATTCAAAATCCAAGTGTTTTAATGGAGTACATTTCACTGCCTAATTTTTTTTTTTTGCAGTCCATTTCAACTGTAGACTCTGTCATCTTCATATGTGGATTCCCTGCCCATGCAGGACCACAGGAAGAATGAGCCTGGCTCTCATCTTCCCTTTCCCCTTAAAAGACACAAATTCTCTCCTTGACTAATGGGGAGAGCTAAAGGTGCTCCTCTGCAGGTGCCTCCACAAAAGGAGTGGGAAATGGCACAAGCTGAGACTCTATAACCTGTCTGCAATAGAGGATGGGATCTGCAACTTCCAGAAGGGTCTTGTGTCCCAGTAACCACATGCCCATGTTTTGTACTAGTACACATTTAATGTACTAATTGTGGAGCTTTTATTACCTATTGTCCTATTTTGAAAATATTTTCCCTAGCAAGAATAAATGTGAATATTCGTGTTGTGTTTGAGTTTTAGAGTCTTCGCACAGTTTGTATTAAAAGGAATAATTGATTACAAACCACAGTTCCTCAACATAATAATTCCTCTGGAGTTGAAAATAATGGAAACACCAGTTAGGAAGCTGGCTCAAAATCAGTAAACCAGTGGGCAAACAAAGCACCCCCTTTCCATAACTTCATGGTGCAATCCTGTAAAATTCAGGGCTGCTCCTTAGACATGTTCAGTTCCTACAACTCTTCCTGAGCCTCAGGATTTCATTCAGAAGATAAATTGCTGAATGAAGCAGCCAGGGGCATTGCAGAACCTGGGAAGCAGGTATCCACTTCCCAAACATCACCTCTACTGGGAATCTCAGCAAGGCACTGAACTCCTCTTAGCATGTGGTTTTCCAAAACCATAGGGTACTTGGGGCAGCTATGGACACAGTGTCCATTCTAAGTTTGGTGAGACAAGGAAATAATTTGTTTCCACAGCAACTAAAAGGGACTAAGACTCTTGAAATGTTATTAAAATATATGTATTTTCAGGGCACTTCCCAGGGAAACAGACTGTTTCTTCCTTTTGACAAAAATGGAAACTGAAATATTTATTTAATTCCACTGTTAATATTTTTAGCAGAACACTACATTCATATGAACACATTACCTGTTTCAGTAGCAATAATATGATACTGATCTTCTGGTTTGCTTGTGTCATAAGGATTTCCTGCTGGCACTGTTGGAAAAATATCTGAAAAGGAGATCAGAAATTTTAGGAAAACAGTAAAAAATATGGTCATTATGTAGTTAATAAATTAATAGTAATTATATTTTAATTTATATTGGTAAAATGAATATTTTTATGATTTATTAAATATACATGTAAACAGGATTTTATTACAAAATTGGAATTATATCTGGAAGAATTACAAGCAGTGTTATGATGAAGAACAGCCATATATTTGTAGCTGTTGCTCTCTGAAGAATGAATTTTTCGTATGTTTTTTCAGTTCTTAACTGTGCCTGTTAAACTTGAGTAATTTTGGAGGCTCTTGAATGGTATCCTTACAATTATGTATTTACCAGTGCAATGGAATTTAATGTGTCAAAATTTCTTACCGTATTCTGGCTCTGCTCTGTCTCCTAATTCTTTTTCTAAGACATTATCTGTTAAATCAATATTTGAAATTGATTGTTGAAGAATGAAAAATGTGTGCAATAAAACAGATGTTTCCATTTTTTTTCATGCAGTATCACAGAAATAGATACATTCCCCCAAACAATAATTGCTTAATTCTTCAGCATTTCATCTTCTTACCAAAGACTCTTTGCAAAGTACTGTCAGATCACCTCTAGTTCATACTTTTTGCTCCTTAGAAGGCTATAATTTAGTCTAGATTCAATTCTTGGTGGCCTCTGATTTAATGGCTAATAGTCAAACCCTAACTTCCTGTGCTGAATAAATTTCCTAACATATCCAAGGCTTCATTTGTGCAGATAATTCTAGAACAATATATGAAGTTCTCTCTATCATAAGGTTATACTAACTTAACAGTGCTATGAGACTACAGTTCTGAGTGCCTTGATAAATACAAACTGCTAGGAGAAATCAAAACAGCAATAAAGCCTTCTAGATAAAGGCAATTATTTCACCTACTTGGTAAAAAATAGCTACATTTGGCCTTATATAAACAAAGACACCAAGATACCCCAAAGAACTGAGCTGCTGTCTTTTGACAGCAGAAGAGGAGATGAGTTTTTAATTTGATTGCGTAATCAAACCTACAGGAGCTGGACAGGAACTAAATGAGGTCGCAATTACCAACCTATAATTAAGTTTAAGATCACTGAATGATCAATAAGACCCAAAGCCAGACTGAACATTGCAGCAGTAAACGCTGTCAAGGGAGGGCTTGGAAAAATAAAAGTGTCCACCAGAAATGTAGCTGCTACTTGAGCAAGCTGTCTAATGAGCACTGTCCTGGACCTGCTGATGATACAATTAGATGCAGCTTTATCAAAGTCACCTGCAACCTGTTTTGGCCTGTGGTTGGTGTCATGCATCCTATATTGAATACAGACAGGAGAGTTGTGAAAAACAACATACTCGGATAACAAACTGAAATTCAATATGCATGTGGCACTTCAGCACTCCTGGTGAAATGGATGTATTTTGCACTGCTAAGAGCTGACACTGAAGCCTTTACAGTGATTTAAGGGGGGAAAAAAGGTCGTTTGTAAGTCTCACTTGGTTTGAGATAACAAAAGTAATTTTCCTACAAACATTATGTTACTTTCTTCAGGCAGTGAAAGAAATTACATATATCTATTTATATACATTTTGCATCTACTCCTTTCCTCTATATGACAGAAAAACACATTTCTGGAGAATACTCTGTTTTGCTAAAGAGCACAACTCCAACAGTTTGGAAAATAAATAGCTACAATTCAGTAGCACTGCATTTAGCTGCATAACAATGTCAATACTAACAATAACCTACCTATGCATTGTTTGCCTTATATGCCTCATTATAAACTAATAACCCACTTTCTACCTAGAGAAAGAAATATAAATGTATTTTCATTGTTTCTATTATCACCTTGTTTTCTGACAATCCAAAATATCCAGCATTTTCTCAGATGGTAAAAGCAATAGAAAAAGCAATTCTTTATCACATCTCAACAAGAATGGTAAGCCATTCACAAGCAGAGAATAATTATTTAATTTAAATTTGTTTGCTTTTAAAGCTACAAAATAGACCTGAAACCAAACCTTTTTAATAAAGCCCGCAATTTCTGACATAAAAATGTTGGGCTTTTAACAACATGAAACATTTTTATTTTGTTACGCGATTTCAAAATAATTCTAACAGTTCTAAAAGTGATAAAATTGTCACATTTCCTTGAAAGGCCAATGATGATTACTGATCATCATAAAGAGTGATAACCACTAACAATTTCAAAGGCAGGAACAGGTTTTGGGGGTGGTAGTATGCCAAAACATGTTGGTATATCAACTCTGCCAAATATTTAGTATTTGCTGGCAATATTAATTAACATCTTCATTAAGTGAACAAAAAGTGAAAAAGATATGTATCCACCAAAACCAGAGGAACAAAATAGCCTGGATTTGTATGGACAGATAGATCTCTACAAAGAGAGTGATAATTTTCTGATCATCAGCATAGAGAAACAAGGTAGGAAACTGCAGATTATATAGTTCAAACAGCTGCTAAGAGTAGGATTTCACAGAATCATAGAATGGTTTAGGTTGGAAGGACCTTAAATAACAGCTTTTTTCCAACCCCCTACCATGGGCAGGAACACCTTCCACTGCCCCAGGTTGCTCAGAGCCCAGTCCAGCCTGGCCTTGAACATTCCAGGATGGGGCACCTACAAATTCACTGGGCAACCTGTGCCAGGGCCTCACCATGCTCACAGCAAAGAGTATATTCCTACTGTCTAATCTAAGCCTGTCTAATCTTTCACTTTGAAGCCATTCCCCCTTATCTTGTCGCTTCAGGCCCTTGTAAGTAGTCTCTCTCCATCTTTCCTGTGGGCTCCCTTCAGGCTCTGGAAGGCCATAATTAGGTAATCCAAAAACCTTCTCTTTGCCAGTCAGAACAATCCCAGTTCTCCCAGCCTTTCCTCCCAGCAGAGCTGCTCCATCCCTCTGATGCCCTTGGTGCCTGCTCTGGGCTGGCTCCAGCAGGTGCCTGTCCTTGCTGTGCTGGGAGCCCAGAGCTGGATGCAGCCCTGCAGGTGGGGGCTCAGCAGAGGGGGCAGAGGGGCAGAATACCCTCCCTGCCCTGCTGCCCACGGGGCTCTGGGTGAGCCCAACACACGGGGGGCTCTGGGCTCCCAATGGCCAGGCCATGGCAGCCTCTCACCCACAGCACCCCCAGGGCCTTCTCCCAGGGCTGCTCTGGGTCTGCTCATCCCCAGCCTGCATTGGTGCTGGGGCTGCCCTGACCCAGGTGCAGCACCTTGGACTTGGTCTGTCAAACCTCATGAGATTCCCATGGGCCACTTCTTGAGTTTTTATTAATTAACAAATGAAATAAATCCATAATTTCATATGCATTCTTTTAGCTTAGTTTTGAAAAACAAACACGCAAAAAATTATTTGAAAACATTTGCATGGTCCTGCAGAAAAACACGTTTTCATTCACTTTAAGTATGGCCAGGAACAGAAAATTTTACAGGCTCAAACTGGAAAGTTTACTTTTTATGTCCTTTCTGGTTTTGCACCTTGTTCTAGTTTATAGTTCACTTTTCCTCTATTGACATATACAGAACTTATGTCATGTCTGAAAGTACAGCCAAATTGCTGAAGATCTGTTTTTTCTGTCACCATCTCAACTAGCATGCATCTGCTTTTCATATCTCTCTAAGTCTACATGCAGGAATGCAGAAATTTTTCCTGCTGTTCTGGACTTCATTCTTCAAACCATAACTTTTTAAAACAACCACCACATGTAAGTTGGTATAAAATGGGAGAGCTGCAACTATGAGGACAGCGCTATATTTTTTACAGTAGGACCAAGATGTCATAGTCATCCATAGAAAGTAGAAAAATGTACACTTAAAACACTTTGTAAGGGAATTAATTAAATCAAAAAAACCCTGGGAATGCATGATAATGAAGCTAACTTTGAAATCATGCTTGTTAGATATAAACAGGTTTATTTAAATGTACTAAAAATGTATTTTAATAGTTGTTATTGACATATAATATCCCTTGTTAATGCCAGCTCAGGCACACACCAAAGGAATCAGTACCACAGGCCAAAAGATACTTGAAGATTCCCTCACAAACAAGACAATGTCCCACCAGTGAAATATAACTTCAGTTTTACCTACCTGGGACATATTTGCAGATAAAATTGTGCTTCATGTTGCATCTGTCATCGTTCCACTGATAAAGGTATGGCCCTCCCAGACCAGGGTTTGCAGTTGGCTGGTGATACATCACCACACAGGCTTCGCTTCCACAGGAAGGCTCATCTGTGTACCAGTTTCTAGTTTTTGAAGATAAGGTTCAGGATGACAAAGAAAAGAGTTTGCATCACTGTAGAAATATCAACCCAAACAGTCCTATCCTCTTCAAAGGCATCCTGCATTTCCCACCCTTCTGTGAAAGACCCAAGAATATCTCTGAATATTAAACAATTCTGATCAAAGCATCTCTGCAGAAATAACACCCTACTGCCCTGCTTTCCTCCCTGTAAGACTCTTATCTGTCCCCTTGTTTTCAGTTCTATGATTTGCTGTGACTCTGGCCTTTGGCTTCATCAGGAAGTTAAAGGCTTTTCAAAAAGGGTAGAAGCACAACAATTTATGCTGAGCATCTCACAATAATTTATTTGGTGGCTGACTCCCTGATTTGAGGTGGCCAGAGCCCTGCAGAATTTACCTGCCTGCTTTCAGACCACACCTGAAGGACTCTGTGTGTGGCAGAACAACCTCCAAACATCCTGCAGAGGCAAACTCTGGGGGTGGGAGCAAAGAAATTCGTAGGCTGAAGCCACACACACAACACCATCCTGTCACATCTTCAAATTCAAAACCCTGATTGCCAGCTACCCTTCATCTGGACAAGTCAAGGGGTAGATGCCACAAACTTCATGCTGGCAAGCAAGGTTTAGCATTTCAGGGACTATTTCTTTCTTTGGAACCTTCTCAAGGAGCAGTTTCACGGCCTTACCTGAATGGTGACATACTTCCATCGGCCCACTGGTAGAGGTCGGGGCAGGCACTCGACGTGGCCAGTCCATCACCGCTCCTCCACAGCCCAATCCAGAAATCACCATCAGAAATCCCAGAGCCCGATTTGGTGAGGTTCTGCAGCATGTTTTCTATCAGCTGCTGCTCAGCTTCACTCTCCAAGCTCAGCAGAGCCCCGCCATCGATTTCACATGCCTGGCGGGCCTCCTGGAAGCCCACGCGTCTAGACAAGTCCTGGAAATAGGCTAGTTTGTAACAAGAATGCTTGAAGGCACCATAGCACACCTTCTGGCCTGAAAAACAAACACACGGGGCTGTTCAGAGCACAGTGATGAATATCAAACCTGCAAGAAAAGAATACAGCACTTCATGCATATGGTGGTGAAAGACGGGAGATTTTTTGCCTGAGAGGATTCACGGTGATAACCTAGCACCACTGAAATCCTGTGCTCTAATTTACATTTCAAACAGCACACAGTTCATGGGAATCTATGCCATCTTGCCATGGCCTGTGAAACTCTCCAAAACACTGAAGATTCCCAATAGGCTCTAGAAAAATATTTACTTTATAATGACTGTACCATCAGGACTCTCTGTTATAGCCAGGATCTGTTTGGAGTGTATTTCCTTGACTATTGCATACTAAAGGACTAACTTCACTTTTATTGTGTAATCAGAGCTATTCAATTTGAAAAAAAAAGTTTCAAATACACATGTTTAGTGGCAAGAAGCAGCTGAATTTTTTTTGATACCTTAATTTTGAGAGGCTATATATGAGAGAAACCCATAGGAACTCTTCACTTCAATGGGCTGAGGCACAACCTGTAAAGTCTATGGGAGGAGAAAGTCTGCTCCTTACAGTTCTTTGTCTGAGAAAGATTTGTTTCCTAAGTCTGTTAGAAAGTCTGTTTCCTAAAAAGGAAAAATAATTATAATTTTCAACTCTCTAGAGTTTATTCAAGATATACAAGATGAGGAATTAACACACTCACTTATCAGCCACAACTGAACTCCAGTATGTTTATTTAGGGAAGAATAAGGCTTCTAAATATATCTCTTAAAAAAAAAATAAAATCAAGCTTTTCCAGTATAGAAATTTATCATTGGAGAAGAAAAGTAGGAAAATTTATTTTGTTAAGTAAGAATGACTGAAGGATACCAAACTAATAAAAAACTACCAAGCATTATCTAGACTGTTTAGAAATCAACAAAAGTCACTATTTTACTGGAAAATCTGACAATCACACAACATGCTTAGCTGGAAAGGATCACTGAGGACCACTGAGTTCCAACTCCAGCCCTGTGAAAAACAGAACACGTTTCTGAGAATGTTGTCAAAAATCTTCTTGAGCTCTGTCAGGTTTGTGCTGTGACCGCTGCCCTGGGGAGCCTGTTCAGTGCCCAGCCACGCTCTGGGTGAAGAACTTTTTTCCTAATATCCAATCTAAACCTCCCCTGACACAGCTTCAGGCCATTCCCTTGGGTCCTATCACAGATCACCAGAGAGAAGAGATCAGAGCCTGCCCCTAACCCTCATGAGGATGTAGAAGACCAAAATGAGGTCTCCCCTCAGACTCCTCCAGGTGGAACAGACCAAGAGACCTGAGCGGGTCCTCATAGAGCTTCCCCTCAAGGCCCTTCTCTATCCTCATAGCTCTCCTTTGGGCACTCTTTAAAGGCTTTTTATCCTTCATATATTGAGGCACCCAAAACTGCTCACAGCACTTGAGGTAAAGCCACATCAGCACAAAGTACAGCAGTTTATTGTACTGTATCGGATTTGCATCTGAAAATCTCATATTTAGTCTCACTTTTAAGCAAACCCAGATATGTGACTCATGTAAATAACATCTGAACATGATTTATTCTGTTTCACCTTAAAAAAATTGCAATTTGTCACTGGGAAACAGCAACATCCTCACATAACTTCAGCTATATTTATGTTTTCCCAGGCAACGTTTTTCTGTGCACAAAGAGTAAATATCAAAGTAAAAAAAAAACCTTAAAAGCTACATAAATTTCAGTCTTTTTGCATTAGCAGTGCTTAATTTTTGTATTTAATAAATGGGATGTTTCCAACAGCAGACAGCACAAGGGCTGAGTCAAAGACATCTCTGTATTTGCACAAAGCATAGTTTCATGTATTTGCAGAGACTAAGCAGATTGTATGAAAGATGCATTAATATAGGAATGGAAAAACAGGATCAGCTCTTGACTTTTAGCTAAATCTGAAAGTAACTCATTTTTTTGGAACCATTTCTGTTGTAGAAAGCTAAATTATAGGGGCAATAAGGATATATTATGCTTAACTTTCTAGGGTTTCCTACAAATCTTGTAATATTTCTATTAAAAAAAACCAAACTAACAACAAACTCTGAAACCTTCACGTTACCCTATTAGTTCATCTGGAGAAGAACTATCAGGAAGAAAAGCATCTTTTTAATCTCATTCTTACCTTGGCAGACAGACTTCTGAACATTTAGTTGTTTATCAGTAATTTATCTACCAAAATAACACAGGAACAAAGAACAGTCTAAAAAAGGACAAGCTTGTGCCACAGATATGGAAATAAACAGGCTCTGAGATCAGGCAGAGAGTGCCAATTTTGACTTTCTCTGATAATGTCCTGACAATACAATGTATGTCCCAATTTTTTTCCTGATATTTCCCTTTATTTGTATATGTTAGGAGCCTTGCTCCCAATAAATGTAGCAAGGGCCATAGTCCTAGCTGGGCTGTGGTGCTGAAGAAGCAAGGGACACTCCATTTAACAGAGCTACACATGAAATAATGGGCTTCCTCCTAGGTTTCTTGGACAAAAAGAACTACTATTATCAAAGCAACAAAGTGATAAGTCTAAATGTTGCAAAGTGGGAAGCACAACAATGAAAGTCCATTGTTGAAATGAAATCCCAGCTCATTCCCTTCCTCTACAATGCTGAAATTCCAATTTTGCTAACATGATCGATTTTCCCCCTAGGAGCTGTGTCTCACTGACAGGACAGAGTGCACAGGGAAGGAGGAGCTGATCAATATTTTGGCCCTCACTGCTGGGTGAGTGACAATGGCTCATTGCCAGAGTACACATGTGTACACAGCAGCACAAACAGCCAAAGCCCAGCATTGAATTATGCAGGACACTAATCACTTCCAAGGAAAAGTGACCACCCATTTCTCTGTAGTTGGAGATTGGATTCAAAGCAATAATTCAAGATGCACATGTAAATTTAGGAAGAGTGCTTTGTCCATTGTCTTGCTCTTTTTATTTTCCCAGACAATCTTTGACATAAATTCTTCCTTGATTCCTTTCATTCGGTGCACATACCTCCCCTTGACATCAAGGAGTAAGTTATAAGCAAATTCAGGTGTCAAAATATCCTGGTCACAGTTTCAGTCATGCAGGAATGTTCAACCAACTGTGATGAGCAGGCTGATCACTATGGATCATAATTCCTGTGCTGTTCCTCCCTCCCATGGGAAAACAACTAACTTTGCCTTTATAACACACAATCCACTCCCACCCCTGCATGTTTCTCAGGTGGCTGAAGTGCTCCCCTCCCACTCTGTTCTCATGCACAGCCTCTGCTTTTCTGTGACTATCCCAAAATCTGGGCCAAAGAAATGGATCCTTGCTGGCTGAGCTTCCTCAGGATGTTCATCTGCCAGTCAGCTGCTAAATAGGGACTCAAACACAATCATAGAATCTTTTAGGCTGGCAAAGACCTTGAAGACCATCAGGTCACAGCAAGTGCTGTTTCTGACCTGCTCCAAGGCCTGTATCCATAAGCTGTGCTGTGTTCTTGTCCAACACAGGGGCTGCATCAATGCTCATCATCCACACAAGGAAACCAGGTGGGACTCTATGGAGCAGCAAGGAGGATGACAAGCATTTGTGATGCACAAAGGCAAAGAGCTACTGCAGCCCTAAATATGTGCCCAGCCTGTTCCCATTGTGCACTCAAAGCAGGGAGCCCTCTCAGAGCCATCAGAACACAGATGTGAAGGCCCAACTTCTATCCAAGGGTTTGCAAGTTAAAACCTTGAAGCTTTGTGGAAGACATTTTCTTCCTTCCCTTAAACAGACCAGAATAATTTTTAAAGACACCGTTTTTATTGCAGATGTTTGGGCAGGGTTAAGTAACTCTAAAATCAAGTTTTACAAAGTGAAAGAATTGAAAAAATGAAAATTTGAATGAAATCCAACTCCTAAATTACTGCTCTTTCATTTCTTTTTCTCTCTCTACCTGTGGCAAAAGAAATAATTTCCTCCTCACAGGTTGATCATTTGTGCAAGAATATACCTCCAGAAACCAACAGAGAAAACAGCAAGAAACAAAGAAATAATTGGCATTAGGACCCACAGACTCAAAGAGTGTGAATGAAGCATGTGAGGCAGAGCAGTGAGCTTTCTGGAAGAAGCTGTGAATTTCTCTTGTTCTAGTTAATTTAATCCCTGTGTTTAGGCAGTGACCTGCTCTGAATCTTTTCTTTCTTCTTTTGAAGCAGACTTTGAACCAGTTCCACTGCAGCAGATAAATGTGTTAATGGAAATCTGCAGTTGTGCCTTAATAGCTGGCAAATCAGTTGACATTTTAGTGCTCTTCTCGGAACAGACTGAGATGTCAGGTTTTAAAGCTTCATTTTTTTCTCTCACTACTAATTTCTGAACTACAAAGCAGAAATAATTTACCACTAAAAAAATGACAGAATGGACCACATTGTACAGGAGACAAGATAAGTATGGAAATATCAACTATGTGCTGCTTTACCTTATTCTAACACCTTTCAGCAGACTCCAAAATTAGTTCTAAAGCAACATTTTGTTATTTCAGCTGTATAAATTGAGTTCCAATTTTTCTGTGCCAATTGAATAGAAACTAGATTTGTAAGCAAGACTATTGGAATGAATCACGCTAAGATACTACCAATGTAAATAATCCTTTTTTGTTCTCATCATCCCATTAGCTGATGAAAGCAAGTGAACAAGATTTGCTCCAGAAAGTGCTAGCTACCATCTATATGGGTCATTTTTCATCTTTGGGTGTTTCCCAGAAGCTCCACAGTAGAATGTTTAGATATCAGCCTCAGAATAAGGATATTTATAAACTAAATTATTCATTAAAATATTTCTGGAGATAATTGTACAGGGGGGAAAGAAAATCTCCTTCAAGGAAAAAAAAATAAATAAGCAAATAGCAAGCTGTTATTTCAATCAGTTATATCTCCATTATGCTTTAATAACCATGCTTCATTAAACAAATAATAGGTTCCTTGATTACTGTCATGACAGAAGTTACAGCAAAGTGTCATTTAGAAGCAAAATTGCTGATAAAATACCCAGGTCAAAGACTTCTCTCCCTAAGAGCATCAGGCTTATTACTAAACTAAGCCCCCACAGGCCCATGAGAGGCACAGAGGTCATTTTGAGTGACACACCTCGCTTAGCTGGAGTCTTTGAAGACATCAGGTAGAAGATAAGCTCCCTGCTGATAAATCCTATTCCTCTTCCTCTTGACCCTTACAAACTAACCCTTCTTGAACCTTAAAAACTAACCTGCAATCCAGGGCTTGATACCATTAGCATCCACCTACATTAGGTCAGCCACTGCATGTGCAGAGCATATGTGAAGAGAGACAAAAATGAATGCACAAAGCCTGATGTACTAAACTCCATTATGTTTTTGTATTTTGACTTTTTTTTTCTCCCCAAGGTAATGGATTCAGCAGAAAAAACAGAAGAGCACTTGGCAAAAAGCAGTGTGAAATATTTAACATTAACCAGAGCAGCAAGAGCCTGATGGAGACCTCTGAAAACAAAGTGATAAACAAAAACACAAGGACTTAAGTGAAAGAGATAATGAAATAGCAAAACAGAAATCTATGGCAACTAACCAAAATCTTCTCTGCCTGTGTTATGAAGACTAGTCTTGCCCTTGAGCTTGCATGAGCTCAGTGACCTCAGGGATGACCAACCAGCATGCAGGACACTGGGCACAATTTTGTTTTCACCTGTCCCCACACCAAGTCTCAGTGATGCACTCCAGAACGTGGCCAGGAAGAGACTAAGTGGTAATAAATTTTCCTAATCACATTTTGTTCCAAAGCTGATGCATCTTGTCAGATGGTCTTTGTATCACCCAGTCAGATTTTGCCTGGGTTCAGCTGCTGCTCACATTTTGCTATATTACATTACTGCTGTTGATGTTTTACTGTATCATATTTGCGTTCATCCACCAAATATAATTTTTTTTATGATTCATATTACTTTAAAAAAAAATGTGATAACATTTTATAATTACGTTCTGTCTGCATTTATGATAAAAGCAAGCTGCCATCTTTTCTCCCAAAGTTTGTAACACTCAAGGCACACCATTCTCCAGCTGAGCCAGTGTTCAAAGCACTGATGTTTCGCAGCTCATAGTCCTGAGCAGTTTAAGGAATTCCATAAAATTGACATTCAAATAAAACCTGCTGTACAGATCATATGCCAGCCTTTATCTGATATCTTCACAGCAATCTCTTCCATCCCTTAGCAGGTACTTTTTTCTCCAATCCTCCTGAAAACCCAAGCCTTCTGAGGGAAAAGGAAGTTGTTACTGATTTATTCTGGATTAAGGATTATGCCTAAAATGTCATCATAGAGCTTTTTCTTAAGTGATTTCCCAGGGTGAAAAATTTTCACAGGTTCCAGGTGACTTTTAATGGCTTATATAAAAACCCCTGAGGGTCACATTTGCCTGTCCAGCAGCTGTGCTAAAGGCAGATGTGCACAGCAGACAGCTTGAATGCATCATACCAGAGCATGCAGACCATGCCTAAGGTGCCTAAATGGAGGCTCCCCCAACCTCAAAACTGCAAAAAATTCATCTATCAGCCATTCTTAAAATACTTCTTGTAATGGATATCCTTCTTGCTAAATACTTGTGCAAGTAAAAGTTATTGATGCATTCATAGACAGCAAGTCTAAAATGATAAATAGGATTTTTTTCTATTCGCTCTCAAACACAAGCCACATAAAGTAACTTTAGCCATTAACCATCCCATATCTTGTGAATTAGCAAAGATGATGCAAGAGGTCCTCAGACAAACAGGTGTCTCTAGGATTAATGCAGCTTTTGCAAAGAGAAAAAAAAACAGGGATGATGAAGCTTTAAGTAAAATCAAATTACTGTATTATACCATTTATACAGAGATTTAGCACAGTTATGCAGAATATGAAGCTACACAAGATGCATTTATCCTGTCCAGCCCTTTTTTTTTTTTCTTTTGCCATGGAAAGTCATTTTCAGTACATTTATTGCTGAAAATGGGTTTTCACCTGTATGTTAGCCTCTACCAGATCAGTTATTGTGTTTCTAAGCCCTTTTAGGGAGAGGCAGTGGGTTTATTTCTGAATGACAACTGTCCTCAATAGACCCATTATAGCTACACCTTTTAAAAAACACAAGCAATCAAAAAGGAGACAGTGCAAAGGAGCACCTGGCAGTGCCCATTTATACATTAAATGTTGCTCATTCCTAACACCTGGATTTTGCCATCAGCTGAATGGAAGTGCAATTAAAATTGGATCTGAGAGCTTCCCTGCACAATGCAGCAAGATTGCTGGTCACAAAAATGGGTAGTTAAGAGTACACATATGACAAGTATTGATCTAAGCAGGTTATTTTTGGGAGGTTTGTCAAAGCCTCTGTGAGCTCAGAACCTGTGCTTTTCTATGTCTTGGGAAGATGCAGGAAGAGTCCTTGTCCTGCAAAATCTTCTTCATCGTGTTGAATAAATTGGTGAGAGAATTTGTCTTTTCCACTGCAGATTAAAAGTTTGTCTGGATTTTCAAAATCCGTGATGTGGTGCTTCAGGCTTGTTCTTGATGTACTGGAACTGGAATACCAGCCAGCATGAAAGCTGCCATCTTCACACAGCAATTCACTTATTTCCCAAAGAAAACAACACACATTTATTTCTTGTACTTAGCTTCGCAGCCCTGGTGCACAAAGGAGGGAACTCAGGCCATTGACAACAGAGCTGTAAAGAAGTAGCTTGATGTCTAAACCTCATTAGAAGCTAATCAACACTTCACCGTTCATAATTACCATTGCAGGAAAACATACATTAATCAATACAGGGTGTCTTCAGCTGGAAAATTAATATCCATTTTTATGGAAAAGTTTTAGTCACTGATTCAAGTCATAACTCAGAGTCAAAAAAAAGTATCTAAAGTATTTCCCAAAAACTATTTCTTTTTTCCCCCAGGTCAAATCATTAAAGCCCTGACAGGTTTCCTTTCTTCTAAGTGAAACATATCTTCATTTTGGCATCAGCTCTGGTTTCAGCTATCTAACACATCATAAATTTCAAGCATGAGATCCATTTAGCTTTTCCTGTAATAACTATTTTCCTTTCTTCTGATCATGTGAACTTAACAGGTGTATATCACAGGGCTCGCCATGGCAGTCAGCCACTTCCTTCTCTAAGGGGCCAGCTCACAGCTGCACTGTCCTGGGGGCTCACAAAAAGTGGCAACATAGCTGCTAAAACAACCCCCTAAAGCTGCCAATTGCCTTCCCTTTTTTAAGGAAAAACTTGGACAGGATCAGGCAAATGATAACACCCAAGCGTCAATGGCATCTATTTGAACCTATTCAAAATAAGAGGAAATAGAGTGTGTCAGAAATAGCTACATATCTACAAGTCTGCTCTGGGATGTGAATGATTTTACCCAGAACTTTAAAACCTCAGAACAAAAAGAAACCAAACCAAACAAAGCCCCCCTTAACAGCTGAAGCTGTTAGCAGTGGGTTTGCTTTGTTTTGTTTTTTCAGTTCTTACAAACACAGTAATACATGGGTTAATTCTTATAAACACACACAGTGACACAATAAATTTTTATATATCATAACCTGAAGACACACCAAGCACTCTACAATTTCAGATGTTTATTAAAAAGGCATAAATACTGACAAAACTGGCCCAGAGAAACTGGGTGTCCCATCCCTGGAAGTGCTCAGGGTAAGGCTGGATGGGGTCCTGAGCAATCTGGTCTACTGGAAGGTGTCCCTAACCATGGTAGAGGATTGGAATGAGATGATCTTTAAGGTCCCTTCCAACCCAAACAGTTATATGATTCCAATTAAGTCCACTCATCAATAGTTTTCTATGCAGCTATGAAGCCCAGAACAGAATTCACAGAAACTTTTAAGACAGACATACTAAGTATGGCAGCTAAGAAATTGTTGTTAATTTGCTGTGGAATAGACATAATAGACAAAAATTGTACTCTGAATGTTTTAAGTGTGTGTGCCGGCCAAGGGGAGCAGGGAATAGTTTTGTTCTCCTATCCCAAACCAGCAGACATTTTTCCAAATACCCACTTTTATACTCATCAGTCAGTTCCCTCAACAGGTTTTCTCCCAGGCATAAATATAAGCACTTCTGACAGTTTCTGCTGATGGTTTATTTCTTATTTTTGCCTCCAGAAGGAAATATTTCACAAGTCTTTGGTCACAGAATCACAGAGTATCATTCATTTGGAACAGACCCCCAAGGATCATCAAGTCCAACTCCTGGCCCTGAACAGGACCATCCCCAAGAACTCCACCAAGAGAGTGTTCGCCAGCTCTTCTTGAGGTTTCTCAGGCTTGATGTGACCAGTGACTACCTCCCTGAGGAGCCTGTTCCTGTGCCCAACCACCCTCTGGGTGAAGAATATTTCCCTGATGGCCAATACAAATCTCCCCAGCCAGCAGGTCCCCTCCATGTCAATTA
Source organism: Zonotrichia leucophrys gambelii (assembly GCF_028769735.1). NCBI lineage: Eukaryota > Metazoa > Chordata > Aves > Passeriformes > Passerellidae > Zonotrichia > Zonotrichia leucophrys. The sequence goes on from NC_088169.1 coordinate 104,820,906, forward strand.
AACAAAGAAAAAAGTGAGAAGAGAGAAAACATACTCCTTCTCAATTATTTTTTATAGCAAGTATCATCCATTCTCAGTAATTTTCAGTGAAATTTGAAAAATGCCTTTTTTCCAAGTAGGTGTAGTTTCATGCACTTGTTACCAAAGTATTTGCAATAGATGTAGGCAATATATATCGGTGCAAATTATATTAATTCCCTTGGTTTGAGAGCTTCCTAGGGTGTAACACCCTTTATGCATTTTGGTGCAGTACTGTAGAGTGCTTTCTTTTTGGGGCAGTTTCACAATTAAAAGAGAAAGCAACAAGCAAAGCCCTGCTCATTCACTGCTCCTAAGAAAGTGGGAAAAGCCAGTTCACATGGAATCTTAAAATTGATGACAGTTCACTTAAGGCAAAAATGGAGAGGAAGTTTGAGGGGAGGAAAAGTCTGCTAGAATATTTTCAGTGATAATTTACACTAAGAGAAAATTCAGAGGTAAAGCATCACTGGTTAATTCACATTACATGTAGTCCTCAAGATACAGTGTGGGATTCATCTCACCAACCTTAAGTTCTTCTCAATAACCTGTCCATACCTAAACTGACTCACTGACCTCAGTGTAGACAGCTGAACAAAACAAACACAGACTGTAGTATCCATTAGTGCAGATCTGCAGTATATTCAAAATCCAAATTTAAATGAAATTAATCCCACTCTTAAGATATCAACCTTTTTCCATCCGTCCTTATAAAGCGAGCCTAGATTAGCTGGATACTGCAGCTACATTCAGATTTAGTTAGAGACATGCCAACTTTTTAGTTTGGATTCATTAATACTGGTCAGAACTGTAGGTTCCACTGTTTGTCAGTGGTGGCAGTAGGGACTGCTACAGCAAGAAACTCAACTTCCAACTAGTGAGTGAGAGGTAAGAATTAGATTATAATGGGATTAGAGTGTAGCAATTACTATCAAAGGATTGTTTCATCTTACCTATTGCACATTAGCATCTACCTTCTTTTCTGATCCATCAGAGATTTGCAAAGAGAAAGCCATTATGGGAATTAGTTTCAGAAAAATAATGCTACATAGAACCCTTTATGAACCAAAGCATGTTCCCCTGCAAACATCTTATAATTGAGAAGTTTGACCTGCACAGGATCAGACCTGGCCTACAGAGAGGTAAAATCAAGGTACAGAACAGGAGTTCAAGCAGGCAGGACCCCATATTTCTCTCTCTGGGAGCAAGAAAAGCCATGTGAAAGCAAGCACATTGTCCATACCATTCCACAAGGTTTTACCATAGCTTCCTCCATGGCAGGGGTTCCCTCTTGGGCTCTTTAGCCAAGTGGAAAACTGGGACTTGACAATTGTGAGTTTGAGCTTTGCAATGCCCTTCTATTTTTGCACAAAATGCTGTGAGCAAAAAGCTGTATTCCTGGAAAAGCAGCATGCTGGTCTGAGTCACAGCACTAGGATTTTCCAGGTCTCTTTCCTTATCCCTGAGCACAACTGCAGCCTGGCCAACCTGCACAACTCTCACTCATGAGGAAGGTAAGTACACATGGTTGACAAAGAGGGAGGGGGATCACCTCTAATACAGAAATCTAACTCTAGAAACTGATTTAAGTACTTGGATATTTCTACCCTGCTACAGAAGGATAACTCCACCATCAGAGGTCTCATCAAAACTGGGTTGTCATTCCACATTTGGAATTTCTTGGTTTGCAGCAAGGTGTGTTTAGTAGAAACACGTATTATATCCAAAATCATCACCAGATTTCACTCTAAGAGCCCAGCTCATTGATTTGCCCCCAAAAAGACAGTGCTCAATACAGCTGGATAAGGAGAAGAAATAATAAAGGAGTCCATGGGAATTCAGTGCACAGCTTCTCCTGCACTTCTCCAAGTCTCAGCTTTAGTGATTCCCGAGACCTTCAGCTGAGCAAAAGGATCTTGTACTATCTGGGTATGCCTATCCAAGAAAAGATTTTGCAGAATGGAACTAAATGCTGCATATTTCCAACAAATGTGTTCAAGACACACCTGTTGCACATGTAGATGAGATGTCAGGTTTTTTGTCAGGTTTTATCCTTTCAAATTCTGAGCTGTATTTGTATCTTGAAATTTACAGTTCACACCAAAAAAAATCCAAAAAAACCCCAAAAACAACAAGGCACAACTTTATAGCAGGTTTTATATAGAGAAAATGCTTGCACTTTGACAGACAAAACTCAGGTGTAATAAGCAATCAAGGAAATTGAATTAAATTAAATCATGCATCTTTTGAGAAAGGGTTTGTTATCTCTAGTCAATCCAGTATCCATGAAGACATTGCTTTAATTCTCTTACTTTGCAATACTTTATGCAGAACTCAAATCTGATCATAAGCCATGTGAATGAACATATTCACTTCCTTAAAGGCATCTGAAGCAACAAAGTCAATAGTTTAGGGGCAACGCTGCTATTTTCCTGACTCACCAAGTGGTTTTCCTCATTTAGTGTTTTATATATCCAAGTTTTGCACCAAAATAGATACATACTGTTTTAAAATAAATCACTATTTAATCTGCTATTGATGCACAGCAATAGCAAAGAGCAAAACTTTAAAAGCTGCAGAAATACAACTAGACAAACAGCAGTCATTAAGCTATAATATCTATGATTAATACATAGGCTGTTAAATGATTAGTAATAAGATTAGCTTGCATCTCTCCTGCCCAATAGATACTTAAAGTAATTGCATCTTTGCAAACTGCATTATCATCACTTCACGTTCTTTATGATGTCATGGGACAGCAAGGCAGACTCAGCACTTTCTCCTGAGACTGCTTTGGCTTTTTTCCTATAGGAATCAATTCTCTGGCAACACTAGACAGTTGGATATGGAGGCTTTGAGCACTGCTCACAAAACATGTCTAGATACATTAAAAATTAAAAAGCATTTTGCATCACTGTTTAAGACTTCCCAAAGTAAAGATGGCAAAGAAATAACACTAAAATGCAAATTGCTTGATGCCAGCAATAGTTTTAATTATATCCTAGGAAAACTAACATACTTGGAAAAAGCAACAGAAACCCTTTACTTTAAAAAATGGCATTATGAAAATTCAGGCTTTTTCTTCTCTGTCCTCTTGACACTGTGATCAAAATGGTAGCAAATCTGGAGTTATTCCTAGGTCTGCTGCAAACTTGCTGCAGTCAGTGGGACTCTTTACAAGGTCCAGCCAGCACTCCAGCAGCCTCACAAACAGCTTAGGGGAGAGATAGGAACTATATATTTATTTGGAATGAGAGCTGTGGAATTTCCTACTATGCCCAACTATTAATCATGACTGAAGCATAAACATTTCTTTTTTATTAGGAATAGGTCTGTTTAAGGTATAGACTTATGGTTTCAAACATAAGCTTGCTTAAGTCCAAACTGCTGGTTCTTATGCAAGAGAGAGGTAAGATAGATGGGAGTCAGGTGACAGCACACACTGCCCAATTATTCAATGGTAATATTTCTTGCCTAAAATAGTGTCAGCTACTGCTAGTACTGCACCTATCCATGTGCATGTGCCAGGATATGGGTGTGGTCCTTGAGAGAAAGAAAGGGGGGGAAAGAAGTTCTTCCAGTACATAAGAATATTTGCAATAAGCATAAATAAATAAATGTGGCTGTTTTTGTCTAGGAAACCTTTATCTAATGAATACAACTTCAACCAATAAACTAAGGATACATAAAATGGTTCTGTCTATAAGTAGCTTCAAACCCTCTCCTGTATTTTATCAGACAAGAATTATCAGCATGATTCAGTGACATGAGGCTCATCATATGGTTTGAAATGCTTCAGGGAAATTTGGGGCAGAGTCTGTGTCCTCCCAAAATCCCCAAAGCCTAATGTGCATCTAGGAACAGCCTGACAAGGCACTATACACACATCACACATGGCTTTAAAAGCTGCACCTCAGTTTCCTATGTCTCAGTTAAACACAGAAGCTGCAGCTGGAAGATTAAGGGACTGGGTTTCCTCAGCCACAGGGATTCCTGCACTGAGGCTGCTAATGCCAAATGCATCTCATAGATAATTATTCTTCACTATTCCTTTAAAAAAAACCCCAGTGTTACATAGCAGTCATATAAATTGTAATACTTAGAGCTTTGATGTACCATATAAGCCAGTATAATTCACAGTATAACAGAGATAGATTAAACATTTCAGGTTACTGTTGAGGCAAACAAGCTTTTTCAAAGCTACTTAGCTATTATTTCCTGAAGATGCTGGTTTACCAAACCCCAAGAGCTCATCTCAGCTATAGCATCAGAACCTACTTCAAATAGAGCATCATCAAAATGGTCCAGTGACTGCAACTAAGAAAGTTATCTGAATTCAGCAATCAAATGCTTGCAACAAAAAAAAAATCTACAAAAAAGTTGATTGATATGCTACTGTTACAACTTCTGAAACAAAAGTATACAAATAATTTGGAGATAGTTTGTAAGAACCACGATTTTAGCCACATATACACACACAACTTGCTAAGAAACAGAGTGGAGAGTGTAAATTTTTGTTTCCAGCCAAATGCACGGATCTGTAGGCACACACAACATAGCCCCAAGAGCCTGTCAGCTTTAGTCTGGAGACAGTTAAGCTTAAAAGGGGTCTTTTCACTAAATTTAGCAGTTTCTGAGCATATGCACCTGTATACTGCAAACACACAGTGGGAGTCTACAGCTCTTAAACTCAACCTGAGCTCCAATGTTAGATACAGGTTTCCAAAGTATTGTCTTCCCTTTGGTTTTGAGAGTTGTGGACTCACCCACACCCAACAAAACTATTTTACACCGCACGCTCTTAAAAGTTTGCCCTCTCCTCCCAACAACAGCGCACACAAAGAAGAAACATCCCCGTCCAGCCGCCAACAAAACTCAGCGCACAGACAGACGCTCCTCGCAAGACGCTCCATCTTTTGAGGCAATTCGAACGCAGCCGGCAATGAACCGGGGCAGGGCAGGACTTGGGGCTGCCTCGGGAGCCCGCATCCCCCGCGATGGCCCCGCATCCCCCCGCGTTCCCCGCAGCAGCAGCCCCGCTCCGCCAGGCCAGGTGCGCCCGGGATGCGCTCCCGGCGCTCGCTCGCAGCAGATACGGGGGGTTCGGCAGCGAGCTCGGTCCCGGGCTCGGTCCCGGCTTTGAGCAGCGAGCTCGGTCCCGGCTCGCCCCCGGAGCGCTGCGCTCCCGCACCGCTCCCGCTCCGCGCACTCACCGCTGAGGACGCGCCCGGCGAGCGCCCCCGGCCCGCACAGCACCGCGGCCGCCAGCACGGCCAGCCCCAGCCCTCCTGCGGCCCCCATGGCGCTGCCCCGCTGCCGGCTGGCTCCGAGAGGCGCTCAGGGCAGGGCGATGCCGGCGGGGAGCGAGGGACGCACACTCAGCTCAGCTGCTGCCCTCCGCCACCTCCCCGCCGCCCGCCGCCCTGCATTTATCTGCTTCCCCCGGGGACGGACCGCCCCCGCACCGCCCCCAGCCCCAGCGACAGCGCCAGCCCCTGCCCCAACCCCTATCCCTGCCCCAATCCCTGTCCCAGCTCTAGTCCCTGCCCCTGTCCCAGTCCCTGTCCCTTTCCCAGCCCCTGCCTCAACTCCTCTCCCAGCCCCTTTCCCAGCTCCTGCCCCAACTCCTGTCCCTGCCCCAACCCCTATCCCTGCCCCAAACCCTGTCCCAGCTCTAGTCCCTGCCCCTGTCCCAACCCCAGCCCCTGTCTCACCTCCAGCCCCTGCCCCAACCCCTGATCCAACCCCTTGCCCCAACCCCTATCCCAGCTCCTGCCCCAGCCCCTGCCCAGCCCCAGCCCCTGATCCACCCCCAGCTCCAACCCCTATCGCAGTTCCAGCCCTTGCCCCAACTCCTATCCCAGCGCCTGCCTCTGATCCAGCCCCTTTCCCAACCCCCATCCCACCCCCTGCCCCAACCCCTATCCCACCCCCTGCCCCAACCCCTATCCCAGCCCCTGCCCCTGATCCAGCCCCAGCCCCTCCTGCCCAGCCCCTTTCCCGCAAAAGTTCCGGCACAGGTTCCCGGTGTGCGGTCGTTTCCCGCTCCTGGCTGGAGGCTGCAGAGCTGCGGGTCCCTCCCAGCCCCGCTGCCGGCTCATTTAGGGTTAGTCACTGGCCCAGTGGCTTGGGAGCGTGATCCATACCCAGGTGTGGGTTTCATAGCTGTTAAGGGCTTTGTAGACCTTCCTGGTCCGTGTTTTCCCTAAGAAGAATAAAAATGTCCTGTTGCCAGCTTGAGAATGTGGGAATATATGTACACAGGTGTATACCTGGAAAGCACATACATACTCTAGACTATAAGAATACACACTGGAAAGTCCCCTTTTCTCATTGCCCCAGAAGATACTGTAGTTAAATCCACACTGGTGTCACTCCAAAAATGCACTGGTAATTCTCTGGATCTCCTCAAAGGACCACTTGCAAGACTTGTTCGTTCTTCAGAGTCACGCTGAGGTTTTATCAACAAACGCAGTTCAGAGATTTCTGTGATTACTCATGTACTTCGTGCACTTTGCTTTTAAATGTGATAGATCACTGCAGATGTGTTTAAGGGACATCTTGTATGCAAATTACTGGATGGTTTACCAGTTAATTTCATCTTCCTCAGAACTCAAAGATCATATATGGCATATTGTTAAGTCATTTTCCCTTTAGATGTTTATAGCCAGGTTTAGAAGTCAATACATCTCAGATTATTATGGATTTTAAAACATTTGATGGATTCCTAGCTGCCTTAAAAATACCTGGGATCAGTTTTTTACTAAAAAAAAGCCCCAAATCCTTGAGGTTCATAAGTAGCATTGGAAAATTATTTCAAGCACTGTTGTATTTTGCTACCAACTTTTTCAATTTAATAGCAGAGTTATTTATTTGTTTGACTGATACAGATATTTTTCCAAGTGAATTTATTCTTCCAAGCAATAACTAATTTTTCTCTGTGTCTATAGGTAAGTTGAGCAGTGATCATACTGAACAATAAATTCTGAAATGGAGAAGTTACCTTGAATCTCCATGGCATCTGAGATTCAACCTTTCCTTCATATAAAACTGATGCAGAAAGAGAAGAGCACAATCCAGACCTAGGATAAATACAATGAGAATTTTAAAGCATTTTTGGTAGTCCATATGTTTTTAACCTTCTCCTAAGTTGCTAATATGAGGGAGTTCAAGTTTCTTCAAATAATCTTGGATTTTAAGTGATGTCCAGCCAAAGGAGGTGGGAGAATTAAGAAAGGTGTTACTGGTTTTCTGGAATGTAGAGTCTCCTACTGTCTCAGAAATGATGAATGGATAATAAGGGACAAACCCCTCTAAGTTGGTGGGAATCATATGTTGAATACCACCCATAGATACTGAAAAGATTTTCTATCTTATTCTTACACCCTTGCAAGTTTTGTTTGCCAGCCTCTAAAGTCATTTTGAAATGCAGCTATAGCAGCTAAAGAAAGGCTCCAGGCATCCACACCACCTCTTTTCCAATGAAATTAGCAGGATGCAAGGGAAACATAACAAATTCTGTCTTTAGTAAATGATGTATCACCTTTCTGACATGCTTTGTGCTGGTTCATTAGCCAAAATTGTATACAGTGTTGTGAAGTGACTGGGCAACCTAGAATTTTAGGAAATACAATAATTGCATTCTAATTCTGAAGCCTAACAATACATATTTCAAGATTTTGGTACCCAGAATATGAATAACATCCAGTGCATTAAAATTTTGTAATTATTTTGGCTAAATCCTAGCAACTTGTATGTCCATGAAATTACTCTTTGAAGGAGAACTGTGTTTTTTCTGGCATCATTAATTTGCCATGTTGCAAACTTTTATTTCCTCATTTAGAAAATAAGAAATTGGAAAGAGAACAGTTTAGCTGAATATGAAGCTTTCAAAATGTTGCTATCTTCAAATCAGGGCTAGGTGCTTTTCTAAGGTAACTTTTCTTCTGAGTGAAATTATTTAATAAATCAAAGAAGAAAATTGGTAAAATTGAGCAGTGTTGTTCCAAAAAGTAGGTGAATAATTTTTTAATAAATTTGATCATTAAATGCTTCTCATTGCTTTATGAACACTCGAAAGACCAGATTTGTACAATTTTAAAGGATTACAACTATTCAGTATCACTAATCAGTTTTCAAGTAAAGCTAGAAGGGTAAAAAAAGTACATTAAGTTGGAATAGTTGCTCTTTGCCGTAGAGTTCCTCTGCTTTGTGATTCCCCAAAGTGGCAGAGCTCTATACTCTACTTTCATTAAATGCTGTTTAAAATCTGAGTTACAGTTGTTTTCTGAGTTCATTTGTCAGCAATGAATATTTTCTTTTTAGTTTTCTCACTCATATGTAAAATCCTTCTGACATTTGCCCATAAGTTTAGTCTTTGGAGCTGCCCTGGTACACCACTGAAAGTAGGAGGAGAAAGCAGTAGCTTGCACATGGGTAATTTATTAGATAACTTTGCTAGAACTCCATCAATTTGATATCTCATTGGCTTACAAAAATGGCTTAAGCTACTTAGCTCCTTCTGCCAAGTTTCTTGGGTCCATAATGGCATTATATTTTTAATGGGTTATTTATTCTGTAGTTACGGAAAAGAATTCAGTACTGATGCTAAAAACATTTGAGAAAATATAAGATGTACTAGAGCAGGGAAGGGGATGGCAAAAAATTTTGAGTTTCCTTCACCCCTTGTGGCATTAACTGAGGTAGCAATCACCCATAAGTTTAATGCAAGTCAAAAGAAAAATAAGTAAATAAATACAAGGGGAACAGGAGAGGAGAATGGAACTGCACCATTATTTGGTATTCAAGTGCCTTCAAAATTTATGTCCACCCTGCACAATGCAGTGTGGCTTAGAAATTCCCAAACTACTTGGATCTCAGGTAGCCACTGGTTTGCCTGGCTGGGGCCAGTGGTCCCCCAGCTCCCCTGGCAGAGTTCCCACCTGGGGCTGCGCAGCTCCCAGGACAGCCAAGTCAGCACTGCCTCGGGTGTTTCTGCAGAGTGCTGCATTGCACAGCACAAAATGCCACTGTGCCTGCTGAACGTGCAATGCAGCAGGACTGACAGCTACAACGGGTTCTGCCAAGGAGCACCAAAGTAATTGAATTTCCTTCTATTATAATCCATTTAGATGTAACATATAGCAGAAGTAGCTTAAAAAAAAAAAAAAAGAAAAGAAAAAGAAAGAACAAAATGGTTTAGATAAACAGGATTTCTTAAAGGCCACAGGACTTTTTTATATATCAGCACAAAAATTTTAAGTTCACAATTTTTTTTAATATTCTTAAGCTGTGATATCTTGCATCTACTAAAATTACATGCTTCCCCCACACAAACCACCCCTTAAAGTCCCATTAAATGTAGTTCCTCAGCAAAATCTTCATGGATTGAGGCCCAAATTATTATTATCTCATGGGCTTGGATCAGACTAATCAGTAATGGAAGTCTGCATGCTAATTAAGCCTGATTCTCAAACCAGCAGCAATTCTAAGTCTGCAGCAGTTCTGTCCCAAACTGAGATAGTAAACTGAGTTTCAAACTGCCAAAAAGAACATTTTGACAACTTTAAAGCTTTATTATGAAAACATATTCAAGGCAAGGAGGTAAATAAAAGCAACTATTGTTTGAAAAATTATTTTTCTGGGTAAAAGTACTTGTTCACTGGAATTAACAGCTGAGTCAAATTTCTAGCCCTTTCTTTCCCTGCCTTCTCAGTGGAAGCAACAAGTGCATAGCAATATTCTCTTATGAGATATGCCCAGCTTCCAAGTCCAGCTGGTCTCTACTGGAGGAATTTAAGTTCGATCTTTGGATGAGAACAAGCATGTGCATATCTTTTATTTCATCCTTGACTTGAATGAGAACTCAAGTCCTGATTATTGGTGTTTGTCAAACCCACACAGCAAATTTGTGAGAGTAAAAGTATTGAGATTAATATTCCTCTTTCACAGTGCTATCCTGTTTTCTCTGCATACCAGAGGTGATGACAGCTATGTATTACAGCCACTAACAGTATTTACATGTCTTGTACCTTGCATGAAATATGCACTGCACATTTCCCTCCTGCTAGGACCCTTGTGATTGTTTAATCTGATTTTGTGCTTATTTTCTCCTAAAAACTTTCTCTGTTTCTTAAAACATGACTACTGGGCCAACATACCCATTCTTTCCTTCTAAACTGCTTTCAGGCATTTGAAAAGAAAATGTGATTTAAAGGAGATGCCCTGGCCAATAAAGATGACTCAGGTCTGCTCAGCAGTAGAGATCACCTGACAGCCTCAGGATCTTTCCTTTCCATGTGGAACTGAGCTGTGGGCTGTGTTTTGCTGTTTCTTCTTTTCCCTGGAGGCATTTGTACCTGCCAACAGAAAGAGTTCAAGGCTGTGGAGACAAAAGGAATGTCATGTATTGCTTTTGGGTGCATAGTGATTTTTTCTTTCTAGCACTTCATTGCAAAGCTTCTCTCTTCTCCTTGGCTCTACCAATGCTTATTGTGTTCCTCTACATTTCACCCTTTTATCCCAATTTGATAATTCAGAGGGTGTTTCTGCAAGAATCCTGCAATGCTACCCTGTCTGAACCCTCTTCCTTCAGCAGTTGGTCTCCTGAACTCTGCAGATGCTGATAAAACTGCAGCTCATTCTTGCTCCTCATGATGAGTGTGAACCATGTCCTGCAAGCCCCATAATGCCATGAAAGCAACTCTGCAGTGCTGTTTAGTCCTCGTCTCCTAAACAGCAAGGTTCTGTTAAGTTCTGATGCTGACACACAGGAACCACCATCAGATGAAGAAGTGAGAGTACTCAGACTGCTGTGGAGTGGGAGGGATGTCTTCTCTTTCTTCTTCTCTGGAAAGGACTTCGTATTTCTTGAGTAGAACAAGGAGTTCTGCTTGTTCCTCTGTCTTTGATATTGTCAATGTCTGAACTTTTTAACAAACTAAGCTAAAATCAGCATTCAAATAGCACAGAAAATAAGACCTTTGTTTCACAGCCTTCTCCTGTTTTCTAATGCATTCTGATCAAATTTTGCAATTTGTTTGCAAAAACTCTCACCACAATTTGTGTTATGAGTTTGTGGTGGATGTGTTCCTCTCCCTTTCAAGCAGAAGGGGCAATGTTGGTGCTGGCAACATTACCCAAAGAGAGTATGTTTTGTGTTGTGTCAAAGCAGACCAAATATGCTCAATATCAAGATGAAAACACTCAAAGTGCAATAAACATGTGTGCAGAGGTGACTTCTGACACATCTGCTGCCTGAGCTTTGTGGACTCTGAGTTAATGGCAGCAGGACCAACCGAGGAAGGAATACAAGAACAAAGAAAAAGAGACACCAGAAACCCACAAGATTATCTCATGTGGCTCCCAGGGCTATTTGGATGTCAGCAGTTGATGATTCAAATTTTTCCTGCTGCCTTTCTCGTCCACTCTTGCCAGCCATAACAATACCACTTAAAAAACTTTAAGGAGAAACATGTTTCTTGGGAAAAAAATCATTATCCTTCTTGAAGAGCCACACCAAAATTCCACACAAGAGGCCTGACGCAAGAAAGTCAGGTTATATTTAGTGTTATGTAGTCAGTGCTTCCCAACCTTGTGTGAACTTCCAGCCTGGCAGTCTCCACCTGGGACTGAAGTAGAAGTAAGAAATCCCTGGATCTCTGACCTGCATTTCCCTGTTGGCCTTGAAAAGGCTCATAGCTTGAAATCTTTATATTTCCTCCCAGCTCATGACATCCTAATGTGCACACACCAGATCTGATTAAACTTCTATCACTTAAGTCCAGATTTCCACTAAAAAAGACCTCAGTTTAGGGAGAGGACAGCCCTCTGGTGTGTAACAATTTCAACCCAAATTTGATGGGAGAGAGGCCAAGATCAGAGACACTGCAGGTGTCTGTAGTATAACAGCAGGCTAAAGCCTCAGAACTCTGAAGGATAACTGTGGACTTCACATCCAGTGGCTCAGCTCTTTAATTCCTCTCTATGAGAAGGAATCATCCTAATTCTTAAGCTTCACTGCTGAAGAGTAATGGTTAGGTGCTGCTGCCCTTGCTACCTTGGTCTTTTCATTTCCACACAGAACACATTTCTTGCACATTTCTTCACAGCTCTGGCTTTGTTTTAACCCCAGTTGTGAAAGTCAAGGCTCCCCAAAGCTGCCCCTCTCTGGAAGCATAGGAGGTGATGAGGAGAATGCTGCCTTACTCTTGTGCTTCAGCTGCTGATAACTGGGTGCCAAGGCCTTTCTGTCTGGGCAGTCGATTGTGTACATTTGGGAATTTTTTTGGAACAGTTTAAAAGTGAAAGTTTTCTGTAATGAAGATGGGCAGCTTGTATGAATATGTCACCCTGATTTTTTAAGATTTTCTAAGCCTTCTGATGTTGACATTCTTGTAGCTAACTTTCTCACACACTTTCTGTAAATAACTCATTGTTTTGCACTCTTTTATGGAGGAGGAGAAATTTCATGGACTGTTGACTTGTCCAGTGTCATTAGAGAGGTGGCACTTTCACCCTCCAATCCACTGTCACTTTTGGAAATCTATAAATGTTGGAATCAGGAAATAAACTCCCCTTTTCTTCTTCACCTTGAGAGCAGCGGTGTGTGTACATTGTGTTATTTCAGGTCCTACAGTGACATGAATACAGCTTGAGAAGAGGAAGAGGATGGGGTGGAGAAAAATTAGAGTCCAGCTGCCACCTAGATGCAAATTAGGCAAAACCTACAAGCATAGACTTGTTAGATCAAGCACATGTAATCTTTAAAATTCTAATTATGGAAAATGCTCAGCTCTAGCAAGATTGCTGCCTTTCATTCATATCTTACATTGTCTTGTTTACTGGCCTTTTAGCATTTCATTTAAAAGACCAGACATTATGGCTCATTTTTAACATGATCTAGTTCTCTGACTGGAAGCAAATGAGCTGTGATGATGAAGCTCTGGAAGAAGCTGTCCCAAATGTCATATTGCTGTTCTAATCCAACATATTAGCTAAACCAGCAACCCCCATGGATTTTTTTTGTCTTGAACAAATGGTGGGGTTCTCAGATGAAACACTATTTACACCTCAGGGCATTGTTCCATCCTAGATCTGCCTTCAATGGGGAGAACTACCATGGCCTCACAACTCTGAGTATTTTAGAGGGTGATGATGGTGGCACCAACTCCTCACTGTTTCAGGATTCTAATTCCTGGAGAGCTGGGCTTAATTCTCTTGCAGATGTCACTTGTTGCTAATTCAGCTCTGCAGCAATAAGGCGGCTGATTCAGCAGGACAGAGAATTCATTTTCTCCTAGACACATATCTGGTATCTCTTTTCATGAGCTAAGCTATTTGTGATCCTCCCTACCTTGCAGAAGCAGGAGTGCCAGTTATAACTACTGCTCTTGCATTCCCAATGAGGTTTAATCAATGCTAGGGATGCCTGGAACTCTGGTGACTTCGCTTTCTGTCCAAAACTGAGCTTTGGCAACTGACACCATCTGAACACACTACAGCTCTTAAATTGTTCTGTTTTCCTCCTTTCCATCACTTAATCTCTGTAACTTCTTGAAGTGCACTTGGGGAAGGGGGAAGTTAACCCACATAAAATACTCTACACCAGCTAGTTGAAAGGATAACATACATGAAATAATAAAAAATATAATCATCCTCTCTCTCAGAAGACTGAATAATCTCATGAGACTACATTGTTGAATTAAAGCTTCCATTCTTTCAAAAGCTGAAGATTTTGTTCAAGGAAAGCAAATTTATGGGATCTGCATCCCAAAAAAAGAAATCTAGAAATTAAAGACATAAAAATTCCTATACAAAAAGTTGGATTAGTAAAATCTTGGGAAAGTATATGTAGCTTTATAGAAGAGAATCTTTTCCTTAAGATCCTTTTCCTTAAGAACATCTGACAAAGCTTATTTTTCTTGCAAGAGGATATACTACCCAGGATACTACTTCAAAAACAAACATCTGAGGGACTTCATCCTAAGCAAACCTAAGTAAAAACAAACACAGGCACTTCAAGAGTGCTGGCTGCACTTGGTACAACAAAAGCTCCATGTAATAAGCTTGTGCAATACATTCTCTGACTTTAAATATGTGGCATACCTTAAGGATATATGCTCATTAAAATGATTCTTGTCAAACACTATATTGCACAAACTGACCCATGGGTTTATGAGTTTCCAAACTTGGAATGCCTTCAGGTCTCCAGAGTTGAACATCAAATGACAGGTAGTATCTATGAGGAGATGGGATGGAAATTGCTTCATGTCCTCTTGGAGGAAATTTGCTGCAGAAAACTGATTACAATACTTGTTATTTCTTTTGGATTTACCAGGCCGTTCTTCTGTATGTGGTGTGAACCCTTGCCCTCAGTTTTGCAAGTGAGCTGTAGAACAACTCAGCTATTGAGGAATGGAACAGTGAAACTGCTGACTTGGTATTGCCAACAAAGCTTCCTCCATATGGACAGCTCCACAGGTGAGAAAATTAAGGATGACTCAGCTTTTTTGGATCATCTTCCCAAGCAAAGTCCAGTGTCTCTGAATGTGTTTGGATTCTATTTTTATCAAAATATTGCTAACAAGTACTTTGCTGAGGTAAATATACTATTTAAATAACAATAAAAGTTACTTTTCACAGTTCAGCTAAATAAAACTAAATAAGAAATAACAGTAAAATAAAAGAATAAAGACTAAAAGCTACTATGGAGTCAGCCTTTGGTGTCTATTATCTTAGTTCTGGAAGCATCAGAGTAGCAGAACTGCTCATGAAAAATTAAACTATACCTATAAGAAGCAACAGAAAACCTGCTCATTCATCTTTGAAAGCTCACATTATGGACTAAATATCTGTTCTTTTGGAGTCATTGATTAATTTGGATTACTTCAATAGGAGAAAAATCTTGAAAACTATATTTTTTAACATTTAGTTTCAAAGAGATACAAATGTGTCAAGTATCGGAGAATATATATTATATAGGCATATATATATATATATATATATATATATATAGTGTCATGGTTTGAGCCTGGCACAGAGCCAGTGCCCCCATGAAAATGCCTCACCCTGGTGTCTGCTGTGAGATGTGACCAGGAATAAGCAAAACAGGCTCCAACTTAAACATAAAGAACACTTTATTACCTAAAACTACAGGAAAAAATAGGGAAAGAAAAAAAAGAAATTGAAAACCTTACAAAAAAACTTTCCTCCTCCCACTCCCTGACTTTCCCAATCCGATACATTCTCCCAAAAAACACCAACTGCCCAGCCCGGCACGACACTTTAGTATACTCAAACTGCAGTTCATGAAGAGGAAAGGAGTCTTTCTCGTTCCATAGGCTTCTCGTGGAAACACACTGAGAACCTCGTGTGCTTCCCTGTCACTTCGGCACCGCCCGGAAAGTCCATTTGCCGCTTGTAACATCGTCCTTCCATGCCCAGTGCTCTCACCACTGACGGCATGGACCAGAGCTGCTTTTAGGGTTGTCTTTCAAGGATGCCTTGTCTCACTCCAAAAAGGCACAGTCTCTGCTTTTGGGACCTCTGTCCCCCCCATATTTTTCCAACCCCCTGGGGCCGGGGGGTCCTCACGAATGAACCTTCTTGGTTTTGAGGCACTGCCTCCCCCTAAATGCAGTCTGTGTCACAGGAACAACTGAGTCCATAGCCACGAGAAAAGTCCAGCCAAAAGGCCACTCCAAATCATCTCTCCCCATCCAATCATCTCCACATTCTCCGGGCCAGGTCCTTATCTTATCTCATCTCTTATCTCCCTTCTTATTCAGCTTCGAGGAGGATTAGCATTTTTGCAAGGCCCCAATCATGCAAGAAAGGGTTAAAAGTTTTCAGTCTCTGTCTGTCCTGGGACGAGATGATACTCCCACACGTGCTGCTGCTGCGGCCGGCCGGGCTCCCTCCCCCCTTCTCCTCCTGGCTGGCTGCCATCACATTCGGTGCCGCCGGCTCTCTCTCTCTCTCCTGGGGGGGGGAGGGGGGGGGGGGGGGGGGGGGGCTGGCTGCCCGATGTCTCGATGTCTCTTGGGGCTCCCCCACCCTTCCATCCTTGAAAGCCCCCTCAACCCCCACCTCTGTCCAGGCCCCAGGCCTACCGCATGGCGGCCCCTCCCCCGCCCAGCAGCAGCGGGCCGGGCGGGGGAAGAGATCTGACCTCTTCGCCCGACGATGTCCAAAAGAGGAAGTGCCAGGGCAGTGCCTTGCTTTTAACCCCTGTGTATTCTCGGAGGTGTGTCCAAACCCCACTGGCTACACCAGGTGTCAGTATGAAACCCAAAACCTTCATTGGTTTGACCACAGCTTCCCAGAATTCCCACTCCTTCCTGGTCAAACCATGACAATAGTTATATGGTAATACATGTTGGTGCATATTCTACATGTGTGTACACATTTAGAATCCATATAATCCATATAATTATTTTTTAAAAAATAATATCAGGCTATTTTCCTCTTCTTTCTTTGTAGATCCTCCTTTCCCTGTTCCTGGATTTTTGCATGAAGCCAATCTCCTGTCCTGCACTCAAATTGAGCATTTCAACTGCCAACAGAACCATACTGTTTTATCCTCGACTTTTTTTGCTTTCATGATTAAATATTTGTTATTCTTCAAGTTAGAAGTAAATTTCCCACTCATGGAGATAATTCCAGTACATCATGATCATTGACTAGATGAATCTTTTCCTTTGGATGCTGCTTTACCTCTCTTTTATTCCTCTTTATTGCCCCAACTTTTACTCCACCAATGTTGGCTTCACACAATTCCTCTCTGTAGAGAGCAGGGAGCAAAATTGATTAAATCATTAAATGCAAAACATCTTAGTGTTTGTGGCTGTTCCAGCTGCCTAATATGCAAAACATGAGAGGGTTTTTTCAGTAAGATGGACTACAGAATTGCAGCCAAGTAGATGCATGGGGACTGTGATAGAATTAGTGGTCTTAGTTGGCTATGGGAATGTTGTGGTGCTGAATTAACTCAGGAAATAATTGTTCTTGTCTAGGCCTTAAAAACATCAGAAAAAGGTATGAGATAAATTGCATATGCTGCAAGGCACTTTATTTCTACCTGTCTCCTAAGCATGTTAAGGAAATTAATATAATCACAAGGCATCTTTGAGAACTTGCAACAGCTTTGTTGTAGGAAAATCTGAGTGGAAATTAATTTTTACTTTGACGTTTGGGGTTTTTTGTCTCTCCTTAAGTGTTCTTCCTAGTTTTCTATTTACAGGAAAATTGTTTTCCATCTTGAAACACAGAGGCTAGGAATAAGAGGTTCTGCTGTCTGTTATAGGAGCTGCATTTCAGAAGTTTGAAGTATCTGAACACCTAAAATCTAGTTTTTCTGATCTAGAAGTTATGAACAAAATCTGAAAAATGTCAAGGCATCCTGTTCTCATCATATGTGTGTCACGGAGCTTGCTCTTCTTGCTTTGAGGCCCATGAGGTCTTTCTTGTGACTTGAATGACCCAAGACTTTGGGATCCTCTTTCCACAAATAACACAAACTCGATATCTCTTTGGGGCTTTATTGATCTTGATTGACATGATGCCACAAAAATATTCCCAAATATCCTACATGTGTTCCCAGGCTGCCAAGACCTCATGGAGCTCTGTGTGGGATGGTTTTGAGACACATGATGTGTTCTTCTGGAGATGGGTGGATTCCTCTTTTGTCAATGTGAATAAGGTCATGGACAAAATTCTATTTAAAAATTAATACTAATGGTTAAAAAGCATTGCTGATAAAAACTGGGCAAAAATTGTGGCCCTTCTAAGAGTGTCACTACACTGCCATTCTCCAGGGGTATAGAGGAAAAAGAACTAAACAGTGAAACATGAACAATGAATTTAAGGAGAATATCCTCTACTGTAAAAGGATCAAAAAGCTCCTCAATGACTTTTTAAACTAATTTGCAGACATCAGGAGACACACGGATGCTAAATTCCCTTTTGCACCTTCCTGACCTCTGAATAACCTGTGCAGTATTATTTCTGATGATTCAGTGCTCCTCTGTTTAATACTTTTGATCTGATCATGTAGAGCACAAAAAATAAACAAGAGAGTCTGCTTTCATCTTCAGGCCTCTTCTAAACCAAATATTTTCACAGTTCCAGGACAAGCTGGCAAAAATTTACTTAGGAAAAGTTCTTAATTTTTGGTTAAAATCTATTTGAGTTACAAGTTGGAGAGGTTTCCCTTCCGCATTATGAAAAAGGAAATTTATTTTATAGGAATAATGGTTAAAATCCTTCACAAAGTAAATCCAGAGGAAACTATTACGTAGAAAATATCCGTAAAATTATTTTTTTCCTCATGATTCTAATTACAATGAATCTGGAACCTAATTGTCAAATTCTCATTTTAAAAAACAGCAAAAACTTAGTTTTTCTTCATATTTGTTCATTCAGTGCTATTGAATGAAGTTGCCCTTTTCACATTGCTACTTTCCTGTTAATACTTTTCACTTTAAGACTAACTAGGTATTCCATATTAGAGCTTTCTGCAGATAGAGTCAAGACTTCTGAGAATTCCAATGGGTGCAAGGAGAAGTTTGACAAACTGCATTGAAAGGAAGTGGCGGAAGGAGTGGCGGAAGGAAGTGGCGGAAGTGGGGGAAGTGGGGGAAGTGGCGGAAGTGGCGGAAGTGGCGGAAGTGGCGGAAGGAAGGAAGTGGCGGAAGGAAGTGGCGGAAGGAAGATGGCGGAAGGAAGTGGCGGAAGGAAGGAATGGAAGGAAGGCGGAAGGAAGTGGGGGAAGGAAGTGGCGAAGGAAGTGGCGGAAGGAATGGCGGAAGGAAGGGGAAGGAAGTGGCGGAAGGAAGGAAGTGGCGGAAGGAAGGGAGTGGCGGAAGGAAGGAAGTGGCGGAAGGAAGTGGCGGAAGGAAGGAAGTGGCGGAAGGAAGAGGCGGAAGGAAGGAAGGAAGGAAGGAAGGAAGGAAGGAAGGAAGGAAGGAAGAAGGAAGGAAGGAAAGTGGCGGAAGAAGGGGAAGGAAGTGCGGAAGGAAGGAAGTGGGGAAGGAAGGAAGTGGCGGAAGGAAGTGCGAAGGAAGGGCGGAAGGAAGGAAGGGAAGAAGGAAGGGAAGGAAGGGAGAGGAAAGAAGGAAGGGAGAGAAGGAAGGAAGAATGGGGAAGGAAGGAGGAAGAGGAAGTGGCGGAAGGAAGTGCGAAGGAAGGAAGTGGCGGAAGGAAGGCGAAGGAAGATGGCGGAAGGAAGGAAGTGGCGGAAGGAAGTGGCGGAAGGAAGTGGCGGAAGGAAGTGGCGGAAGGAAGTGGCGGAAGGAAGGGGAAGGAAGTGGGAAGGAAGGCGGAAGGAAGGAAGGAAGGCGGAAGGAAGGAAGGAAGGAAGGAAGGAAGGAAGGAAGGAAGGAAGGAAGAAGGAAGGAAGGAAGGAAGGAAGGAAGGAAGGAAGGAAGGAAGGAAGGAAGGAAGGAAGGAAGGAAGGAAGGAAGGAAGGAAGGAAGGAAGGAAGGAAGGAAGGAAGGAAGGAAGGAAGGAAGGAAGGAAGGAAGGAAGGAAGGACATATTGTGATAGTGTGTCAAAATAACTCTTTGCAGTTCAGCATACTTTCTTCAAGCAATAGACTTCTCACTCAGTTATGAGATCATCACACATGGTCCATATTCCATAATTTATATTTCATCAAGTTTTCAGATTTCAGATCTACTTGCTCATCCATGAAAATCAATATAACTTCTGTATCCATTTATTAAGCTGTGGTGGAAAGGACATGAATCATCAGGGGCTAACTTTACTTTGTTCAATATGATACAGCATTAACTTAATAGCCTCTGAAGATCACATTTAGCTCTATCCCAGAGCTGTGGCAACCACTTTTCCTTTAACAATGATTTGTATGCCTTAGCCCATTCCAGTGCTGTTAATGTGTTTCAGGAATTCACCTCTATAGAGTTCCTAAGGTGTGCAGTACTGATGTGTACCACTGCAGATGCAAGGTGCAAAACAAAAGTGGCAAAGAAATATAAATGTTGGTTCACTTCAAGACTTTGTGTTTTGACAGAGAAGAATATAATTCTCTAAATGTCACCTTGATGCCACAGAATCCCCTTTGAATCAGAGGATGGTTGGAAAGGACCTTAAATAACACCTTGTTCCAACTCCCCTGCCATGGGCAGGGACACCTTCATCCAGACCAGGTTGCTCAGAGCTCCGTCCAGCCTGGTCTTGGACACTTCCAGGGATCCAGGGGCAGCCACAGCTTCTCTGGGAAACCTCTTCCAGTGCTTCACCACCTTCACAGTAAGGAATTTATTCCCAATCTCTAATCTAAACCTATTCTCTGCCAGTGTGAAGCCATTCCCCCTTGTCCTGTCACTCCAGGCCCTTGTAAAGAGTCTTTCTCCATTTTCTTTGCAAGCTCCCTTCAGGCAAAGCAAGGCTGCAATTAGATAGTCCCAAAGCCTGATTTTTTTTCCACTTGGCTCTGCTCACATGGTGCTAAACTGTGCCCAATCTCTGCAGCCAGGACACTGAGGAATCATCCATAGGAACGCCACGGTTTCCAGAATCCTGTAGTGTTCAGAATTTCGTAGTGTTTAAGTACCTCAGATGACCCTTTGATTCACTGATAAATTTGAGAAGCTCTGTGATGTTGTTGTAATAAGAAGGGCTTGAGTCATCACTGGCTGACTTTTTGCGCTTAGAGAGATTAGACTGAGAGAAAACCCTTCAGCACTGACCTCGGCAATAAATTTAAAAAAATTCTGGGTGTGCTAGAAAGTTCTTGATGAAAGCTGCTTGTGTTTGTGCACTAACAAAATCTGAGGTTTTACTCTTCTTTTGTGGTGGGACAGACCAGGTAAAAGAACAGTACCAAAAATAAGCTGGACAAGATGGACATAAAGCCCAGTTTGGCAGTCTGTAAGTGCTGCTATCAAGTTACTTCTGGTGTGGATGCTGAGAAATGTTTATCAGACAGCAACCAAGCTGCTAAAAAGGTCTCCAGATGCACTTTCACGTGCCTTTTTTATTAATTTTGGATTATTTGAGGCAAGAATATTGGATCAAAACTGTCTCAAGTCTTTTCCAAAGGACTGTGTTAAAGACCAAACTATGTTGGGACTGACTGGACACTGAGCACACCTGACACATGGTGTCATGATGCCGATTAATGCTGTTTCTCATTTCACTGGACCCAAACCCATTCTGTAGCTGTTTGACATCCTCTGCACTGATATTACACTGATTCTTGCAGCCAGGTCAGGGGAAATCAGATCTGATGAGGGAGAATCAGATCTGATGAGATGTGGCCACACAGGACCTCCATTGCACCCTGGACACCTCCTCACCTGAGAGCTGTGCTGCCCCTTTGCAATATCCCTATAACTACTGGCAATTATTCCATGTGAATTGCATCCTTGACAATTATATCATAATGAGTACTCTGCTTTTTAAAACACACTTCCTGAATAGTATCATGTGAACATTAATTAATTCTGGTAGGCTCAGAACAGGATGATGAAACTACTGGCTAGCCTATCTAATCAATTTATTGCATCAAAACAACAAATAAAGAAACAGAAATAGGGGAAAAAATATTCTGGCTACAGACTAGGTTTTCTTATACTGTGATTAAAAATATCAGTTCCCTAAGGAGGAAGAGAATTATGCTGTAAGTCTGCTGTAGCATTCATGGTACCAGAGCTAATATAATAATCATTACTCACGTCATCTTTGTGAAATAGAGGAAGAGAACAAAGGTGAACTAAATGGTCATAAAAAGTACTGAAGTTAGGGAAGGTGCTTTTCTGGAACACAGACTTCTCTGCATGCTGTGGATTTAATTTTGACAATTTAAATAGACTTGATAAGAAAGCAGAATTTTCCCTCTGGAGTAATAGTCTAATTTTTCTACCTGCAAGTCTGAAAATGAAATGTAAGTGAGAAGACTCAAGACCAATAATTACAGGAACAGCACAGCAAATGTATAAATACAGATCTGATCAGTAATGCCTTACTCCTAGTTCATAATGAAAGCAAAGTATTTAACCTGAAACTAAATGCTGCAGTAGAATCACCTACTAAGAAAATCAAAACAAGTGAAGTTTTTTCCTCCCACAATGACCATTGCTGAGCCTTTACCCTTGCCAGTGGCTAATTTCAGGTGACAACAGTATGACAAAGAATAAACACAAGGACAGCTGCAAGAAGGTGGGAAGGATGAGTCCTGAATGAAACTAATATGACACCAAGATTGATAAATAGCATATGTAGCCCTTTTTTTGAAGACTTTTAGCCTTAGGTTTGTTTCTAAGGAAACACAGTCAGGAACTTAAGGATTGAAATGAGGCTCAAGCATTTGTCTCTTTTCTTCTCAGAGATCTGTGCTGCAGCTCTTCAGAAGCTTCCCAGCCACAGGGCCATTGCTGGTGCTGGGTCAGACTGTACTTCATGTACAGTGAAGTGTGCCCTGGAACTGCAGCACATGCTGAGTCCCAAGGGTCTGTTACACATCCTTGTTGTGCTCAGCTGAGAAATTCTGACTCTTCTCCTCTTCTCTTCTCTTCTCTTCTCTTCTCTTCTCTTCTCTTCTCTTCTCTTCTCTTCTCTTCTCTTCTCTTCTCTTCTCTTCTCTTCTCTTCTCTTCTCTTCTCTTCTCTTCTCTTCTCTTCCCTTCCCTTCCCTTCCCCTTTCCCTCCCTCCCCTCCCCTCCCCTCCCCTCCCTCCCCTCCCCT
This sequence comes from Zonotrichia leucophrys gambelii, assembly GCF_028769735.1. Classification (NCBI taxonomy): domain Eukaryota; kingdom Metazoa; phylum Chordata; class Aves; order Passeriformes; family Passerellidae; genus Zonotrichia; species Zonotrichia leucophrys. The sequence goes on from NC_088169.1 coordinate 104,843,631, forward strand.
CCCCCTCCCCTCCCCTCTCTTTTGTTTTCTCTTCCTCAGAGATACTGCCCAAAACTCCTATTTCATTTCAACCTACCATAATTACTGATAATGTCCTGGCTTGGAAGGGACTTTAAAGATCATCTCATTCCTACACCCCCTGCTACAATAGAGACAGCTTTCACCAGACTGGATTGCTCAGAGCTCCATCCAGCCTGGCCTTGAACTCTTCCAGGCATGGGGCAACCACAGCATCTCTGGGCAAACTGTGCCAGCACCTCACCATCCTCAGTAAAGATTATTTTTTTCCTAATATTATTCTAAACCTAATCTCTTTAAGTTTGAAAGCATTCCCCCTTGTCCTGTGCAATGATAAGAAAGGGTGGTTTTGTGGCCAAGCTTTGAGATGCGCTTCATTTCTAGCTTTTTCAGCATCCCGGAATGCATCAAGCAGTACTTCAGATCCCAATCAGCAAAGTAAGGTTGACAGCACTGCCCTTACACCAGTTATCAGCATTTTCTTTTAAAAGAAGCATCTGATTTGAGGCAGGCAGGATTTCCTTCTGGATCATCCTAGCAAAGGTGGTAACAACACCAATCAGATCTTCTGGGCAGCTGAGCAGCATAAATAATAATGCTGAGCACAAATCATTCCAGCAAGGAGCTGATATCTGCTTGCATAGAGGATCTTTTTGCTTCTATTTTAGCAGTAGTGTTTTGTCTGTATTGTCTTTGCTAAGACATTGTGCATAGTCAAAACAGAACATCAGAGCAGAATATTCGCTCTTGATAGGTTTCTTCTGCAAATTAGTCAGTCTCATTTCTCCTCAAAGAGAAAAATGTCTCCTTTCATCTGCCTTTTGGGCTGGCTGTAATTAGTCTTCTGAGCTGTGCCACTGGACATCATCAAACACTTGGAAATCTTGACAACCTTTTCAGCTGGTAGATAAGGCAGTAAAAACAGTTCTGTTTCTCTATTGTTTTCAATATTAAAAAATATCAACATTTAATATTCATAACTTAGCTGCTAAATATTTACATGTTTAGTCACTGCAATATTTACATGTTTAGTCACTGCAATATCTAAACTCTTATCATAATGCTAACTAGTGAAAATAATTTTATTTTTTTAAAGAATTGCATAGTGTACTCACAGACTGTTTGCAGCATGCCATTTGCACAAATAAGCACAATCTGAAAAAAAAAGTCAGGTTCAGAACTGGAAATGATAATGGCAAAAAATGCATTCTAAAAGAGTACTAAAAGAGGTGCGGTGTTAAACACCCTAGAAAAAAATCTGATGAATGTGCACAGAGCACAGTCAAACTACACAAAATTTGTGTTGTTATGAAATTGTCGGAAAAGTGATTGGGGAAAAAGACTTCTGATTTTGCTTTGTCTGAGTGTTCCTGTTGCATGTCTAAATGGAGCAAGTGTTGCCAGGTATGTGGTTTCTTCTTTTTTCCCTGCTGCTGTGCCAATCCAAAAAGAGAATGATTTACATCTGGTTGTCAGTTCTTCTGTCATAACATATGTGTAACCCCCTCATCTCTTACACCTTATGCAAAATTGCATAGATTGAAGCCCTTATTAAGGACAAGACTAGTGTCAGTTTGAGCAGGGGTGAAATTAGGCCACCAGAGACCTCATTTCTACTGGAAAATGCATGAGCTGGGAAGAAAAAAGTAGCTTGGCTTTCAGATTTAAGCATGCTGTGACAGAACTGCTAGTAATAAAATCCAAACAAAACACTGTTTTGCATGTGAACTGAGCAAATGTAATCTGAAAGTCACCAACTCTCAGTGTACCCAGAATCCTGAAACCAGTGTGCTGTGGCAGGGCCATATGGCCTGTCTGAGAGGAGCTATTTGCAATACCCAAATCTTGCAAACCATTCCTTATCTTGAAGAAAACTCTAAGAGTTTGTGGTGGTCTTGGCTGGGGTAGAGTTAATTTTCTCCACAGAGGCTGGTGTGGGGCTGTGCTTTGGGTTTGTGCTGAACAAAGAGCAGATAATGTAGAGATGGTTTTGTTATTGCTGAGCGAGGCTTGCACAGAGCCAAGGCCTTTTCTGCCTTTCATACTGCCATGCAGTTTCCTTCACAAATGTCCATGTGTGCCTGTTCATCTGCCTGTTTTTTAGTGCACTCATAATGCCCACTACAGATGGTATTTTGTTCCCGTGGATGGCGTGATGGTTCCGTCAAAATTTTTGACAGAATCCAGCCCGGAGGTTGTCTAGCCAACCACTCAGCCCACACACTGAGAGATAAGTCCACCAAAGAGATCCCTTTGCTGTCTGGGCTTCTCAAATTCCCAGCAAAACATCTGAAAAAAAAAATAAAATAAAGAGAGAGAGTGAAGCCTTCCTGCCAATTGCATTAAGTAGCCAAAGGATCACTCCATTAAGGTAAGCTTTGGATCATGCTGGCTTATGCTGAGACATCCAGAAAAACAGAAGATGCACAGCTTAAGTGGCTGTGGATATTTATTTTACGTCTATAGCTCCCCTCCAGGTCATTATTTTATGTAATCGTATCGTTTTAGTGAGTCTGGAGCTTTTAGGATACAGAGGTCTTCATTACAGATTTTCTGTGGAAGCCATAGTAACAATAGAGATTTTTTAAGGAAAATTTGATAAAATGTATTTTCTGTTTAACTCAAAGGAGCAATTCTATAGGGATGAGGTTGAAACAGGCTAAGGCATCCTCAGATATTTAAAACTGACTTTTATTAGAGCATAAAAGCAAGCTTTTATTGGTGCACTGCAGAATTTACAACCACAGTTAAGAATATTACCTTACTGTATATTTCAAGGAATTCTATTTTCTCTAACATACTAGCTACCTTAGCTGGTAAGTTTTTCTGATATATGTACATTACTTTATTGACTTGCACTTTGCTCCATGATAGATTTATTCCTTTAAGTGACACTGAAAGTAATAAATACAAGACTTCAGATGAAAAACACTTTTATTGGCACACTAGAGAGAGAAAGTAAAAGCAGCGTATAAAAGCTTGGTGCAAGCAGTCTGCATTTGTGAAATGAGGCCAAATTAATGAGGAAAACCAGTTAAAATGGAACTTCAGCATACTGTTCATTTTCCAAGAGCTAAAAAAAAAAGAAACACTGAAGCCAGGTTGTGAATTTTTTGCTGAAGTGCATGCAGTAGTATATTTTATTGTCTTATGGAAAAATGAGGTGTTTTCCCGTTTCTAAAAATATCCCATTGCACTCCTTGCCACAGTTCCTTATTACTGTGGGTACTGCTCAGAAGTGGGCTGTGGAGATGAAATTCACTGTCAGAGTTCATCATGCTGTGTAAGAGGGCTGGAAAAAAATGCAACACATTTCTGCTGCAGTCAGGTTAGCTCAGGTTACCAGCACAGGGGCAGAGGCCTGTTCTTATGTGCACAGCAAGAAGCTCAAGAGCTGCTTTGCCCTGAGGAGGTGCCAGTTCTTTTCACATCCCATAAGAAATGCACTCTCCATGCAGATAACTATTCATTAGTAGCCCAAAAAGGGTGATAGCAGTTATAAAATCTAATTTCTGATGCTGGGAACCCTGAGGTGATGCTGTATGAGAAGGATCTATGGTCAGGGCACAGCTGGCAGTGCAGAACCCAGCCACAGTGAGGTTCTCCAGCTCAAAGATCCTAGGAATTCTGACAGAGCCTTGGTCAAAATACATATTTCTCAATCAGTGACAACAGTCAGGACTGGAATATGCACTTGGATTTGAAGAGTCCCTTGGATATGCACTTTAATATTCTCATTAATAAAGCTGCAGGTCCTGAACAGGTGCATACAATATTCCAGTGGAACAAGACAATATCCATTTACTCAATATTGATGCACTTTGACTGCAGGTACATCTACAAACTGTAGCTGGCTGTACAGATATTGACTGGATAGCTGTCACATGACATCCACAACACAGAGGCACTCACCTAGATTAACCATGATGGGGATCACAGAGTCCTGTGGTATTCTTCCAGGCTAACCAGTGCAAGGGCAGTTTGGGCTTTCTTGCTGAGATCTGAAATAAAGGCAAGCTACTGTGCATAGACAAGAAGATTGGTAGGTTTTGGAAAACTGAATTGCCAATTAAAGTTAATATAATAATAATAATGCTACAGTTTTCAATTTCTAGCCATTAGTGATTTAGAACAATGAACCTCAAATTCCATTTTATCTGGGAATATTTATTTCAATGATGCCTATATTATTCATCAAATCCATGAAGTGTCTTGAATTTTCTGTTTGAAACTTGATTGCTCTCTCCATACCTTACACACTGTGCTTATTTAACTCCTGCCTTCCCTCACTGTTTAAGAAGTCTGCTGTGCAAGCCCGCTGAAGCCTGAAGAAGAGGGCTGTTGTATTTTCTAGGACCCCCATCATCAGAAGGAATCTGATTCCATGTTCTCAGAAGGCTAATTTATTATTTTATTATCTATATAATATTAAAGAATACTAAACTAAACTATACTAAAGAATACAGAAAGGATACAGAGAGAAGGCTAAGAGATAATAATGAAAACTCACAACTCTCTCTTCTGAGTCCCGAGACAGCTTGGCCCTGATTGGCCATTAAGTCAAAACAATTCACAGCAGAAACCAATGGAACAATCACCTGTTGGATAAACAATCTTCAAACACATTCCAAAGCAGCAAAACACAGGAGAAGCAAACCAGGTAATTACTGTTTTCATTTTTCTCTGAGGCTTCTTAGCTTCCCAGGAGAAAATCCTGGACAAAGAGATTTTTCAGAAAATACAATGGTGACAATTCACCAGTCAGCATCAGTGGGAGAATAAAGCTCATTGTTACTGAGGCAGTGAAGCATCCTAACAGTCCCTCTCCTTTAGAAGATCCTGATTAGAAGATCATAATCATAGAATACCTTGGGTTGGAAGGTTAAAGATTATTTAGTTCCAACCCCCTGGCATGGAGCAGGGACGTCTTCCTAGACCAGGTTGCTCAGAGCACTGTCACACCTTGAACACTTCCAGGGATGGGTCATCCCTCAGAGTAAAGGTATTTTTTTTCTGATATCTACTCCCTGTAGCCTTAAGTAAATAACCTTTTCAGAGGGGAATACATTGATCAGAGAATCTTTTCAGTTTTAACACCTCTGAGCACACCTGTATTTCCAATATTCCTACCTGATTTTTCTCCCACAACATTGTCATTACTTGTGGTCTATCCAAACATAAGTTGATCATTCTGATGGACATGTAATGCTGACTGCTATATATAGTTATGGGAATAGGACATGCAGGAGAATTGTAGCCAGAGTCAGCAGTTAACATATCTGCAATGAGGAAGGCAGGAATTTATGTTTATGGAATTGGAATTAAGCTCTGCAGGTGCCAACCCATAGAAGTTCACTGAAACTTCATGGCCAACAGCCACAGAAATTAAATATCTGCTGAATAGGGTGTTAAATTAGCAGGGCTGCTGAAGCAGGCTTGCTGATACAACGTTGTCATATTTTAGTGTCAGAACTGTTTTGTGCATGTTTCTGACAAAAAAAAAAAAAGATGAATTTCACATGACAGATCTCTTGTTCAGAGAGAGCAGGGTGATTAAGCTGTTAATACAGTTTTCTATTATTCCTATGCAAGTATTCAAAGAGTATTTCTTTAAATACAGCTCCACGTTGTGTGGCAAAGGTTGAGGCACCTGTGCAGCAGTGAATGAAGGCTATCTAAATATGAATGACTAATTATCAGGGAACAGGAAAACACTAGTTTTCTTTCATGACTGAGATGGCTTCATCCTATTCAGAATAATCTGTTGGGAAAATAATTAGCATAAAGAAGATGGAGTTTTGATAAATAACTTTGATGTTCATAATTATAGTAATTTTTTGTATAATTTCTTTCCTTTATGCTCATGTTTTATTTCAGTTTTTTCTTTCAGTCATAAAAGCTGATATTAAATTTTTAAAGCAAACCTATCTCACTGTAGACAGACTCCTTAGGAAAGAGTTTTATCTTTGTATGATAACAGTGGACTTAGCACAAATTTGCTGTTGGGATTTCTTTCCATTTCTCTGAATTTGTCTTCTCTACCATAATAAATCACACTGATTAATGTGTCAGGAAGGATGTAGAATTATTAAATTTAACAACTCATTAAAGGAAACCTTTTTCATTTTGTTTGTATAATATTTTATATTTTTAACCATATTCTAGACAAAAACAGCCTCTGAAGTGTTGAGCAGAGTAGAAATACTTGGATCATTGTGCCATCTAACAATTTCCTAGCTTAGCTCCAAATTCTGAAGGAATAGTGACTGTTAGAGGGCTTTGGGTGTTGCCAGCTTGAACAGTGCTTGTTGTTGTGCTTAGTGGTGTAAAAGATTCTTATCCTGTCCCAGCTTTCTTTAAGGCTCTATAAAACATCCCAGTGTTCTGAGAAATAGAATTTCTTACACAACATTTCTTTACACAAAAATGAAAAAAAAATCCCTTTGGATATTCGTAATGCTTTTCAGATCTATTTAAAGATGCCTCTATAGAATAATTGCTACATTCCCTCTCTCATTTGCTCTCTAAGGAATTAACTACTGGGTACTCCTCGTAGCTAATTTGGTGTTAAATTGCTTATATTGTTCTTCATATCATAGACCAGTACTGAACAGTTATTTCTCTCCTTTTTCATTTATTCCAGTGTTTGTGTGCACGTGTTTTTTAGTAGGAATGCTAGAAATTTTGCTTACTTGCTCTCTGAAACCCTGCTTAAAAACACCATGTTGTTGTGAAGGATATTTTAGTGCTTTTTTTCCTCTACAAATTTTATTATTTAAAAATGTCTATCAGCTTTCTCATAGCAGGTGTAGTTAAATTCTTTCCCTGTCTACTCAGGGATAGCTATTTATGGATACCTATTTATGGCCAGCTATACTACAAGAAGAAGATGCATGAAACACAGGAGTGTCAAAGGATGAATTGTTACATTCATCCCATCAAAATCCAGAGAGACTTTAGTGCAATAAAATGGTTGTTGTGCAGCTGTGAAACAGCAATGAGTGAAGTCAGGGATAACTTGACCAGCACAAATCCATGGAATCATCCAAAGGTGATGACAGAGCTGGTCCTTGCAAAGCCACTGTCATATTTGAAGGGACATGGAAATCACAGGGGCACCTCTGGTGAATGGAGGAAGGTAAAACTCACATTCATTTCAAAAAATGGCCAAGAAATCCACCCAGGGAACTGCAGGCTGGGCAGCTGCACTTCAGTCCCATGAAGGAATCTACTTTGGAATGTATTTTACTGTGTGTAGAGCAGAATGTGGTGATGAGGACAACAGTGGATGTATGAAGGGTGAATCGTGCCTGAGCGGTCTGATCACCTTCTGAGGTGAAACACCTTGGTCTGTGAACCAAGGAAGAGCAGCAGATACAGAACCATAGAATGGCCTGGGTTGGAAGGGGATTTAAAGATCACTTGGTTCCTGTCTCCCCTGCCATTGGCAGGGACACCTCCCACTATCCCAGGTTGCTCAGAGCTCCATGCAGCCTGGCCTTGAGCACTTCCAGGGATGAGGCATCCACAGCTTCTCTGGGCAACCTGTGTCTGTGCCTCACCATCCTTACATGGAAGAATTGTTTCCTAAAATCTAATCTAAACCTACTCTCTGTCAGTTTGAAGCCATTCCCCCTTGTCCTGTCACTCCAGGCAGTAGTAAATAGTTTCTCTCCATCTTCCTTGTTGGTTCCCTTGGAAGGCCACAATCAGATCACCCCAAAGCCTTCCCTTCTCCAGGCTGAACAATCCCAATTCTCTCCACCTTCTCTCATAGGAGAGGTGCTCAACTAAATACCATTTACCTTGATTTCATCAAAGCTTTTGACACTTCCCACTTTGACCCATTGGTGTTCAAATCACAGTTTTATGGCCCAGATGGTCATCCAAAACTGGCTTGATGGTTCAGCTGAGAGAGTGATGCAGTTATTCCTACCTTAACCACAGGCTATTAACAAGTGGAATATTGATGAGGGTTATCCTGGGATGTGTCCTGTTTGATCCGTACCTGCAGCCTGAGGACAGGTAGACGATGGAGCAGGTTGTCCAGAGAGACTTCACACACCCCATCCCTGAGGTTTTCAAGACCTCCCTCGACAAAGCTCTGAGCCACCTGTATGACCTTGCAGCTGACACTGCCTTGGATGAGCAGCACACCTCCAGAGGTCCTTTCCAAACTGTGAACTTAAATATGGGGTTTGAGATGCTCAGTCACAGGAAATCACTGCCTGAATGATCTGTTAATAGGTGGGTTCCATTAAATTCTCCTTTTCTGTGATCTTGATTTGGTCTTATTAATGTCAAATTGCATGTTTTTCTATAAAATGGCAGAAATAACAGAAGGGATAGAAAGACATGTGGCAAATGCACTGATGGTCTCAAAAAGTTGATTTTATTCCAGTTCTTTTTTTTTTTTTTCCTTATTACTTAGTGCTTTGGACATCATGGATTAAGAAAAAAAAAATAACATATTTGGCTCCTTGAAGCCAGATTCCTTAACCCTGTACAGTTTGCATTTCAGAAACACACACACACTTTCCTGCACATCAGGGTGAAAGGAATTGCTGCTAATCATCATCCTCAGAAGCCTATGGTAAAAATTAATAGTATTCAAATAAAATTGATGTCCTTAATAATTGAACAAATTTCTTTTTTTAATTTTTTTTTTCCATTCTATTAATTTCAGTTGCTACTAGTAGTATGCAGTGCCTCTTAGGGACTTGTTACTACCCACTTTTTCTTCCCACTTTGCTGACTTCTTAGTAATTTTTTGGGTCCTTTAAAATAGGAATATTCCTCCATTTCTATTTAAAAATGCATTTTTAACTGTTGCTTGAGGTGTAATTGCTCAGAATAATTTTCCTGAGCATTGAGTTCCAGTTTGGTGTTTTTGATGTGTTTGAGACCTCTGTACAGGAATGCTTTGATAGCACAGCTGTTTCGTAGTAGTTCCAGATTCTGGACCATGGGGATAAAGTGAAAAGTCTGGAGAACATCATCAGGGAAATGGCTTTTATTTCAGAGTCTGTTTAGCAAGAAGTAATAGGAGGGGTCCCCACATGTTTTCCTGAAAATTATTTTCCAGTTTTGTGTTTGTGAGGATGAAACAGCAAAAAAACCCCAGATTTTATCTGATTAAAATTTGAGCAATTGCAATTGATGATTCAATATTTTTGCTAAGAAAATTAGTAAGAAATCATGAGCCAGACTGTTGTGAAATTCAAAGTGATGAATTTATTTATTTGACGCAAGCGCAAGAGAAATGCCATGAAAGGAGTGAAGATTAAAAATTCTGCTTGTTTTCATCAGTTGTGATGAAGAATGTAAATGTATAATAAAATAACCTTAGGGCAAAGTAGAGGCATATTCAAAGCATCCAATTAGTGAGTCTGGCAATGGTATTAAAGAAATAATGATGAGACAAAATGTTTGAAATGTTGGCTAAGTGATAGAAATGAGGCAATTAGAAACTGGTGTGGAGAAGCAATTCAAGCCTTCACCAAAAGCAGTTTTACCAGTGATGAGAATCTGTTTTACTGCTATTTTCAAGTCATGGCCTTCAGAAACAGCATCAACAATTGCCACGCAGCTGGAGCCAGTGTGCAGGCACATAGTGCTGGGCTTGGCAGGAAATCCACAGGCAGAAAAGGGACCTGCTGTGTCTCTGGTCATCCCATTTGTCACATTCTTTGCCCTCTCTCAGTATCCTAGCACTTCATTCTCCTGCATAATCCCTACTTCTTCCCTTGTGTTATTTCCATACCCCATGTGTCCTTTTATTGTCTCCTTCTCTCTGCATATAAATCTCCAAATCACCTAAGACACTTACACAAACACTGCTTTAACACCTCATTTGTCCATTGTCCTGAATCTCATAATTCAACATTTCTCCATCAAAATTACTTGTTATTTAATTTCTTCTCCTCATTCTCTCCTGATTCTCATATTTTAGCATTTATCCATCAAAATTACTTGTTATTCAATTCCTTCTCCTCATCTGCATCTGCCATGATGCTTATTTTCACCAGCAACAGCTCAACATTTAAAACAAAAGCATTATTGTTCAACTATAACACATTGTTCAATTTTATTTGTGCTTGGATTTTTGAGCATGTCTTTTATACACACTTTTCAAATGTTATTGTGTATGTAATTTTTCTTAAATTATTTTGATATTCCAAGATGCCCATGGTCTTCTATCTGAAAGAAAAACGAAGAAATAAGAAGATTAATAATGTAACCAGTTGTGGGGATTTGATCCCAGCTGGACATCCAGTGCCCACCAAAACCACTCCATCACTCCCCTTTTCAGTTGGACACAGGAGTGAAAAATACAGAAAAAGGCTCATGGGTCAAGCTAAGGACAGGGAGTGTCACTCACCAGTTACCAACGGGGGCAAAACAGACTTAACTTGAGGAAAATAGTTTCTTTTTTTATCAATCAAATCATAGTAGGATTATAAGGAGTAAACTCAATTCCTAAAAACACCTTCCAAGCAGCCCTCCACCCTTTCTAGGCTTAACTTTTTCCTGATTCTCTCACCTCTTCTTCCCCCTGCACAGCACAGGGGGATGGAGGCTGTGGTCAGTTCATCATACGTTATCTCTGATGTTCCTTCAAATATTTTAAGGCCAAGTAGGAAAAAATATAGGCAAATTGCACAATTAAATAACCACAACAACAAAAAACCAAACCAAAATAATAATAATAATAATAATAATAATAATAATAATAATAATAATAATAATAATAATAATATGCTGCAAAGCAGAGACTGTAGTATTTCAGTCTAGGTTTATCCTTCAGTTATTATTTGCTGGTACAAAACTCCAGCACATGATTCTGGAATAAAGAGAGTGAGTTTAAAGCAAATTACAGCAAATTTACATTACAGATGTAAACACACACACAGGCAGGAGAGATGTTGTCCTTGATAAGGAGATTCTGAGGGGATTACCAATCATGAGTATTCTGCAATTATCCATGATGAATTTTTGATGCATTAAACCTCTGCACAATGTAACCATTGCTTTAGTCTTACAGTGAGCCATTATTGGTTCAGACAGAAAAAGATAAGAGATTATTCTGCCAAGAGTATGAATGAAGATAATTTGTCATGCTCAAACATCATTGATACTGGACCCTTATATATCTGCTCTGAAAAAAAATGGGTTTGAATTATCAAAAAAACCCCCACTGTATCAGATCGTTATGATAAAACTGAGAGAACTCTTCCCTTAAAAGCAGCAATATTTTTCAGTCTAAACAGCCTCCAAAAAGCCACTCCATTTTGCTGTGTTTATCTTAGACTACTGTCATAGCCTGAATGCCATACCTGCTTGGTTATTTGTGCTGCTGGATATGTTTTTTTCCTTTGTGAGTGTTCTTTCTCTGAGAGAACCTCAGAATGCTTGTACATGAAACTTAGGGAGGTTCATTTAGGTAAATCCTTTTTCTATTATTGTATATATATATTATATTTGTTTCAAACCAGAGTAAGATATGCTATTCAAGCTGTATCATGAGTCAAATTCATGTTGCTCTAACTGGAACAATCCACAAATAACATCAGCCAGGCAGAACTGGTGGTGTGAATTCCAAGCTTGTATTATACACTTTGCCACAGAAAATCTGTTGAGATGCTATTGCAGTGACTTGTCCCCAAACAGAAACACCAAAGGCACTCAGAGATACATTTCAGATTAGAATTTGACTCTACACAGAATCATAACTATCATTCAAAGAAATCCTGAATACCGTGTTGTCAGACTAAATGATCAACTCAAAATTTATGATGTACTGTTTGTCTCTTTTCCCTGATACAAAACAAGGAATCTATTGATTTTTTTGAGGCCAATTTTTATTGTGGTGCAAGGCATCAAAATTGCTATTAACTATGATATTGTATGGGCAGTGAAATAGTCAGTGCTATTAGTTAATGTGCAAGCAAATATCGACCAGCAGTTCTGAACAATAAATATAATGATACGAGACATGAGTGTTTGTTCAGCATTTATTCTTACAATCCAACAACTGAAGAAAATCTCAGAGTTGGAATCTAGCTGCCATTAAAAATTATGCAGTGGTTTCTATTCATCTAGGTTTGGAAAAACTGGCTGTGTTCCAAAGGCCTGATGACTTTATCTTTAGAAGAAAATCAATGGTATGCAAATAGCTATTGAATTGTTATAGACTAAGAAAAGCAGCTCAAAGATTTAAACAAAAGGAGGGGTTTTAACTCAAAGAACAAATAATAGTTTGCTACTATTTCCCTTGGATGCAGCCAATGTTTGTATTAGTGGGGATTTTTTTGTTTTGTTGGGGGAATAGTAATGGGATGCTGAGTGGCAGGCACATCTAACAGTGTAGTTACCAGGAGCCTGCTGGGGGAGAGGAGGTCAGTGCCAGAGGTTTTCATCTGTCTGCCCAAACTGCTGTGTGAAGCTCCTGTTTGTTTGTTTGTTTTCCTGAGAGAGAAGTCCCCACCATCGTCTATGGCATGGTGTGAACTGGTACTTGTTCCCTGGCATTTTGGGTTTTTGTTCCACTTTGTTTATGGGGATATGGTCTGACAGCTTCATCTCCAGCATTTATTTACTTCTTTTTTTGCCTTGGCTTGTGGGCATTCTGTTTGTTAACAAACTTTTGGGGTTTTTTTTTTTTCCACTTCCTTGCACTAGTATTAATTTCACGTTGGTAGAAAGGGATTGTGGAAACCCTTTCAGAGGAGACAACTCTTTTCAGAGTGTCTTCTCCTAAACTTGTCTCTAAACTGAGACACTGTAGTAAATACTCTTACCCTCTAAATACTGTTATGGGAATAGGCAGTGTGTAGTATGCTTGTCCAATTAGCATTTTCATAGTCAAACACTCCAAATAATTTAATGCAAAAAAAAGAGACCTTATTAATAATACAGTCAAAGTTGTTACATGTACAAAACCACCTTCCTGGCATTCACCCCTTGCCTGTGGTGGTGTCCTAAATCTCTTGTCTCATTCCACTTCATTCCACAGCTTCTCCCCTCAGCTTTCTCCCTTCCCCCTGCTCCCAGGAAGGAGTGAAAGCTGCCTGGGGCTCCAGCCCCTTCCCTGGCAGCATTCCCAGAGCAGGAGCTGGGAAAGGGCACTCTGGGAACCCAGTTCAGCCCCTCTCAGTCCAGACACCCCTGGGAGCTACCCCTGGGATGTCTCCCTGCAGGGACAAGTGTAAAACACTTCCTGGGTGACAATGTAATGTTATTAATTTAAAAAAATGAAAGGCAGCTATTCTGTACTGACAAAACTGATGGAAAACAGTGTTTTAAAATAATATAGTCTACTGAAATAATTGACTTCCTTCTAATTCCTTTTTTGAGAAAATGAACATTACGCATATTCTCATAATGTATTTCATAAAAGATGAGTGATTTATGAAAGACCTGCCTGTGATGAAGAATTAAAAACATGCAGCCACAGATTCGGATCTTAATTGTATTCTTTGTGTTTCCTAGTAATTCAATAATAAATCTTTCATCTTTTAGTGGTATAAGCTAATGTTAACAGAAAAATCATTTGGTTTTCAATAAAGAGGTCAGCAACTCTTCTGTTTCATTTCAACACATCCTGCCCTACACAAAATAGATAGCAACTATTTCTCACTTTTCTGCAGATCTCCAGCAGCAATCTCTCTAATTTCAATATTTAAATCTGAAAAGAGGCATTACTCATGCATGAAAAGAACTCACCAAATAATTCCTCTAGGATTAAATATTCACCAGCTATACGATAATTTGGTCTGAGAAATATTAATTTCTTTTCTGTATTATGAATTTAAACCTTATTTTTTTCCTTGCAAGCCATTCCCATTGATTTGGCCATGAGACACCTGTTAGAGTTAGCTCAGCCCAGGGCAGGTACAAAATCATATTTATTGGGAAAAAACTGCATTCATCTTTGTGACATCAGTGGGGTGCAGCCTGAGAAATGCAGCCTTCCCAAGAAAAGGTCTGTGAGTTCTGTGAATTCTGGGGAATGCAGCTCTGCAGAAGCCAAGGGCACCGGGCGAGAATGTTATACACACTGAGGCATGGCAGAGAGATTGTTGTAGAAGTGTTCTCACATGCATGCAAAAATTCAAATATTTCTCCTCCTGTCACGAGGTTACTGGTAACTACACTGTTAGATGTGCCTGTCACTCAGCATCCCATTACTATTCCCTAACAAAACAAAAAACTTCACCAAGCAGGTGGGCTTGGTGTGCTCTGTGTCCCGGGCTCAGCTTTCCCGAGGTTTGGGGCTGGGATGGATCAGCCCCTCTCTCCTGCCCCTCTCCCACAGGTCCTGTTGTCTCTCTCTGGTCCTGGGCTAACCAAGCTGCCCAGCTCACCTCGAAAGATTGCCCAAGGGCTGCTGCTGCAGCTTTTCCATGGCCAGGGAAAGGAAAACCTTCTCACCTGGGCTAACAAAACCAAGCTTGCCAAGCAAACCCAGACTGCACCACAGCCCAGACACCTGGAGGCTTTGGAAAAAAGCACCAACACGGGCAAGTTTCATCCCACATCAAGGATACAGCAACCATTTTGGGGCATAAAGTAGAGGATCAGGGAATACACTGTCATCACAGAGCACCTCAAGACATACAGACAATACATCTAATTTATGTTTGATGCTAATTGTTATAATAAAAAATTAATTTGTTTTAAAAATTGCGCCGTAAAGTGCACAGGTGATTAACTTTTCCTCTTGTATGATGAATAGTTAAAGCAACGTTGTCCCTTGGATAATTTGTGCATTAAGGACCCTTCAGACATTATTTGCTGCCTGCTCTCCTTTCATGTGAACTGCAGCAAGCCATATTTCTGTTCAGCATCTCAAACACCTGACTTTCTCACTGACTCCAGGGCAATATCCTTGCAAAATGCTTGAGAAACAGGAAAACTGCATAACTTGCCAACCAAGGTACAGAAACAGTGACTTAACAGTGGTTTTTGGAGTGGGGAATAAAACCTTGGCACTGCAAGGCTCAGGGTTCAGGTACCTACTGTCACTAACAGCAAAATTCATCCATAATGCTACTCATTCCTAAAAATATGAGTGACCATAAACACTCAGGAGCTATGGAGAGGAGCAGAGACAGTAAAAGGATCCTGCTTTGGGATTACTGACTGCTCAGAGGAACTCATGGACTGGAATTGGATCTGGTCATTTGCAAAGTCAAGATCTGTCTTCAGGACCTCAGATGTGGTGGTTGGTGTCCAAAGATTCATGTGCCTCTGTGCAGCAGGGTTTTGTGCAGGAGCAGAAGTAGGTTTTGTGGTTAATGCTCTACAGATCTGCAAAAACATCTTGCAGGTGTTAAATCATTGTTCATAAGAGATCACAGTAATGTTAGATCATTGTTGATAAGAGTGACAAGATCAGTGGTGCTTGTGCAAGACCACAGCTGACAGAGTCCATCTCCACAGCTCCCACAGCCACTCTTCTGCTTTTCACCATTTCTCTCTCTGAATGGCACAGAAAGGAGTGGATGTTTTCCTTCTCTTCCCCCTCATAGTGAGAGGTGCTCTGGCAGGAATTCCACAGGAATCTCTGTCTCTTTGGCACCACCAAAGACTCTCTCTTGGAGAAACATCTGCAAGATAAGGGGCGTCAGAGGTGATTTTTTTACAGGATTCACAAGCAGAAGTGAAGATGGTACCTTGGCAGAAAGTATTTACTAATAAGATGCTACTTCTCTTTTGGCTTGAAAGCTATTAAGTGGAGCAGATGGCAACACTATCAAAGTAATGTAAGATAAGGGATGTTGTCTCCTACTGGAATACTACTGACCTGCTTGATACTATTTATGCACTTGGAGACTTTTTTCTCTTTTTTTTTTTCATTTTTAATAACTTGATTTCCTTTATCAGGCAAGAATTACTTCCAAAGAGGCACTGTTGTTGTCTGGAAGTCATCTGGAAACTATTCAAATCTTGCAAAGGTCAAATTAAATGACTGTCCTTATTTCCAGAGTGGTATACTTCTAACCATAAGATCCCTTCACACTGAAGCAATTATGAACCTTTTCTTACAGAGAGAGTGGATTTTTGATAAAGAATTATTGGGAGAGTTTTCTAAAATCAGGTGAAAGCAGGCTGAGAGAGTTGGGAAAATCCAGGCAGTGCAGACAGGGATTCATTGACTTTCTTGGTTTCAGTATTCATCACTCAATCAGCCACAAATAAAAGCCACACATCCAAATTTTGGAGGATTTCAGAGTTCACTGGATCTGGAAGTCACCATTTTTTAAAAAAACAGAATTACTACTGTGTATGTGAAACAGTGGAGCGCATGGACTAGTACTAAGTAGATGCAAAATATTAGACTGAAGGCACAGTCCTACTTGACCTCTAGTTAATACACATTGCCAAAATATTGTCTGAATTGTAATTGTTAAGTTTGGATTTTCTAATTAACCCATCTTCTTCATAGTGATTGATGGAGGACTGCAAGATCTTTAAATTTTGACAAGTAAATCAAATATCTTTGCTACAGAATTCAATCCAGAATCTAAACCTATTAGCTTTTTAGGATATCTCGTAGGAAATTATTTAATCTATTTATTTTAATTCTTTTGCCTGTAGGACATCTCTCTATGTCTTGGAAATAACATTTGACAAGGACTTCAAGATTATATTGTTAAGATTATAATAATAATTAGATCCATTTGCAACATTTCCTAGTCATATTATAATACAACAGTACTGTAGAAGGAACTATTCAGTGCTTGGAAGAAAGAGTCTGATTGTTGTCTTGTGCAGATTCTCAGGTGGTGTAAATCAACATTGCTTCCAAGAGTTGAATATATTGGCTTCTTTGCTCTAAACATACTTTGTTCACAAGTTATTTCTGAAGTATTGTGATGGTAATTTTTTCCCTGGCAATTATCAGTTTTTCCAGTTGCAGGTTTTCTTTCTTCCATCTTGCTTTCATAGAAAGTAAAATGAAGGAGGGTTTTTTTCACTTCATCATCAGTTTGGTGACTTGATAAATGATGCTTAGTTAGCATAAATTTTACTGACAAGAGGAGAGGATTTTTTAATTCTGTTTTGTCCCAGGATAAATTTTACTGACAAGAGGAGAGGCCTTTTTAATTCTGTTGTTTTCCCCGGATAAATAGTACATATCTTTCATAAGTAGAGGGGATTTTTAAATTCTCAGGTAAAGTTATAGGAGTTAGACATTATTTCCAGTTATTTCCATGTATATTGATGTGGGCACTGTGTTAAAATGTCCTATCTGAGATCTGACTAGCAGGTTTTGTTTTGTATTTATACACTCAAAGTGAAATCTTCCACAAGAAGTAGTAATTCCAATCACTGAACTTTGATTCCCTGTGTCCCAACTAAATTCACAGTCAAACTTCTCCCCCTCTAAACCTTTTCTGTTCATAACTTTTCTGTTGACAGATCTGTTATTAGCTGTTAGTCTCCTGTGCAAATATCATGTTTCTTGTTTCTCAGTTCATAGGTCTTTCCAGCTTTTACTCTGCTTACAATTCCACTAAGGTATTTTGTGAAGCAGGTACACCTGTTCCCTATATTCCATCCTTTCTGAAGATCATTTATGTCTTTTTTCATTCTTTCTAAAGAACCACCTGTTCTCCAAGGTGATGTGGTGGCTGTTTTGCTCCACTCCTCTATTCTGCACTGATTTGCTTCACAGTACCTGAATTCCTCTGGCACATTCATTCCCCTCCTCAGTCATGCTGATCTACTCTTGGCTCAATCAGGTGAATGTTTTCTGCTTTATTCAGGAAAAATCTTCAGTGATGAGCAATATTTGACCTAACATCAGAGGTCTTAAAGACCTTTTTTTTTCCCACACAGGTGGATTTAAATTAATCTTAATTCCCTGTAGGTTTTTACAGTATCAGGCTTCCAAAATTATGAACTGAGCCTATCTAACAAACAAGTCATGATATTGACTGAAAAAACAGTATGTGGCATGACAACCACAACATTGTATTAATACAGATGAATTGTGTGGACTGCAGAAAATACAATTTCTTTAATGCAGGAGGTGACATTTGCTTCTGCATATTTGCCATGGATGGGATCGTTTACATGGTTTGTAATGATCATTTACATGGGATCATTTTTGCTCTAGCCATGGTTTGTGCTTGGGAAGTTGTGCCGAAGCCACACAACAGGACTGTACCTGCTCATTGGGATGGAGTGTGGTATAATTCTGTCCCATACATGTCACAGACATCTTTTATGAAAAATCCTTTTCTTAGGATTTTCTTTTTTCTCCTGAGAAGCTGAGAGACCCCAGGAACAAAATGTAATCAATGATTATCTGCTGCTGTGGAATGCAACAGGTGCATCTGTGATTGGCCCATGTTGGATGTTTCTAATTAATGGCCAATCACAGTCAGCTGGCTCAGACTCTCTGTCCGAGACACAAGCTTTTGTTATTCATTCCTTCTTTTTCTATTCTTAGCTAGCCTTCTGATGAAATCCTTTCTTCTATTCTTTCAGTATAGTTTTAAGGTAATACATATAATAAAATAATAAATCAAGCCTTCTGAAACATGGAGTCAGATGTTTCTTCCCTCATCCTAAGACCCCTGTGAACACAGTCATATATACAGTATAAATCCTGCTTGGAAAAGGGTGATTTTGACTCTGAAATGGATTTCCACATGAACAGCAGAATGTTTCCAGCACGGTTGGTGCTCTTTTTACACACTGAAGCTTTGCAGTAAACTGTAGAGGGTAATGTCAATATCAAGAGCAGATTGCAAGAATATATTATGAATGAAAGTGTTAGCTGTGTTTGGCATAGTAGCCTTTATTGTCTCCAATGGAACAGTAGTTACTTCATCCAGAACTGTGTAAGATATCAGTACTTGAAGACTGAGTAGATGTTTGCTGCTCTTTTTGGCAGCATTTGATGCTGAAATGGGGCCAGTGCTGGAGCACTATCATGTGCAGCATTGTGGGAATACACAAAATCAGAGGGTTTTGGGAAAGCTGCAAAAGGCAGGCTTCAGAGACAGTAGAACTGTGATTAGAGCTGAGCAGTAGCCATGAGATAGGTCAGCAGAAAGATTATTTAAAAAGTAGAAAAGCAAGGACAAATAGAACAATGGTCTGTGTGTTAACGCTTGTTAATAACTCTTTAAGCTACAGACAGGTTTATCTAGCAAGATATTAGGAAGTTTGCAGCTTAATAATGGAGCTTTGTGCATTGTGTTTTAAGGCTTACAAGCAGGTATTGTATTTGAAATAAGCAAGCATTGTTTAAACCAAAGCCACGCGCGCTTATAGTGGTTGGATAGAACTACTGTCAATGTGCTTTTGCTTTGTGTGATTGGGCAAAAAACCTATAAAGTGAGTTGTAACATTAAGTTCTTGGTCTGCTGCCTGGGATGTGAGCTGGTGGCATCTTCCCATTGTCATAATCATGTAATGAGACTGATGCTGGAAAATAAAACAACTCAAGGCAGGTTCCTCAGCAGTCCCATCCTGTTCGTGGTTTGTACACAGCCCCTGGCCCGTGATACAGCACCATCAGCCTCCCTGTGGATCAGTCAAGAACCAAGATGCAAAGGTTGCTAAGGCACACTTTCAAGCTGATGGAATATTCTGGATAGCTTAACGTGCCAAAGTAAACAACATCTGAAACAAAAATGTAATGAACTCCAACTGGCCCCCAAAGGGCTTTTAAGTGCTTTTAATTTTCAGGCAGTTTCTTTCAACTGTTGGCCTCTAAAACACATTGTTTGCTGCTCCAAATGAGGATTGGCTGCAGTTAATGACAAATGCTTTTCATTAACTAAGTTGTCTTGAGATAATCATCCTGGTTCTTTGACCTCTTATGTGAAAGACAATTTCTGACGCTGTAAAAAATCCATTTATCACTTTGTGCTTGCAAAATTTTAGTTATAGGACCAAGTCTGTAAATTTAGTCAAGGTGTAGTTCAAATCTGAGTTCCTCTTCCTCAGCTGATGGAAAAACTGATGAATTGTTAGTCTCTTTTTCTGTTTTTCCCTTTTTGTTGGTTTGGTTTGGTTTGGTTTGGTTTGGTTTGGTTTGGTGTGATTTGCAAGCTGTAAAAATCATCACCATTTCAGTGTACACACTTGCTCTGCAATTTTGTTACTTGATCTCTTCAGAAGTTGACTGTCAATGCTCTTTGGTGCTTGGTGTTTATGAAGTAGAGATCAGGTCACTTTGCTAATTATTAGGGATAAGCAAGCAGAGCCAGACAGACAATATGCAATACAGTATTAATAATGAAGTTTATAAAAATATTCATAATAAATGATGTAAATTTGAACAAGTTTTCTAGTATTAAAGAGCCTTTCTAATGAATGCATTGCAGTAACACATGGTCTAAGACCAGAACTATTTCCTGACCGTGTTTTTCTCTCATTTAATCTCTGACAGTCCATGGGAAAGGTGCTGCCTGGAGTGACTACTAAACTGACTCATTTTTATACACATTTCTCAGCTTGCAGCTTGCCTGCAATGTCCCTAGGACTTCTAGTATGTCTTTGTCTTCTTTCTTCAGGGAAAAATGCTGGAAATGTCATCCATCTACCCTTACGGATGCAAGAGTAAGGTCGTTGGATCCACAGAGCAAGATGATGATGTGTGTTTGGAGTCTCTTGAGATGCTTGTCATGTGAAAATACACTTAGCAAAATGCCTCACACTGAACAAGAGGAAAAGCAAGCTGCTTTCTTTGGACAGCAGATATGACCTGGATGAGGAACCTTTGCATTGCGTTCTCCTTCTCCATTTTCCTCCTCACGTTGGCTGGGTTGGTGGGTGGGCAGTGATGAGCATGCCAAAACAGCCGCTGTGATCCCATTCTCCACCATTTCCAGCTATTCCTAAGTAGTTTCCTAGAACTGCCTGAGCAGAGATCAATAAAGCTTCTTTAAGAGTAAGCCCAGGTTTCTATTGGCATTTCTGTCTAAGAAATTGTAGAGAAATGGAAACGAGGTTTTAACAACCCAGCCACCTAAAAACAAACAAAAAATCTTGGAAACAGAGACATGACAGCATAGTTTAGCTTGTTGGGTTTTTTCTTCCCATTTAATGAAAGAAAGAGGGGAACTGTGTGTTGGAAGGAATCCAGAAGGATGATTGGTGTCTTCTGTAGGGCAGGTGAGTGATGGAGCCAGACACCCTGGTTCCTGGATCATGCAGGCTGAGAAGGCTGTGCTTGTCCTTCCCATGACTATGCACCTTCTAATGGAAACCTGAGTGGTGAGATCTCCTTGTACTATAAATGACATTGCAGCTTTGCAAACACTTTTCCAGTTACAGAGATCCAGGCATTATCTGCATAACTACAGGCAGTGGTCCTGTTCCTCCACTGTTCTTCAACCTGTGAACGCGCTGTAAGAAGTTCTCACAGGTGTTTGGGTCAAAAAACATGGTCAGGGCGTTTGTGTCCCATGTGGCATTAAAAATCAAGGTTCACTTCCTAGCAATATGAAATACTTTCACTGAATGCAATTCCTATTACTGCATTCACAAAATCTTTGAGGGTGGCAGATATCTTAGATATTGCCAGTCTATATTTATATTTAAGTATGCAACAACATTTTGGTCTTTTGTTATTCCTACCATGCTTGTGGAAGGGAAAGAGATTTATCCCAGGACTGGGATAACTGGCACCTTGTGTCTCTCTCTGCACTTCCCATCCCTTCTTTCCCACTGATGTAAGGAGCTCATCTTGAGTGCCCAAGCCACTCTTTTCAGTGTTAACTAAATGAACATGTTAACTAAAGCCTTGGGCATCTCTATCTCAAAGAAAGATGTTGAAATTTGTAATTTAAAATTACAAACTTCATACAATCCAGTTGGACACAGTGAGACAAGAGACAGAAGGAAATTTTGGTTGTGCTTGACTTTGGGAGAACTTTTCCACTGAAGAGTTTTATTACAAACAATTTTTTTAAAATTATTTGTCAAAGTCTGGTTTGCCTGCTAAATACAATTTTTAGTGAACCTGATTAGCAAATCATTAACATCACCTGGTAACAACATTGCTTTTTGTAACAATGCTGTTTATAAGAGAAGCTGTTCTGGAGGGGAATGGGGGAAGAAGTAGAAGATTCATAAAAGGAAATCAAGGTTTTTCACCAGCAATTGTGTGATCTCATGACAGGAAGTGTCTGAGAATTTGGAAGGAATTATAATCACTATGCCTTTTATTTTATGGTATTGAGAAATCTTTCAAATGTCACAGAACTGGTATTTCCTGTAAGAGGGATACAGGAGATTTTATTTTCCATTAATTGTGTCTAGTTAAGCAATCAGTATCAGTAAAGCTGCTGATAAAATAGAGAATTTCTGTTTCCTAAGCAAGGATATTCTAAGGTACACTCAAATGAAACACCTTGCCTGTCCTTAGCTGTGCATTGCAGATGGGCTATTGATGTGGGAAAGAGCAGCATAAAGCAAAATATGATACTACAAAAAAATGATGGGAAAAATAGTAATGGGAAATTGAACCTTTCATTCACCTTATGAACAAAAGCATTTTTACACAATGGGACACCTGGTATTCTGCCAGAGTGAATTAACAAACCAGTATTGGTGGAACTTGAGAGAAAGAGTAGGAAACTGCATGTTTTTATTTGCATTCTGCCAAAGGTGATTAGAATAGCAGGTCCCATGCTAATGACTTAAGCAGAAACAGAATATATTCTGTTTGGGAGCACATTCTTGACTTCCTAACTGAATATGTTCTATGAGGTCTAGCATAAATATAATAAATATCCATATTGCTTACTTTTGCACCATTTATTTAGTGTTTTCAGGGAATCTTCTCATGTATCAGTTACAACAATTTCAGTGTCCTGCTTTTCATAAATGTTTCTGCTGATTCCCACAAGTCCTAGTTTCCCTGTCTTTCAGCAGAGATGGGGATAACAGTCCCATGCACTGAAGAGGAGGCTGGCAATTTGACAGAAATGAAAATGACAGGAGGTGGGATCATTTACATCCTCCAGGAGAGCCAGAAGCAATATAGCTGGAGCAGTGAGCCATAGGTGCTCAGTCCATCCAGGACCACAGCAACATGGCAGGATGTTTAGGGAAGCATGTGCCTCTGGATAGAATCATTCTGCAACAGATTATTGTCCCTGTCCAATTTGGCATCAATTCATTGGTTTTCTGAACTCTTCTTTGCTCAGTATACATGTCCCTGTAAATCTGTGGAAACATAAAGTCCACTGAACTCTTTTTCGGCTCTTCAGCTTAGTAAAGCTGAACTTTAATTACACATTCAAACTCATCTTTAGAAACCTTATGGTGCTCATATATGATGAGTTCACTTGGCTTTATGTTTGATAACAGACAACACTTGAGTTTGGAAACCAAGGACTAGATTTTTTATCTCACTGTACTATTATACAATCTTTGCTTTTTAGCTAAGGAAGCCACATGTGGAAACAATATAGCTATGGGGTGACTTAATCAAACACTGGCCAAGCTTTACACTTTAAAGTGTGGTTATTAAAAACAATTAAAACAATTAAAAACAATTCAAAACAATTAACACGTTGGCCAAAGCTTTGTTTAAAGACAGCAGATCCTTTCAGATTTCATGGAGTCTTGTGATCAACTCATTCCAAGTCATTTATTGGTATGAATTTTTAGTCATTATCTATTTTGATACATCAATTTTATTCACAATTGAAGTAGATATTTTTTACACATAAGCCATGAGTTGATCAGAAAATGTTTTTGTAGTAGTCTAATGTAATGTCAGTGTTTTTCAGGTGTGTTCATTGCTATGCTTCTGTTTGAAAGCAGAATGTAAGATAGTCTTCCATTTTACTCCAGCAAAGAAAATTAAAGGAACCCTGCTCATTTAATTCCCCTATGAGTGGCTCACAGAATTGACATCCTCTGTATAAATTATGTCACAGCACAAGAAAAAGAGGCTTCATCTGCAATTTTTCATAAAAGTTCTCTGTGGATTATTTTGTTGATAATTAATTGATTTGAAAAGCATCTATGTAAGGTAAAGATGAGCTAGTATTCCTACAATTATAATTTTAACTTTTTGCCTGGCAGATATTTCTACTCATCTAGGCTTTTTATCAACCACTTAAAACCATCTAGACCACATGCTAATCTATTGCCTCTTCCCTCAAGCAAGATTCTGCCTTTCTTCTTCTTCTTTTAATCACACCTCACCCACAAGCCCATCACATCCCATTCTCATCACATCCATTCAACTGCATTATGCAGCTCAGAGTGTCTTTCTACATCATGGGAGGGAAATTCTTCTTAAAATTTCAGTAACCTTACTCAAATAATTAATGAAATTTTAATTATATCCTTCCATTTATCTTGAGTTTCATTTGTAATTTTGGGACACTAATGACTTAGTTTTTTTGCTAATCTCTGAATAAATAATAGATTCCATTTCAAATTGTAGTATTTTTATGTGGTAGCAACTCTTGTTTAAATATACAAGAAGTATAATTCTGGATTAATAATAGAAGTAGCATTACTTTACTTTTGGCTCTTATTTCATTGAAATCTCTCTAAAAATCCACTGAGGAGCCCAGGTATCATTCATAATCCTGTTCTTTATGAAGGAATAAAAAGTCACTCCATTTTAACAATGAATTACTTGCACTTCTGTGATAAAATAGATTAAAAGCCATCATGCAGAAATGAAGGTCAAAACTCAAGGTGCATACCTGTAGAATATTCATAAATCCATAAAAAAGAAGTGATCTTTTCAAAATTGAGATGATGGAGGGAGAAGCTGAGTCACAGAAAGATGAAAGAGTAGCCCACAGTTGCCTCACAGAGCAAAAGGAGAGCAGAGCATCAAATGCAAAATTAGGTGATATCCTGGGCTACTCTGTTGAGTAGCTACTCCACTCATCTCTGCACTCCTGAATGGAGATCTGAAAGATTAAAAAACATGTAAATGAAACATTTGGCCAAAACCATCCTGAATTTAATTCCTCTGCTTTTACCTAGTCAAAATTGCTCTACAATTTAGATATCTCTAAGTCTGTGCACTGCTAGTGAATCCACTTGCTCCTGTTAGGCATCTTTTTCCAAAGAACAAGGTCGGCTTTAGTCCTTAACCCTACTGGGAGGGTTGGTTTTTTTTTTTGCTCTAGGACAATAACAATTTATATAATTATTAGATAAAACAGAAAAGTCAGGTGTGTGTTGTGGGAATACACAAAATCAGAGGGTTTTGGGAAAGCTGCAAAAGGCAGGCCTCAGAGACAGCAGAACTCTGATTAGAGCTAAGTAGTAGCCATGAGATTGGTCAGCAGAAAGATTATTTAAAAAGTAGAAAAGCAAGGACAAATAGAACCATGGTCTGTTTATTAACACTTGTCTAGAATAACTCCTTAAGCTACAGAAAGGTTTATCTAGCAAGATATTAGGAAGTTTGCAGCTTAATAATGGAGCTCTGTGCATTGTGTTTTAAGGCTTACAAGCAGGTATTGTATTCGAAATAAGCAAGCATTTTTTTAACAAAAGGTACGTGTTGGTACGTTGGATGGAACTACTGTCAATGTGCTTTTGCTTTGTGTGATCGGTCAAGAAACTTATAAAGTGAGTTGTAACATTAAGTTCTTGGTCTGCTGCCTGGGATGTGAGCTAGTGGAATCTTCCCATTGTCATAACCATGGAATGAGACTGATGCTGGAAAATAAAACAGCTCAAGGCATGTTCCCAGCAGTCCTGTCCTGTTCGTGATTTGTACACAATCCCCGGCTGGTGACATGTGTAAGCTGAAAACTTAGGCCTGATTGCTGTCTCAGGAGCTGTCTTAAAGCCAACTGTGATCAGCAGCTGAATAATTTGTGATCAGCTGCATTTCCAAAGGTGCTTTATGAGTACTAAATCTAGATTGAATTAATTTTTCAGAATCATATTGATTATCATATCTTTAGGTAAAGGACTAGAGTGTATCAGCAAGAAGAAATGTGGGATGTCAAGGTAATGCTAATAGGACTAAACCAAAACATCTTTCAGATAAAATGAAGTTCCATAAGATTGATCACAACCCCAAGAAAAAGGAAGATAACAACTTTATTTCAGAACAGAGATGCTCAGGCCTGCTCTGAGATTCCCCCAGCTGGACCATCCCATTTCAGCCTCTTGCGCCACAGAGGGATAAGTTTAGGAGAATGCACAGAATGTGCTGCAAAGTTAATTGCTTAGGAAAGCTTTACTTTATTTACAAGATGCAAGATAAAATAGCAAGAGAAGAGGTCACAGCTCAGACAGCTCTTGAGGGGTACACAAGAAATTGCTTTCCACACCATTTGTCTCTTACTGATGGGGCTGAAAGAATGGTCTCATTTCCTGCCCATATGGAAAAAGAACTTGAACAAATGTACAGCTTATTGCCATTGCTTTACAGGCAGTTTTTGAAGCAGTCAGGAAAACTTCTGTTTTCAGATCAGTGTGTGACTTTGTCAAGAGCCAGGCTGCCCAGAGAGCTGACGTGCCACACAAAGTGTATGCAGCTGAAAGAGATACAAGAGGATTTGTTTTCCCCATATACCCTTGCTTCCAAGTCTCCATGCTCACTTGATAGAGGCAGTACACTTCAGAGTAGCTTAAAACTTTTGAACTCCAGAACCTAAAAGAAAAAGCCGGTGCAATCCTGACATGGTCATTTATGTGAATTCATATAAATGCGTCAACATTAACTCTTTCTTTATGGTCTTACACTACATGCTCCACTTACCTTATTTAACCTCTACAAAAAAAAAAAAAAAAAAAAAAAGCAGATGCAAACTTCTTGTTGTACTATTGACAAGAGCATGTAGTGACAGGACAAGGGGGAATGGCTTCAAACTGAAAGAGAGCAGGTTTAGGTTGGATATTAGGAAGACAATCTTTACTGACAGGTTGATGAGACACTGGGACAGGTTTCCCAGAGAAGCTGTGGTTGCTCTATCCCTGGAATTATTCACAACCTCTGCTAACAGTCATGGCTCAAACATCTACCTGCTTAGGGAATGTATTTCAAAGCCATGGGAGGTATGTAGTAAAGAAAAACCAGCTCAGGAGGGCTACACTTCTACAGGGAAGGTAAACTGGGTACATTCTAGGGAATTACTAAGCCTTTACATCATCCCTGGTGGATTCCTACTACTCCAGCTGAATGTTAATGGGATAATCTGCCCATAAAGCCAAAAATGGGAAGGCTGGAGGATTCCTTGAAGCAGAGTTCTCATACAGCTGCTGGAATGGAAGATCATTGCTCCAAGTGCTGCCTGAGTGTCTTGTGGAGCAAAGGAACAAATCCAGCCCTGGCTGTGTGCCCCAGCTGCCTTTCTGTGCTGGGTGCTGTCCCACTGGAGCTTCTAAGGTCCACAGAGTGAACTGACTCACAGACCTCTGTGGAATATTACTGACTTAGCAGGACAGGTTACTTTTGATCCAGTGCCCAGGTCAGTTCACCAACTGCAATTATGGCGGCTGCTCAGTGCAGATGTCTGGGTGCACAACCAGGGAAGGCAGAGGAAAACAAGGCAAAAAGCCTCAAAAAGGAGGCTTCTTAAGATGATTTCACAGCTTTGAAGAAAAGTTATTGTGAAACAGCAAATTAAGTAAACAGCAAAGATATTACCTAATTTTGCATGTGCTGCTCTGCTTTCCTTTTGCTCTGGTTAACAGTCAGTACCTGAGGGCTTTGAATCAAAATCATGACATCATTTAGATTTGAAAAGAACTGTAAATCATCAAGTCAAATAATTAACCCAGCACTGCCAAGTCCACCACCAAACCATGTCCCTCAGTGCCACATCTACTCATCTAAATACATCCAAGGCTGGTGACTCCACAAATTCCCTGGGCAGCTCAAATACTTGACAGCCCTTCCAATGGAGAAATTTTTTGCTAACATCCAATTTCAACCCTCCCTGGTGTAACTCCAGGCTGTTTCCTCTTGTGCTGGCTCCAACCTCTCATCTGGCATTGTAGGGAGTGATAAGGGATTCCCTGAGCCTCCTTTTCTCCAGCTGAACACCCCCAGCTCCCACAGCTGCTCCTCAGCAGACTTTGTGCTCCAGACCCTTTACCACATAATTATATTACCTTTATTATATTTCCTTTATTATATTACCTTTACCTACTAATTACAGTAGGCCAAATGCCAGTTACTTTCAAGTGAATGTTCAGCCAACTGAAAGCTCCAGGTTTTGTGTGATAAGGAGGACTTCACAAAATGCCTCCTCATGTGGCCAAATTTTTCCAGGTACTAGTGCTCACAAACCATTTTTTATGATGATATAGCTGTGCCATTATCATCCTTTTGTGCCCTACAGATAATAAAGCAGGACCTGTCTAAAGGCAAGGACCATGACTAGAGCAAGAGCATATTTATATATACCAATGAAACTTTGCACCATGCAAATTTGCATTTGTAAACTCGTGGCTCTTGCAAAGGGTTTTTGGGCTTTTTGGTGTTTTTAATTTAGTTCACTGTTCTGAAAACTTCTAGGATGAACTAGTTATCAGACTTGAAGTTTAATGTCCCCCACAAATAGAGCTAAAATTGGAGGAATATAAGTTTAAAAATAAACTTTAAATCATCAAAAGATTTATGAAAGGATTTCACATGAAGTACTTTTTATTAAACTCTTTGAAAGCCTTTCTTGATATAAAACAAGGAAGTTATTGGATCCAGGAAAAAATTTGCTTAATAACTACACAATCTTTTGTCTGGCAAGTCCTTAAATGTAGGTGTTTAAGTGTGCATTGCCTTTCCAATCCTTTTCACACTGTTGTCAGTAAACAGACCGAGCTGAAATGAGGATACTGGGTATTTCTCTAAATTACTCCACTTTCACAAATGGATTCATATTGATTTTGTGAATGCATCTTCCAAACAAATAATCTGTTTCTGCCAGCTAGATGTGCCAGGCTCTACTTCAACTTAATTACCACACAAACATGCAGGAGACTGAAATAAAACCTTGCTAGCTGAAAATGAAGAAAAGAAATTGTATCATGACTTTCTACCCTAATTTCTTCAAGCAGATCATAGAATAAATGACTTATTTATATTTTTTACGCCTCTCTCCTCGGTCAAAATGTGAATACTGTGAATACTACCCAGCTTTTACAGCAGTGCACAATTGGCTGTGAGTGCTGCAGCTATTGCTGCTTCCTAATAGATTTATGTGTTATCTATGCAAATCCCTTGAGCTATGAACACAAATCATGCTTCTCATGAGCTTAAAAATCCCTTAAGATAATGCTGCCTAAATTATAGCCTTGCTGAAAATACCTTTTAGTTTTTGAACAGCTGTGTGTTTGAGCTCACTGCTAACTTAAGGCAATTGGATCATCTGGCTAAACTTTATTTCAAGGTTTGCTTTGGCAGTAGCCTGGCTGTTAAATATTGATGAATCTGTCTTTGAAAGAAAAACTGTTTGTGCAGAGGTCTCAGCAGAGAGGGCAGGCAAGGAATATCATGTGGAACTGCAGAGCCATGCATCTGTGTTGGACAGAGCCCCTGTTGTTGCTTTGCTTGCTGTGCATTACATGAAGGATAGTGTTTGGGAACGGGGGAAATGCATAAAAATGCATAAGATATATAGATATAGATATAGATATAGATATAGATATAGATATAGATATAGATATATAGTATATAGATATATGGAGATATAGAGATATAAAATGCATTTCTGCAGTGATTGCTGTAAGAAAGTGCCCAAAGCTCTGGCTCAGAGTCCTATTCCCATCACTGTGTTTTAGGAGCTCAAGATTTCCAACATTCATCTCATTCCAGGTCTCACACAACAGTTCTGAGCACCAGATTCCCAGAAAGATTCCTGCAACAAGTTTCTGTAGAATGAATTTTCACAAAGCATCATCTAATATCTGGGTCAGTAGTGAGGTCAAAATAGATATAAATGAAAATCAGTATTTTCAGAGAGAAAGAGATAGTATCAAATGGAAGGTCCCATCCAAAGCCAGAAAATTGCTTTTTCAATTAATTTAAGGAACTTGAGGAACAAAGATGCATACTGCAGCTCCCAGACAAAAAAAAAAAAAAAAAAAAAAGCAGTGTACTGTACTACAGGAAAATAGGCACAAAAATATCTTCTTTGTCCCTAAAACTCAGATAAAAACACTGGGAAAATGTCTCATCATTGGCAGCTGGCAGTGCTGTGCCTGTTAGTTTCAAATGACCACTTTTAGTTACATTGAAGACACTCAGTAAATGGAAGAAAGCAGGTGGGGTTTGGTGGAAAACTGGAAAAGCCTGACTTCTTAGATTTTTATTTTAGTTTAAATATCACAGAGAGAGAGAGAGTTGTAGCTCTACTACACCCAGAATGCAGGATCCAAGAAGATGGGGATATGTCATCCTAAGAGTTATTCAGCTGAATCTAGACATTTTAGTAAGGTATCGGGCCTACATTGTGCACACACCTATTTAAAAGTCATTCCTGCATCAAACAAGAGGCTTATTGATCAATGGCTACAGACTGGAAACTCAAAAACTGTGGGGTTTTAAGTTCACAGTAGTATTGGCAACTGTTTCAGGTACCAAAACAAATTTTGCACCATATTAAAAATGTAAATAAAAAGAAGATGCTGTTTAATAAAATTTTATGGATGTGAAAATATTTGTTTGAACATCTGTTATCAAATTATAATCTGAAAACATTCTCACAGCATTTTGCTTTTACTAAAATTTTTGGAGTTTAATACAGGAATAATGCAGTGGAAGAAATACAAACAAAATGGAAGGACCAGATTCAGGGATGCACTTTGAATTAAGGGGTCTCCTATATGACAGTAAAATATTAACTTTTGTATTTGTGGCATTTAAAAAGCTTTTTGCAGCACTGTTAGTAAGTATACCTAGTGCAGCATCATGGTGAATGAGCATTGAAATTTCCCAGCAGAAAACAAATAGAGTCAAATTCCAACATATGTAAAACTGATGCAAATCAATTTCCTGTCTGGGCTGAAAATCAAAGCTGGTTTTGATCCAAGTGCTGTGCATAAATCAGGTATTCATCGTATGTAAATTGGTGCAGTTTCACTCCTTCCCTTTCAGTCATACCATTCCAAAGGATAATTTTTCTCCTGTATACATATGTACCCCACAAGCTGATCAGTTTAAAGCTCATCCAACTGTATATTCAAGTCATTCATGCCTTTACAAAAAGCAGTGAGTCACAGAGGTGACTGAAGTATCGTTCTTGTGGCTGCAATGACATTCATGAGGTTCAGTGCTTCACACTCTCCTCAGGTGTTTCCATTCAATCACAGGGCTCTAAAAAAATGGGAACCAAGCCTCTAAAAAGAAAATATCCCCTGAGGAAGCAACTTTTAAAATACATTACAAATAAACCCATGATACTGATAGTTATGACAAAGAAGAAAAAGAAATTTAGATTTTAAATGGAGTCATATTTAGAAAGCTCCATCAGGTATAGGAGCATTGCTATGAAGCCTCTTTTAATCTCAGTGTGTTCAAAATAAAAGGAGATCATATTTGTTCAGTGATCGGTATGTTTGTGGATGGCTTTGTCTTTGAAGGACTTATTTTTTAAAATTGAAGATAAGTTCAAAATGAAAATGAGCAAAACACAGAAAAAAACTCCATTAAAAACATATAGAAACTACAAAAAGTACATAGAAATATTGGGGTTTTCAGAGATAGTTTAGTTCTGATTTCAGATTCCAGGTTCCATTTCCACAGGTGCCAAAGTTTTGTTCTTACTGTGGATAGCAAAAATGGGAAATGCTGGAAATCATACAAACCAGGCAATTCACTTCAAACAAATGAATATTAGATCCAGAATATGATAGACCAAGTTTTGGCATCATTCTCTGAGGAGAGATCATAAGAGATCATTCTGTGTGCAGTGTGGTGTGCTGGTGATCCGTGGAAACTGAAAAAAACCCAGTGTATTTATGGTTTTCATGTAACAAAGATACTGTGGTTTTATAATGGAATAGCTTAAAATAACCTTCAGCATGAAGCATGACCTCCCCCAGTGACACAGACCATATTCATGTGACCAGGTGGGCATTGTTATCTAAATTGCTATAAGCCAATTTGTTCACTAATTTGGGACAATCATGTCTGAAGGCTCCTGTAATTCATCAACAGGAGTTTTTTCAGTACTGTTTGAATAGCTCACATTTATCTTCTCTGCAAGGCCACAAAGCCCTAACTCCTTGCACAGGCTGGGAAAAGTTGCGTTCCACAAGGATGATGCCCACCACGGAGTCATGCTGAGGGTGAGACATCATTGGACTGAAATTTATTTAAGGCTATTGGACCTGCTCTTCATCTTGTATTAGATGAGGCAATCCTGCAGGTATAGTGGAATACTTAGTGAGTGACTTCTCAGAAACTATTGGACTGGCCAAAGCTTCATATGCTGCCTGTGATTTCCAATTCTGAAGGAAGAAGTTGATAACTGGCTGGAAAATATTGCCTAGAGGAGAAGTTAAGACACTTGAGGGTATCCTGACTCCTGAAAGACACTCACCTGAGCCAGAGACTTTGGTTTCTCAAATGAGAAATTAATTGAATGCAGTGAAAGTAGATTCTAAGGCTCAGGATAGCTCCCCTGAGCTCACCAGGGAAAGCACAGGACTTGCTTCACCTCTCAGATGCAGGAAGAAAGAATGAAACACCTATCCATGTGCAGGATGTTGGTTCCCCTTCTGATCTACAAATTCTCACCAGCTAAACAGTGTCAATCTGTATCCTCTTGGACAATTCACATCTCAATTTCTTTGGGAATCTCCTGGCATAACTCTGTTAGTAAAGAGCACTGAGGGCAGCTAATGGCCTCAATGGTCTTAATGTTTTTTTGCAGCATTAAGATAACACTCTGTAATTCCAGCTCACTTTCCCCAGCAGTGATGGTCACGCTCCTCAAAAAGTCTCTTTAAGAAGCTCTTTCTTCTGGAAGACCATTTCAGGGATTTAGTGATCAGTTCCATTTGATTTCTTCATTGAATCCCAATGACAAGGAAAAGCAAGTAAAGACCAGGTATGGAGTAGGTTAGAAACACAGGAAATCCAGGAAATTCAGGAAATCCAGGAAATCCAGGAAATCCAGGAAAAGAGTAGCAGGATTTGCCCATTGTTTAAAGTGAGGCATGGAAACAAGTCAATTATTTTATGTGTATTTTAATACTTTGTGCTTCAGCTGAAGGGAAAAGCACTTGAAAATGTGACCTAAAAATTCTGGCGTCAGCTTCATCAGAGATAAGCATCACTTGTTAAGCTGATAATGTTCTCCTTTTCCCCGGGAGCTTTGTGGTCACAGACTCCTGAGAACAAAGCAGCACCATATTTAGTGTATTATCCACCTGGAGCCTTGCCAGGCATGCCAGACAAGGAGGTTTGTCATAACCCCTGTTCTTTCAATTGACATGTTGCCTGTTGATGTAGAGGATGGTGTTTCTGCAAAAAGATTCTGTGGGCTTCATACAGAAATTCTAAACATAGTCCAATCCATTCAAGCCAGTGAGAAATGTGGTATTGATTAGAGATGGACAAGTCTCTTCACCATGTCTGGATAAGACAGAATAGTAATGAGTGTGTTGGAAAGATGACCACTTTCTCCTCACAATATTACCTTAACATATCTTTGGCCTATTCCCAGATTACCTTTCAAACCCATTTTCCCCTCAGGACTGGAGAAGTCCCACACTAACTGTAGTCTCACTTCCAGTGAGTTGGATGTTAGCAGAAGCTCTGTTTTATTATTAACCCTTCTTATGCCATGAAAACATTAATCAAAGTGTGGCATGATGATGAGGCGCTCACATGGCAGCAGGTGTATCAGGCACTCCACCTGTTGTACTTTCATCTCTACCATCAGCTGGGATCCTTTCAGACTTTTACAGCTACACAGATACAAGTGAAATGTAGAAGCCTGTTTCTCTGTTTGTTTTGGTCTAATTCCTCTCCAGCGCTTGATTATGGGGGGTTTTTTTTTGAGACCTTACACATATTTCTCACTTTCCTGGAAGATGTAGGGGAAAGCAGGAGGGCAACATAGCAGCATATCCTTGCCAGTGTCTTACTGACCACATATTTCAGCCACAAGAGGAAAGGGAGGTAAAACAGTGCCTGATGAGATGCACTGGGCTGTGGATGCCAAATGATCAGGGGGAGAGGAACAGCAATCAATTCTCACAGTGGCTTGGGAGAATTTTTAGGGAGTTGTAAGCATGTGACAATTTGTTTGTATAAACCATCTGCAGGTGGTGTTTTTCCACCTTGTTTTCCTGTTCTTCTCAAGGATGGTGTGTGAAAAAGATGTTTCTATTAGCTAGCCAATCAAGTAGAATGTAACGTATCAGTCAATAAAAACTGAAGAATCTTTTTCAATAAACCCTTCTTTTCTCCTCTTGCTTTGGGTCTCTGATGTATTCTTGTGTCATTCGTGGCTCAAGGGTGGCACTGGGCAGGCTACAGGAGCTCCCCAGAAAGCTGTGCTGAGTGCAGGGTGAGAGCTCTGCAGCAGCCCTGGCAGTGCTCTGGGTACTTTGAAGCCTTGGGGACTTTGTGGAGTGACAGCTAAACCTTGGCTGTGTTCAGGTTCCTGGGACATTTGCTGAGGGCAGCCACGTGTTCCTCACGTCTTGTTGCAGGTGTTGCATGACAGAAAGAAAATCTGGCATGTGACCAAATGTGCTGTTTTGCGGGGATAATCAAAACTCCACAACTTTTGTGAAAGTTGTAAATCTGGTACGTTTATTACAGCGCTGGATGCATGTGGAGATAACTCTCCTTAAAAGACATGCGTACTTCTGGGAACTTGAGATCCTTTTTATCCCCCTCTCAAATACATATGCATAAAATTTCATAATAGGTTTATACATACTCATTTTTACGAATTTCAAGTGACATTTGCCCCTAGTTCTTCTTTATCAGAAAGAATTCCTAGGTCAGGCTGAACTGCTCTCACAGCAGTCTCTGTCTCTGTCTATCACCCTCTGTCTCTCCCCCCTTATCTCTGTCCTTCACTGAAGCAGTTTCTCTGAGCCTAGGCTTTGCAGTCAGGCTAAATAGCTATGTTTTCTAACCACACACTCAACTCAAAAATGCACATTTCACCTAAATCAAAATGGGTTTCTACCCTGGAAAATTTCCACTCTGCTTCAGTGCCACCTGTCCTGAGACCCCATGCATGGCAGCACACCCCAGCAGGGGATGTGGGCACAGGTTTTGCTCCAGGGACAGGGTGAGGATGGCCATTGCCACAGGAAGCAGGTGATCACCCACAGGATGTGCTGTGGCAGAGCCCAGCCTGTGCTGGTGCAGGGATTATCCTGTGTACTGGAGATTGGATCGCATCATGCTGCTGTGTGAGGATGTTCACAGGGGCTTTCAGATTGGGGAAGAGACGAGGATTTGACTCCGTGTTTCAGAAGGCTTGATTTATTATTTTATGATATATAATATATTAAAACTATACTGAAAGAATAGAAGGAAAGGTTCCATCAGAAGGCCAGCTAAGAATAGGATAGAAAAGAAAGAGAACAAATGTTTGTGGCTTGTGGCTGTGTCCGAGCCAGCTGACTGTGATTGGCCAATAATTACAAACATCCAAGATGGGCCAATCCCAGATGCACCTGTTGCATTCCACAGCAGCAGATAACCATTGTTTACATTTTGTTCTTGAGGCTTCTCAGCTTCTCAGGAGGGAAATATCTTAAGGAAAGGATTTTTCATAAAAGTTGTCTGCAGCGCTACTGCTTTCAGGTGTTTCTGCAGCCCATTGACTTGATGTTTGTGTGTTCCCTTCCTCAGAAAGCTGTTTGCAAACTTTTTGCCATATACTGGATTCATACTGTGAAAAAGCTTTGAAACTTTTGGGGTTTTTTTTTTTTAGAAAACTCCAAAATACCCTTCATTTCCAAAATTACATTTTACAAAATCAAGACTGTGGGCTAAAGATAAAATTTCTGTTTACCATTCAGATAAATTGATCTTCCTATCCACATAAAATGTGCTTTGTTGTTTGAACATAATTGTGCAGTTCAGCTTTTATATTTAATTGAGGGGTTTCTGGCACATGTCAGCCTGTAGAATGCAGAGAGAGAGAGAAAGCTATTAGCTCAGTCAGTCTAGATTTTCACTGTCTGAATTACTTTAAGAAGTAGTCAAAGAGAGGAGAAAAGAAAAACATGCTGTGACCATTATTGGATGAGCTGCTGCAGGAACAAGGGGAATACAGAATTTACGTTTTATTGTGGCCTAATTGACATCTTAAGACAATATTAAAAAAATCTGATTTCTGTTTCTGCAAAAATAATGATGGCCACAACCCAGTTGCTTGCCACCTCCTAAGAGCTGTTTGTACTGTGGAGCTGCAGTTATGATTAATTTTTTTTTCTTGTTTTCAGAAAATTTCTTATCAGCTTTTGGACTATGCAAAAAAAAAATTCAACTGTCAAAACAGACAGCAGATCAATAAACAGCAAAAACTGACAAAGCAACCCCACAGAACTACTCTTTAAATGTACAGAATTACTCTCCTGAAATCTGTATGTTTAAATTACCTCTGGCTAAGGAACAAATGTGCCAATGACTAAGATATTTTGTACAAAATAGTCACTGTAAGTGCTCTCACCAGCTGCAGACATATTTATGACCCAGGAGCTCCAAGTCACATGCCCCTCAAATGGAATTGGAGTCCAAACACTCCTTCCAAGCATTTTTGTTTAATTTAATTAGATGTCTCCTTACTCAGCCATCCTGCATCAGTGGGTTTCAGTCCCAAGTGTCTGAACAAGCCTCTGCCCAGCAGACCCATTTGCCTGCACAAAGTAGCCAGACTCTACTTGCGGACAAGTGAGGAAAACTTGGACACTCTCAGGCCAGAATTCCCCAGTGGTCCTAAATTCTGGTAAAACAGCAAGGAAAGGGAATAAAGAAATCTAGGAAGTGCCCATCTGTCAGCACAGAAGAAAGACAGAAAAAGGCTCCTTGCTGGGGTTCCTGGCACTCTGACTGGACACAGAATGAAAGGTTGAAAGCCCAAACTCTCTAGAGATGTATTGCCAGCCGGGGTCTGTGTACAAATAACAAATGGGATGGGACTGCTAGGAACGTGCCTTGAGCTGTTTTATTTTCCAGCATCAGTCTCATTCCATGGTTATGACAATGGGAAGATGCCATCAGCTCACATCCCAGGCAGCAGACCAAAAACTTAATGTTACAACTCACTTTATAAGTTTTTTGCCCAATCACTCTAAGCAAAAGCACATTGACAATAGTTCCATCCAACCACTATAAGCACACATACCTTTGGTTAAAACAATGCCTGCTTATTTCGAATACAATACCTGCTTGTAAGCCTTAAAAACAATCCACAGAGCTCCATTATTAAGCTTCAAACTTTCTAATATCTTGCTAGTTAAACTTTTCTGCAGCTTTGGGAGCTATTCCAGACAAGCATTAATACACAGACCATTGTTCTATGTGTCCTTACTTTTCTACTTTTTACATAATTTTTCTGCTGACCTATCTCATGGCTACTGCTTAGTCTTAATTACAGTTCTGCTGTCTCTGAGGCCTGCCTTTTGCAGCTTTCCCAAAACCCTCTGATTTTGTGGATTCCCACAAGATGCAGGCATTAAAGCTGTGATTTGGAGCAGCACCAATGTCAGGACCAAGCAGAAGTTGAGGGAGCTCTGTGATGTTCTGATGTATCTGCAGGCTGAGGTACAGCAATTGAATTGGCACATTTCTACATGGTCAGGAGTTTGCTTCCACTCTGCTTTGGAAACTCCAAGTCTTTGTGGAGAGAAGCTGGGAAAGAATTCCACTTCTTTTCTGAGTTCAGTGTCAGGTAGTGAGTTTACTGGAGAACAGTTTTTAAGGTTTTACTTGAGCTGCAGATAAAG
This sequence comes from Zonotrichia leucophrys gambelii, assembly GCF_028769735.1. Classification (NCBI taxonomy): domain Eukaryota; kingdom Metazoa; phylum Chordata; class Aves; order Passeriformes; family Passerellidae; genus Zonotrichia; species Zonotrichia leucophrys. The sequence goes on from NC_088169.1 coordinate 104,881,545, forward strand.
AAAAAAGGTGTATGGGGGGAAAAATAGCAAGATTCCTTGCCGAAATAAAACCTCTCTGATGTGTAGGTATGTTAAAACATGAGTTTTAAAAAGTGGTTGTACCAGGGTAGAGAGAGACAAATCTCCTTTGTGAACTACAGTTATAACATTACCAGAGAAATCCACCATCCTCTGGCACACCAGAAAAAGCTGTTACCAAGAAATCTTTGTGCAACCTTTGTGCATGTTTCAACACACAAAGCAGCGTGTCCTTTGGGGTTTGCATCCAGCTTGTATCACTTCCTTATTCTCTCTGAGCCTGGGCAAGCAATTTTCCACCAAACCCCTGTCAGGCAGACACTACAATTTCAAATTGGAGCACCTGCTTTAGTCCAAGAAAGACTGGGCTTTATAGCAGAGTCTCAGTACCCAGTGTCTTGGGTTAAGGTTTTTGCCACTTTCACTTTGATGCCTGGACCGTCTACTTGCAATTGCAAACTTGACTTTTAACATAATTAGTGGCAGAGCTCTGCTTTTTAATGTCAAAAGATTTGTTGGCTGCTTTTCCCAACCCGCTGCTCCCAGTGCTTGGAGCCCTCATTGAGCCTGAAAGCCCATTACTGGCTGTCATCAATGAAATAAGATATAGAAAAAAAATGCTGATGCATCATTTACTGCAACTGGAAACCACTTAATTAATATACTAGTTTTATGTGTTTAGTAATTAAAATTTAATTAATTCATTTTCCTTCTAAGTGTACAGGAGGGGTAACTACTCCCTCTAACAAGGGCTTTATTTATTGTTTTAAAGGCATTTGGATTTTGCCTTATGAGAATTAAAACATTCCCTTCGTACGCTTCCCTTTTCTCCTTCCAACTAACTCATGAACTAAGAACTGAATCAGTAGAAATTATGCTCGGAGCTGATGGCTCATCTATTTCCTTTCTTTGGCTGCCTTTACAAGTAGGCAAAGAAGGTGCTGACTTGGCAGGCTTCAGAGCCAAGACTTTTTAAGACCAACTAGTGATTTGGAGTTCTTATGTTTTATATGCCTGGCTCGAAGCACTGTAGAGGCAATTGATTTTCAGAGGAATAGCACTCAGCACTTTGTAGAAATCCAGGCCCTTCATAGCACTTTCAGAGTTATTGAATACCTCTGGAAATCTGGGCCCAGGTATTTGAGTTCAGGATCTGGCAGAGAAAATCTGGGTGCAGTTTAGTTCAGGATCTGACAGGGGAAATCTGCGTCCAGTTTTGCTCCACTGGCTCAGAGGGCTGCCGAAGCTCTTTGGAGGAGAAAGGCTTTCTTCACATCTCTCTTTCCACCTTCTCATGCTCCTTTTGTTTCCTGCTCTGTTTAGGAGCTGGGAGGAATTGGCACAGCTTTTAGGTGAAAATAAAATCCATTATATATGCTCCTTTGGACCCCTGGAAGTACATTGAAGTTCAGCTTGAGATGCATGGGTATTTGGGTGGAAAGCAGAATGACAGAGTATCTTGAATTTCTTATTTTGGTTATAATTATAGGTAGATTCATAGAAGAGGAGGAGTTTGTTTTCTAGGCAGTGCCTTCTTCAAGTCACAAGTCAGAGGATGGGAAGAACTGAAAGCAAGGCCACAAACCCAAAAGAGTGTGTATGTGCACACTCCCTTCTGGGATGCAGGAATCCATCAAGTTGTGCAGGCAGAGAAAAGTGTGTGTTTCTGCCTCACTTCCTCAGAAATCACAGGAATCACACCTGGATTATCAGGAATCACACCTGACTGCTCTGGCTTCCACCAAGTTGGGGCTAAAAATGTTTTCAGGCCACAGTGTGGGAATAGCCAGAGAGAATAAAGTTTAAAAAGATAAACCTGTCTGCATTCCAGCACCTTCTAACCAAGTGAAGCACTGAGACAAGAACAGTACCTACAAAGAAGGGATGATTTTTAATTTTTTTTGCCCAAATACCTAAAAAACAAAGGAATCCTTTCACCAGACAAAGCTCTCTCAATTTTTATCAGTAGGGACTATTCCATAATCACTGAGCAGGGCTTAGGCTGGCCTATGTCAAGTAGAACAGGCTGAGACTGAACAATATAAATGGAGTGAAATAACAAAAATCTTCAAAGGGGAGGGTTTCTTCAGGTTAAGAAACAGGTGACCTTAAATCATCAAATTAAGCTGTCAGTCTAAGATTGACAGCTGTGCTGTGCTATCCAAAGTTCAGTCTTGGGATTCAGAGACTCTTCTGAGTGGGTGAACTCAGCACTTCAAAACAATCCAAATATGAATTTTTCAGTTCTCCTAAGCAAACTTGTGGTGCAAAATGTGAGAGAAGATGAGAGGCATAAATTAAAAGCAGTATATTAATGATACACCTATAAAATTAGGTAAATGCACCAATCAGTTTTGGAAGAAAGGTTATAGAGGAAGTGAATAAGAATTGAGATTTCTCTAAATTTCAAGGGGAAAAAAATTCTGATTTGTTATTCTCACTGAACTGCTTTACTTTTTAGCTATAATTATTTCACCCACATGTGCAAATTCGGAGAGAGTTTAAAAGAAAAAATAATGTGCAAGACACTGTGTGGAAATTGGTGTGACAATTAACTCCATTTTAAATATTCTTCCAAAGAGCCACTTCAGAGAGACTTAATCATAATACAGAGATCAGAACAAGGAATGACCAAACATCCAATAAGTCTACTTTAAGTCATTATAAGCAATAGCTTTCCTTCCTTCTCTCTTCCCCACTGCCATCACAAGAAACAGCTTTCAGTATTTTAATATTAGATATTTGTTCCATGAATAAACTATTTTCATTACTATATAGATCTGAATAATATTTATTCTACTAATATGAAATAATCTCCTTAAAAATGCAGCATTGTGAAACTTTAAGTAGATAGAGGAAGCTTAAGAGTTTTCTTAGGAATTCTTCTGTTAATCCTCTATCTTACCAACTGAAATAATGTAAAAGAGTAGAATAGAAGAGAAAAAACAGCAAATCCTGTAATACCCAGTCAGTTTTTTACTGTAGTGAGCTTTTGCTAATTTATTACCAGAGGAGCTTTGCTTTTGGACAAGAATAAAATTGGTATATGAAATTCATTCTTATCCTCCAATATTATTATAATTATAGAAAATATATTATTTTATATAGCATGCTGTCCAGTTGCACTTCCAGCATTTAACTTGGACCTTTTGTTAGACAGGCTGTAAGAACATAAGACTAAGGATCAAGGATTTTTCAAAATTTTTCTTTGCCTTTCTCAGAAAAACTTCAGTATAAAAAGCCATAATATTGCTCAGTATGAAGAAACATGACACTATAAGGGAAACTAAATTTACTGACTTTTTAATGCCACTCTCCATAAGAATGTCTTTGTTCAGACATATCTGATGCCTTTCAAAGTATCACATCTGGTTTGAAAAAGCCAAACAAACCACCAGTCCTTCAAAAATGTTGACTTGTGAGTGAAATTAAAATAGATGAAATAGCAAATGAGACACAAAGGTCTCTCCTACTTAAATCTGAAGACTTTGCCTCACCAGTCAAATGGCCAAAAGTACAACAATTCTAGTTGGACTTGTCTCAGACAAAGTGTTCTAAGTGTATTTTCATATTAAGGAAGTATTTTTGCCAAATTGATCAACTTTTCAGCAGAGAAATGTTTATTTGACAGGTGTTTCAGTACCAACATTATCAAATTTCCTTTGATAAATTCTAAGGAAACATCTCAACATCCTTAATTTCTAATTTAATGCTTCCCATCACACCATTATGTGAATTCACCTCATACGTGAATTCATCTCAGCGTTGAGGCTGAGAATATTTCTTGAGAAAGACTTGCAAAAATGGATTGCCAAGATCATGTGGCCAAGATGAGGAAGAGGAAGAAGGAAAACACCTTCAGGTGTTCAACAGGATAAAGTAAAATTTGGATTTAAAATATTTTTTTGCCAAATTCATACCCTCAAAAATCTTCATTATACTCAGCAGAATTGTGGTAGGTGCACCTTAAAAACCCATATGAAAGAGATTGTTAGCATCTCAGAATGCCAATAAATTATCTCTTAATTCTATGGAATTTATTTAAGGTTTGATAGCAACAATATTGCTCATGCACAATTTGAAAAGACAAATGCACATAAACATATTTGGAACAAACAAAAGCATTTTAAGACTATTATCTCTTCCAAAGCATTCATCCTCTTGATCTGATGAAATCAAGACAAAATAGGCCTGTGCATAATTCCAGCAATTTGAAAATTTTAAAAGATAATAGTGAATAAAGCATCTCTTTGACATATGAGCAATCTTTTACTTTCTTTTATAGACAAAAATGTTAGAAAAATAGATTATCAAATTTTTCCTCTATGTTGTGTCTCAGAAAATATAAAGTAAACTTTTGAAATAACTATTAAGTAAACTATATGTCATAAATATTATTTAAATGTTGTATTAAACTTACAAGCCACCAAGATGAACAAGGGACTGGATTACCTCTCCTATGAGGAAAGGCTAAGAGAATTGGGATTGTTTAGCCTAGAAAAGAGAAAGCTTCCTGGTGACCTGATTATGTCCTTCCAGTCCCTCAAGGTGCCCACAGGAAAGATGGACAGAGACTATTTACAGGGGCCTGGAGTGACAGGACAATGGAGAATGGCTTCAAACTCACAGAGAGCAGGTTTAGATCAGATATTACAAAGAAATTATTTGCTGGGAGGGTGGTGAGGCACTGGCACAGGTTTTCCATGGCTGCCCCATCCCTGGAAGTGTTCATGGCCAGGTTGGATGGAGCTCTGAGCAACCTGGTCCAGTGGAAGGTGTCCCTGCCCATGGCAGGAGGACAGAACCAGATGGCCTCTAAGGTCCTTCCAACCCAGACCATGCTATGATTCTATAATTCTAAGAGATCTGCAGCAAATCTATTGTTCTTGATGTGGTCCAGCTAATTGGGCATGACAACAGCAAGAGCTACATTCTCCTACTACTGGGGAGAGGGGAGAAAAAGCTCCTGGCCCCCTTTGCCTACCTTTGCTATTTCCAGTCTGGTCCTAAGGCTTTACAGGAGGAGTTTGCAAAGTCTTCAGTGTAAGAGAATTGTTGGCAAAGCCATGAAGGTGCCAAGAGCCTTCCCTGCTGATAATGGAGGATTTCCTGCCCAGGGAAAGGAAGCACAGGCAGAGTGTCCCTGTCTGCTTTCTGCTGCTCCAGCCACACTCAGTGATCTTTAAGGTCCCTTCCAACCCAGGCCCATCCCATGACTCTGTGATTCCATAATTCTGTGTCCATAACTCTGTCTGTGCTGTTGCCAGGTGCCAACACAAATTGAAACAGCAGCCCGGTGGGATGAGAAATTCCCTGCTACCCTGACAAAGCTGTGGGTGTGCTTGAAGATTGTCCATGCAAATGAAGAAACACACAGGTGTGGCAGCACATTGGTCTCTCAGCCTCTATTTCAAGAAATTTATACATATCCAAGCAGATTTAGATCTTCTCTTTTGTTCTAAGGTCTGACTTGTAATAAATAAGCTCTATTAAAATTAAACCTACTCATTGGCCAAATTCCAGAATCCACAGGATTGTGAAAGCAAAATATGCAGCTAATATCACTCTCAGGGCTGCTCAAAAATAGAAAGTAATAATAAAATACTGACAGTTTAGGAAATGTTAAAAATGTAAATGCTGAATTTATTCTAGAAAATTCTGCTTTAACTGTTCCTGTTTGTTTTCCCAGCATTGACATTTTCTTTTTTTGTGCTGGTTGCCCTCTTCTATCTCTTATTTCCTAACAAATATTGGAGTCTTACTATTTGCTGTGTTGATATTCAAGTCCTGTTCACAGTGCATGAAAACAGATACAGTTTAAGGTGATCACTTCATAGAACAAGCCATGGAATGAACCAAAATTTCCATGAAGCATCAGTTTCCCTTCTGAATCAGAATTTTTAGCACTGGGGGGTTTATTTTCCTTTTTATTTTAATGAAGAAAAGAAAATCTCTTTTGTATTTTCAATTTCCTTCAAAAAACCTGAGAATATCAGAAACTTCTGAAAATGCCCAATTGCCAAAAGTTTTGTGATCAATGTTTTAAAATATTTACAGCTCTCAAGTTGAGTAATTAATTTATAAAATCTCATTTTTTATTATTTTCTTCAGAAAATTATCAAAGTCGGTTAGCCAAGCATCCAAAATGTTTCAGTGCAATTTTAGTGATCAATCACATGATGATCAGAAAGGTCATGGATGTTAACATTCACTGAACAAACAAAAGATGCAATTGATTTGTGTGAACCAATCTGGTCCGACAAGCTGGTAAACAACAATGGAAAAAGGGATATAAAATTCTTGGTATTTCACAAGAATAATTCAGCCAGTTTTTGCACAGAATAGAGGCAAGGCTGGAGAAAACAAGGGGGAACAATTAAGCAAATGAATTCCCACCTCTGCAGAGCTGTCTGACCCGTGGCAATGGTTAAACCTGTGCACTAATTGCAGTGAGAGGAGGAGGGATACGTGCAGCAGCTCTCGCCCCTTGTGTTTCATCAATAAATACTGCAGGGGGTATAATCAGCAGAATTAATTCTGTTAGACTGCGGCAGAGCCTGCCAAAAACCTGTGCTTGATGGTTCACTTCTTCATGAGCATTTCCAGCAAGTGTGTCTCTAGTGCTAAGTGGCCTGGGCGCTGCTGCATGAGAAGCCACAGGAATATGCTGAGTTTTGTAAATGCAACCATTTTACACAGTCCATGAAATTCATCCTAATTCATCTGAAAAAAAAAAAAAGTAGCTCCTGCTCCATCACCATGTCTTCCAAGTGCCTTTTAGGAACCAGCAAAATCAATATGTTTCTGTAAATAAAATGTGAACTATATCTATGTGGTTATAAATTTGATAAAAAATAGTCAAATTTAAACTAATAACTCCTTAATAAAATACATATCTCTATATTGGCAATTATGTCTCTTTGGCAACATTTAACTAGGAAGGAAGTAAAAAACCTGTGAAAACAAATATTTTGTAATGGGTAGATGGGAAGTGGATGGGTAATTGGAAGTAGATGACCTTTAAATTCCAAACCAATCTACGATTATTTACTACTAAGAGAGGGTTTTGCTTTTATGTTTGGCTGTTTTCTAAATGCATTTTGGTGTTGTTATTTTAGTTACATTTTAGCCATGTTGAAAAAGGGCCTAGGAACCTATGAATGAGCAGGGTCACAGGCAGTCACCTGTGGCTGCAGCTGCGGACAGATGTGTCTGGGTTTATTCCATCCCAGGTTGTCCCATGCTAAAGGAGTGTGGATCTCTCTGAGCTCAGCTCTGCACCCCTATGCTCAGCATTCAGCCAAAGAGCTGCAGCTTTACTGGCCCGCATTTTCCATAGGAGAATCTTAGTCCTTGCAGACTGGAGACTTGTCCTGTTTTTCCAAGACCAAAGTCAGTCATGCTTCACAGAATCACAGAATCACAGAATCACAGAATCACAGAATCATTAGGTTGGGAGACCTCTAAAATCATCAAGTCCAACCTAGGCCCTAACACCTCAACTAGACTATAGCACCAAGTGCCATGCTCAGTCTTTTTTTAGACACATCCAGAGATGGAGATTCTAACACCTCCCTGGGAAGAGCATTCCAGTACTTTATTATTCTTTTGGTGAAAACCTTTTTCCGAATATCCAATATATATCTTCCCTGATGTAGCTTGAGACTGTGTCCTCTGGTTCTGTCAGTGCTGCCTGGTGGAAGAGACCAACCCCACCTGCCTACAGCCTCCCTTCAGGAAGCTGTAGAGAGTGATAAGGCCACCTCTGAGCCTCCTTTTCTCCAGACTAAACACCCCCAGCTCTCTCAATAATTCTTCACAGGGTTTGTGTTCCCAGCCCCTCTCCAGCCTCATTGCCTCCTCTGGACAGTTCCAGCATCTCGATGTCCTTCCCAAACTGAGGGGCCAGAACTGGACACAGCACTCAAGGTGTGCCCTCACCAGTGCCCAGTGCAGGGGGAGAATGACGTCCCTGCTCCTGCTGGCCACACAATTCCTAATGCAGACTAGGATGCCATTGGCCTTCTTGGCCACCAGGGCACATTGCTGGCTCGTATTCATGTAATGCCATCCAAAAGCTGCCTGTGGTGCTCAGTTATAGTTATAGTTATAGGGTGTGTGCTGGTTGCCCCTACAGTGCCCAGAGCTCTGAGCAGACCATTTTCTGTGGTGAGCTGTTCTGTCCCGGCTCTTGTCACCAATTTGATTCAATGCTGATTTTGAGTCCTCTTTCTTAACTTCACAAGAAATGCTGCCAGCTCCTCACTAGTGTGTCCAGCCAAGAGATTAATGTCTTGCAACCATGAGGCAACCTATTAAAACACATCTGTTCCTTTGTTGCCCGTCATGAAGTACTGTTCTCTCTTAGAAATGAAAAATCCTGTCAGACACTTTTATTTTAGTTTCTCTTATCTATTTTTTCACTCTGCAAGTCCCCAGTGACTCTTCCAGTTTAACATTCAATTTGCATCCATTTGTAGCCAAAGAAAAAATTATCTCTGGGTTTTCAATGGATGATAAGTCTGCCAGGTGCCTCTAGACCATGGCATTAATCAGTTTATGGGAAGTCTCAGCTGAGGCTGGCCAGTCACAGATGAAGTTATACAGTTTTTATATAAATGGACAAAGGCCAAAACCACCTCCTTTCCTTGGGCAAGTGGCATTTTGCTTCTGCTCACACCCACTGAAACACAAGCCACCAACCCTCAGTGGTTAACCCTATTTTGTTGAAGCATTGACTCCAAGCTGCCTTTTGAATTGTTTTCAGCCAGTTTAATTCTGTGCTTTCTGCTAACAGAACTTGAGCACAGTTAAACCCTCAAGCTGTCTATTAAGACTTAAAACCCTGAACACTGAACAGTTTTACACACCAATGCTTTTAAGGTAGCTTGGTTAGCCACATCACAGAGAAATAACTTGCTGGCTTCACTTCTCTCCTGTGGCATCTAATTTCCACTACACAGTATTTAAACCTATTTATTCACTTATGGGTCTGATAGTTTTAGAACTGGCATCTCAGTATCACTCACATTCTCAAAGCTACCAGTTGTTATGTTTTCACTACATTTTCCAGGCAGGAAAGCAGATTATTTCTGTATTCATCATGTTCAATCCATGTTATCAAGTTTTTAAGTTTCTCAGTGAAATAAAAAAGCCTAAATGGTAGTTCCTTGAAAAGGTGTTTTCCAAAGAGATTGAAAAAACATAACTTGACCTGTGCTCTGATTTCAGAGCCCTGGCAATAATTTAGGCAGCAAAAATGGGCTCCGGTTCTACAGGCTAAACTGCCCATCAGAACCACTTTCCATTGCTCCTGCAAAGAATCCCTCAGTTGCTGTTTGTGCATCCTGCACTGTCTGCAAACATTTGCAAAGCAATGAGCTGTAGTTCTTGTTTTGGCGTCTTTATTTGTATGAGGCACACAGGTCTGACATTGGCTGTTTGTAGGGTTTTCTAGAGTCCTCTGCAGGACTCATTTTCATCCTTGCTGCCACACACCTCCTATTTATTTGTACTTGTCTTTTGTCCTGTTTATTGAGGTTTTCCAAAGCCTCATGAGGCTCTGGACATGAGGTGGGCTCAGAATTTCCTCAGTAAGAGCAAATAGTGACAGGACAAGAGAGAATGGATTCAGACTGACTGAGAGTAGATTTAGATTAGATGTTAGGAAAAAAATCTTTTATGCGAGAGTAGTGAGGCACTCGAATAGTTTGCCTGGAGAAGTTGTGGTTGTGGCCTTATCTCTGGAAATGTTCAGCATAAGGCTGGATGAGCATCCTGGTCTAGGGGAAGTTGTCCCTGTCCACAGCAGAAGGGTTGGAACAAGAAATCTTTGAGGTTCCTTCCAACCCAGGCCATTCCATGATTCTATGATTCTGTGAGGTTGGAGTGCAGAAATCAGGGCCAGTGTCAGAGAGGGGTGACCTGGTGATGGAGCTCTGCCTCACAAGTGGATATCACAGATGGGATAACTCTGTTGCCCGATGAATTAGAGCACTAATCATTGCCATTAACATCAGTGTGCCTTGCTTTTCTTGCCAAACCCTAATGGCTTCCTAAGTGATTCGTCCTGAACTCTTCCAACAGTTTCTTTAAGGGGGGACTTATCTGATCAAATGAGAACACTGCAGCAAAGATATCTACAACAGTGTTAGATTTAGACTGTGCAATTACAGAAAATACACACTTCCAGGGTGTGCTTCAGTTTATTCTAAGGTTGATTCCTTAAATGCTTCTCTCCAGTAGTTGTACAAACCATTCAGGGAAACAGCAACAACCTAGGCATCTGAAAACAAACAATAATTATTAATACTTCCAGATTTCTGTGATGAACTCACAGCAAAATATGCCATATAGTAGTATGTTGCATATTATCAATATATTAGCAGTATATCAGTAGTAAGTTCTTTTTTTTCTTTTCTTCTTTTGTTCTTTCACTTCTCTCAAGTCTTATATGCTTCAATTTTTAGATATGGGGTGCAAAATCCACAGGGTTCGGATAATAAGCAGCTTTCCTACCCACTTTAGCTGAAAACAGTTGAACAGAGAGTGTCAGGATCAGATACATAGACAAATGAAATTATTTTCTGCCTATCTTCTGTTTTGATGATGCCTGTGGCTTGAAGGGGCAGCATAGAGCCTTGTTTAAAATCTCTCTATCTGTACTTCACACTTTGGAGAGTATTTTGTTTCATCCCTGCTATGCCCAGTTGTCGCAGACATCTTTTTATGAAAAATCCTTTCCTTAGGATTTTTCCTCCTGAGAAGCTGAGAAGTCTCAGGGACAAAATGTAAACATTGATTATCTGCTGCTGTGGAATGCAACAGGTGCATCTGTGATTGGCCCATGTTGGATGTTTGTAATTAATGGCCAATCACAGTCAGCTGGCTCAGACAGAGAGTCTGGGACAGCTGCTTTTGTGATCATTCCTTCCTATTCTATTCTTAGCCAGCCTTCTGATGAAATCCTTTCTTCTATTCTTTTAGTATAGTTTTAATGTAATATATATCATAAAATAATAAATCAGGCCTTCGGAAACATGGAGTCAGATCGTTGTCTCTTCCTTCAACATAAGACCCCTGTGAACACAGTCACACCCAGTATTCAATGATCATCCTGGAAAGGAAAAAGTTTTTTGGTAACCTAATTGTGGCCTTCCAGTCCCTCAAGGAAGCCCACACTAAAGATGGAGAGACTCTTTACTGAGTGTCTGGGGGCTGGAGTGACAGGGCAATGGAGAATGGCTTCAAACTCTCAGAGAGCAGGTTTAGATCAGATATTACAAGAAATTATTTGCAGGGAGGGTGGTGGGACCCTGGCACAGGTTTCACACAGAAACTGTGGATGCCCCATCCCTGGAAGTGTTCAAGGCCAGGTTGGATGGAGCTCTGAGCAGCCTGGTCCAGTGGAAGGTGTCCCTGCCCATGGCAGGAGGACAGAATCAGATGGTCTGTAAGGTCCCTTCCAACCCAGACCATGCTATGATTCTATAATTCTAAGAGATCTGCAGCAAATCTATTGTTCTTGATGTGGTCCATCTAATTGGGCATGACAACAGAAAGAGCTACATTCTCCCTAGGGAGCAAAAAAGCTCCTGGCCCCTTTCTCCTACCTTTGCTCTTTCCAGTCTGGTCCTAAGTCTTTATAGAGGGGTTTGCAAAGTCTTCAGTGTAAGAGAATTGTTGGCAAAGCCATGAAGGTGCCAAGAGCCTTCCCTGCAGAGAGGAGTGAAGGATTTCCCACCCAGGCAAAGGGAGCACAAACAGGGTGGCGTTTTCTCTTTTCTGCTTCACCAGCAAGAGAACAGCAGCCTGGTTAGTCTCTGCAGCATGAGCAGTCCAACTAACTTCTCACTCTGCTGGAAGCATGACAAGTAACAGGGAAGAATGTTCTAGAATACAAAATGAGACAGATGGTCTGTTAAAACAAATTAGCGGCAGCAAATCTCTCTAAAAGGCAGTTGGGGTCTACCCAGAAAGAAACTGAAAAAGCCAGAGGAAGCCAAATTACTGCTGCTGTTCCAATTTTATGGATGCACAGTTGGGTAAGCCTTCAGAATAGAGGGCCAGAGTATTCCCTGCATGTGTTTAGGTAGAGATGCCAGTAGTGAATTCAGCAATCAATCAGCAGTCAAGGCAAGGCACTCCAAATTTAATGTTTGTATTGAATTTTCTGGGCAGGGGTAAGATGAGGCTGAGGGTTCTCTCTCTCTCTCTCTTTCTGTTTTTCTCCTGTCTCCCATTTAACTGTTGGAAGATTCTCAATGTGATACATCTGTGAGTGAGGTAGATGTGATGCTGAGAAGTGGAAATGTATTAAAGCTACTGGATTGTGCAGGTGACTGACTAGGAATCCCATCCAAATGCTGCTCTTCTCTTTGGCCTGTGATAATGCTGAGACAGGGAGAATTTCTCCCCAACTGCAGAACTACCAAGGCCCTGTTTCTGCTTCTAGTGTTTTGATTCCAGTAGTTAAGATCATGTTAACAAGAACAGCACTTTCTCAAAGAGAAAAAAATCTGTTGAATTCTGTGACAATGACATTTGCTTCATTGCAATGAGGTGCACCATGCCAGTGTGTGTAAAACAAGCTGCAAGTGGCAAAGCTGTCATCCATGCTTGCACAAAGGCCAACTTCTAAACCAGCAGCAAACGGTCAAAATGAGAGCCTTGTGGCTCAGATCAGAGATGGTGGTGCTGGTTGCTAGGGCAGCATGAGCATTATTGAAGGATGGTGGATGAATGGAATGCATTCAGGAATTTGGTTACTGGTGGATGGAGAAGAAGCTGGGGAAAGCTTGTGGAAGGTCACTGAGCCATCACATGTGTAATGGGAGTTTTTAGAGGACAGAATTGAGCCCTTTATTGTTTTCAAACACAGCATAGAATTGAACAGATGGGGCCTATGCACAAACCAAAGATGCCACAGTGACCTGCAGTGATGATCACAGAGTCTCTGAATGGGTCAGGTTGGAAGGAACCACAGTGGATCATCTGGGTCCCATCGCCCTGCTCAAGCAGGGTCATCCCAGAGCACGTGGGACAGGATTGCATCCAGATGATTCTGGAATATCTCCAGAAAGGGAGACTCCACACCCTCTCTGTGTGATCTGTTCCAGTGTTTGGATTTCTTCCTCATGTTCAAGTGAAACTTCCTGCGCATCAATTCCTGCCCATTGTTGGGCACCACTGAGCAGAGCCTGGTCCCTGCTCTGACCCCTCCCTGCAGGCACTGACAGACCCTGATGAGGTCCCCCTGAGTGACCCAGCAGAAGTCAGGATCTCCAGGCACTGGATCTGCCCAGGCAACGTGCACAGGACTGCTTTGTGGTTACCCTAACTAGAGCTCCCCATTTGGATCCAGTGGCCTGTGCAAGTTCTTCTGTGCATGGCATCTTGGTTATAAGGGCTTTTTGTTTGCCTTTCTAGAGAAGTCTGACCCACCTCACAAAGACAGGCTGTTTCTAGAGGAGTGCAATCAGGAGGAAGTACCTGCAATTCCCTTTCTTTTAACTTCACCAGTTAAAAAGAAATTACTGTTTCACATTGCAATACTTATCACACCAATCAATCCTCAAACATAGAGCACCATGTGTGGGATACCTGCTTACCACAACTGAGAAACTTTAACTGGAGAGGAAGAATTGGGGATGCTGAAGATGAATCTCACAGCAGCAAGGGCCAGGGAAGCAATGCTTGGGAAGCTCAGAAGAAGGGAAGGGAAACAAGTTGTGGAGGTGCAGTGAAACTGGTGTTGCTCTAGTTATATTTGCTGATAGATCACTAAATCAATTCACAGTGAATTTGTACTCCCACCTCATGCATGAGCCAAAAAACCAGGTTCTTACCTGTTCCTTAGAAAGTGCCCTGTCTCTCTGGGGATTTTAATATTCACATTATTCCTGGCATCAACATGCTTGCCAAAGAAACTGCATTTTCTTGGACAAGCATCTCTTTATAGTCTTCAATACAAATATGGGGGTCAGGTCACATTGTGTTGGTCCTTTATTCTTTACTCTGCTGTACCTTGCACAGACAAAGACAGAAGCAATAATTCTTTGAAGTTATTAAGCAGCATTCTCTCTGGAAATGTTGACTTAGATTTACAGAGATAGGGCAGGGAACCAACAAAAGCTGCCACAAAGCAGAGTGAGCAGCAGGGCTCAGTAAGATAGGAATGGATGGAGGAAGACTGATACAAAACACTCATTTTCTCTTTCCTTATCCTTCAAGTCTGGCAGGGGAAAAAAGACACACCAGAGGAAAAGGGAATCTCTCATATGCCCTGGGAGACAGTGAGACAAGTCTGGAATTCCTCCCTATCAACCAGGCTATGATCAGCTCTGCCATTCAGCAGGACTCTGACAGACTTTCCAGGTAAGTGAAAGTCAGATCAGAATTGGCTTTATGAGACAAAATCCTGTTTGTGTGGTCTAACACAAGGACCCCGTATCCATTCTATTGCTGTTCATGTGAAAAAGAAACCAAACTTGACCAGCATTAGAACAAGAACTTGTATGCACAGCTATGTTCTCCTTTGCTTGCCCCTACAAAACTTGTTCCAGAAGGTGTTTCATCCTGCCATGTAAATACTGCTGCCTTTGTGCATCCTTAGGTTAAATTTTGATTCAGAGCTATTGTATTGGAACGAAGCTGCCTGACTTCTCTTACAAGTTTTTAATCTCTCCAGTTTCATTTTAATAAGGCTAAATGTATGTGTTTAAATGCAAAATTCCTAAAGCACTAAAGCAGACTGAAGCAGCTTTTGAGACAGAAAGCAGCCATCTGAAAATGCTGATCTACATTTCTGGCTAGGAAGGAGCAATAAAGCAGCTCTGTGCTTTCCCAGCATCAGTTCACTCCAGCACCAGTTCACAGCACAGGGCTGATTGGATTTTCACTGATTGCCAGCAGCCTCCAGGGGCCAGCTGCTTTGGCAGCTGGACACCAGCCAGCAGTAAAGTGGCCCTGGCCACCAGCCCCTGTGCTGATGGCAGGGGAGGGAGTGCACAAAATGCTGCAGCAACTGCTCAAGGATTCCTGAAATGGGGCAGAACACCAGCAGCTGCCAGCCACTCCAGTTTCAAGTACCCAGCATACTGCTGCAAAACTGTCCTCCTTCTTCGGGGGATCTTGTTCCATGTGTGTGAGCTCCTTTACATTTCTTTTCCCTTTATCTTGTTATATTGGAAGCAAAAAGTGGTTGGCTGTAAGGAAAAAAAAAACCCTCGATATATTTGTTTACTTTCTAAAGTCAAATCAACCTAAATTTTGTTTGTTTTCTACATGT
This sequence comes from Zonotrichia leucophrys gambelii, assembly GCF_028769735.1. Taxonomy (NCBI): domain Eukaryota; kingdom Metazoa; phylum Chordata; class Aves; order Passeriformes; family Passerellidae; genus Zonotrichia; species Zonotrichia leucophrys. The sequence continues at coordinate 104,896,852 of NC_088169.1, forward strand.
ATGCTAACTTCCTCTTAATCCAGGGAATGAAGTCAGTAGAAGGATACTTGTAGTCCCTCTTTAACAATATATGAGGTTATTTTAAGGGCCAAAGTGTTTTTTCCTTTTGAATGTCATGCTTTGGAGGAAAAATAAAAAGCCTCTTTTCCAGTATTATAAGCACACTTAAATATTGTTTTCCAGTTATTACTAAAAGTAGCATTCTCACACTAAAAGATTTTGCAAGGTAGCTATAGGCTAATACAACAATTAACAGCAGCCTTACATCAAAAAAAAATTTAAACAGGCAGCTGTGTGTACTTCAGCAGATTTAATAAATCACTTGATAAATTACACTGCTGTAGCTAAGGTGGGGGAAATTGCTTCAAAGAGTATTTATCCAAATGTCATCTTTTTGCAACAAACCTTCTGCAAGCCTCCAGTAAAATCACCTTTTTTGCCTTTTTTTCTCAAACTTGTGTATTAAACACATTGCTAAAGCTCTGGCAAAGAAATGAAAAATGCTTGTAAAGATACATTTTTTTTTTTTTTAATGCTGTTACTGTTACTTTTCACTTCTTATTTCAAATTCTCATTTTTAGTAAAAATACAATATCCAGCAGTGCAGAACTGTTCTACTGTATCAACAGTGCTTAAATCTATTCAGTTAGCTGCCTTCATATATCTCTAGATAATTACTCCTGAAATAAAGTTTAACCATAAATCGTTATAGGTAAGGGGATTTGTTTGCACCTGAATTTATTTTTGTGATAGTTATTTGACCTAAGTGAAAAAGAGCTCCTCTATAAATATAAGAAGTGTCAATGAGTAGTTTGAAGATCTTTTCATCCTTTTCAGTTTTCTTATTAAACCTAAACATTTTACACAATAACCTACTCCATTGAAACCTGTTCAAGATGTATGCTTTGATAATTACTATAAACTTACTAAAAAGTTATTCAAAAGAAGACAATGAAATGCCATATTTTGCACATTTTCAAAATTTTTATGTTAAAAGATGTCTTTGCTAACCACAACTGGGTTATGCCTATTCAGGAGGGATATATATGCCTATATATATCCCTCCTGAATAGGCATATATTGCAGATATTTTCCAAGAGTGTTCCCATAAGTTCAAAGATATTGTTAACAAATTCTTAAATGGAAAAACATCACATTATAAATAGGTGGCTTCTTTCCTTCACCTATGCACACACAGAAACAAGGTAAATATGGAAAATGTTCTTTCTAAATATATAAACACACTCAGATGTAAAATCTAATGCTTTGTTCACCTAGACAGGTGAAATCCTGAGCACCTCTGGGATCCTAACATTTCTAAATACCTCTGCTGTGTAGAGGAAACCTACACTTTAGAGCAGCCCTTCACATCAGCCTGTGTGCACTTCAAAGGTTTCTGCCTACCTTTTGAAGTGCACTATCCACATCCAGCACTAAAGCTTTTCTAAGTGGAGACTGGCAGCTGCAAAAATAGACTGTAAATCTGGTTTCAGCCAGACTGTAAGTAGATGTAAAGACGTATTTTAAAAGGTCCTGGGAGCCTGTCTTGATTGCAGTGCCAAGAATTTTTACCTTGACATTTTCACTCAGTAACTCCATTCCCCAGTGGCCCATCAGAAACCTCTCTGCTCCTCATCACCTCCCCTTAATGCTTCTTAAGACAAAACAGAGCTGGAGATAAGTCCCTGATGTATAGTGCTTCCAATGAAAGGCTGGAGCAAATGGTCAAGGCATTATGTGCAGATAAAAACACAAGTATTCCTTCCACATGCTGCTGTGTGGATGGCAACAGGAACAAGATAAACTCTCTGTGCTTGTGTCTGTAATTCTGTTATAGAAAGCAACTGCTGTGGACTGCGTTCTTGCATCCTTGCCCAGAAGCTTCCTCTGCTGCTTCTGTGCTCCACACCAGAGTCTTCAGTCCACAGCATTTTTAAAGTACAGAACAACACTAGGAACTTGGGAACCTAACTGAGTCACCTCTTTCTGTATCATTAGAAGTCAAAATGCTTTACAAGGTGTGATGGTGTTCACAGGGGTTCTTGGCTTGGGGAAGAGACGAGGATCTGGCTCCATGTTTCAGAAGGTTTGATTTATTATTTTATTATATATATTACATTAAAACTATACTAAAAGAATAGAAGAAAGGATTTCATCAGAAGGCTAGCTAAGAATAAAATAGCAAAGAATGATAACAAAGGTTTGTGGCTCAGCTCTCTGTCCAAGCCTGCTGACTGTGATTGGCCATTAATTAGAAACATCCAACATGGGCCAATCACAGATGCACCTGTTGCATTCCACAGCAGCAGATAATCAATGTCTAAATTTTGTTCCTGAGGCCTCTCAGCTTCTCAGGAGCAAAAATCCTAAGGAAAGGATTTTTCATAAAAGTTGTCTGCAACAAAACGTCATGCAGTAACTGACAGCCTTTTCCATAAAATGAGGCTTTATTATTACATAAACCATTTTGAGTGGGTGTTTTCCTCTTTAGAAGCAGATGGGATTTTTACAAAGCACCTAACAATGACCATCAACAGGAAAAACATCTCATTTATTGAGACTGAAAAAACAAAAGGACTTCTGGATCCCTCTTTCTGGGAATTGAGTTTAATGCTGTATTTAAGCCTGTTATGGTTTTCTATTTGATTGTGATGTTTGGCACAGTCAGAATCAGCATATACTGAAAATGCATAATTATTTTGAGCTAGATCACCTTAACAGACCTTTGAAGGAATGATGTCAGATAACTTTGTAATATATGGGGCCCACTTACATTGAGCCTGTCAAAATTTAAAATAGATGAGTGTGTCAGTACTGGTAGGAGGCTTGCCTTCTTCCTGGAAGACTATTTTATTTTGGTTTATAGAGCAAAATAGAAGGGAAAGCATGAGAAGACCATTTAAAACACTCTGGGTAAATCCAAAATATTTTAAAAATACCCAGTGAGGTTGAGAAGATGTTGAAGTGTTGTTGTTTTTTTCTAAGATGAAAGCAAGAAATTATTACTTTTGATACCTCTGCCAGTGGCTTAAAGCTCTTGCTCCTCATTCCTGCCTGATCAATATTTTAGAGAAACTGTTCTGGTTCCTTCCTCTGCTCTTACTGATTCCCTTTTTGGTAGTGCTCTATAACAGTGCAGTATTGATCCCAAATTAAAGCACTTGCAAAGGCAGTGTATTAAATTCACAGAAGCTTTGGCTTACTTTTCAAGATTTACTGAAAGGTTTTAATATAACTATGGAAAAACAAGGGTGTCTCTTTTTTTGTCTTTTATATTTAACATTACAAAATTCATACAGTGTTTAGTGCTGTACTGTTTTCATAGGAAGAAAGTCTTAATATTTTAACAGTACAGAATAGCTTACCACTGTTAATATTTACATTTTTAATAAGTAGTGTCCATGATGCCCAAGAGTAGCTACTGAAAATTAATTCTCAATTAATAAATTATTTACAATAAGAATACACTGGAGGAATAGTAACATTTAGCTTAATTCTTTGATTGCCATTCTGATAAGGCTGTAAAATCTAATAAAATTAATTTGTAACACAAAGCAAGCATCATAGCGTGTTTGGAGAGGTGGAACCTCTACACTAGAACTGTCTTGTCTAGAGCTGATTTCTAGTGTACCTATTGCATTCAGATGTTGATAGTTGAGAGTAATGGAGAAGTCATGTTGCTTTTTCCTTTAAAAAAAAAATTAATGTCCCTCCCAATCCAAATTATTCTGTGATACTCTGAATTTCAAGCTCATATCTGGAAATGCACATGCTCATGTATGTGCACATATGGGCAACATGCCCTGTGTAATTCAGGAGAGTTCCTCTCTCTCAGTTTGGCATTGTCTCTGTAAGGCCTGTGCAGAGATCAGCAGGCAGAGAGGGGAAAGTTAGAGAAGGAAGATATGGAAAATAACATCAGCCATGCCTGGAGAACGGGCTGTGGTTAGGATTTTACCCAACTCCAGCTGATTTTACCAAATTCAAGTGAGATGTGTCCCGCACATGTTCAGTGTTCCTGTCCTGTAGAGCGGGCGATGGTGATGAGCTGGGATGTGAGCCCAAAGCCCACACTGCTTTGCCAGGGGGGTTTACTAGAAGTAGTAGAATATCACAGCCCTACTCCTACTCCAACAAACCAGGGCATATCCAGAACCCAGGAAACTCCTCTGGCTTTCCTGGATGGCTTGAGCCCTTTCCCAGGGGGCTCAGAGACCTTGGCACAGAGCCCAAGACACCTGTGACTTTGATTTAGCCCTTGGAAAAAAAAATTACCAACCTTATATGAAGAATTACAAGCCACAGAAGTTTAAGTAGAATGCTAGTGAATTTATCACAGGGTGAAAAAGTAGATTTTTGGGGTTTTTAGAAAGGGGATTCAGGGGACAAGATGGAGGAATCTGGGCATGTCCAGCCTTTCTCCTTCTTATTCCTGGCCTCCATCTTCTGCTGTGATGTTGGCACTTTTGGAATGGTTTAGAGTAGAAGCTCACAGTCTAACATAGGTGATAGGTATTGGAAAGTAATTGTAAATATTGTACACGTAGTTTTTAGTATAAAAAGATAACATCGCCTGGAGGTGGGCAGAGTGCCTGTCTGTCCTGCTGAGCAGACCTCGGCTGGACAGGAGAAAGAATTTTATAGATAAGGAACAATAAACAACCTTGAGGCCAAGAACTGAAGAGCTCTGACTCCTTCTTCAAGCACCAGGCTGGGAAAAGAGACTTTCTAACACATCTTGGGGTCACTCTGACCAGCTGGAGATCCCACGACCTTCTCTTCCATGAGCTCCAGACACAACCGACCCGCAGCACCTGTTGTAGCCTTGCTCTCTCTTTAGCATGCGACTGATATACATATTTTTAATAAAAATATGCTTTACAACAAAGGAAGCTGTTTTGTTGAATAACAAGCCTGAAATAATCTCCTGTGTTAAGGAGAGAGGTTTAAGGATGAGGTACACCCTTGGACAGAAAGTAAATAGCTAAAACTTAAGCAGTGATTCACCACAAAGACAAGAAGGGTAGCCTCATGATTTGCACCATCTAAGATGTGTTACTGATACAGCCTGCAATGGAGAGGCTCTTTGGGGATGGGGGTCAAGATCCTTGATCTCCATATTCCCTGAAGGATGCCTCATAGAAACTTCGTAGGGTTGTTAAATCTCCTTTTCCAGGCTTTGTGCCTGCTGGAAAGCTTTGCTTATTCAGCATCTGGAGGTGTCAGCTTCAAAAACGATGGCTTAGCCCAGGGGCTTAGCAATTAGACCCTGATCCATTAAGATACTCTGTTTAAGAGCTCTCTCAACTCACTCCTTGCCCCCTCCCCAGTGCAGCAGCAAGGAAAGTAACAGGGCTTTCTGTAAGGAGTGTGCATTTCACCTTAATGGCATTTCAAATGAAATATGCAGTTAAGCAGATTTCATATGTGCAGGATTCCTTCACATTTCAATTGGTTTTAAGATTTCCTTCTATTCTTCAAGTCTTTACTTATTCCTTGTTTTTTCCTATATTTTATAACTAATGTTTTAGTATTACCTTTAGAATTGGTTTGAAATTTTCCAATCCTGGTAGGTATTTTTTTGCATTGCACAAAAATACCCACGAACTGTGGACCATTTCCACAAGAGATACACTATCAAAATTCATGATAATTCTGGTATAGCAGGATAAATCAGCAGGCTAGTCTTAGTCAATTCATCAGAGAGAAATTGATTACAAATATGTGTCATTCATTTATGCTAATAGGGGGTTTCTTCATTCTGAAAATTGGTGTCTCAAACTGGGCTATGTTTTAATAAGCATAAGCAAAATGCTGTCATAAAAAAATAATAAAAAATATTTTAAAAAAATACTCTCATAAGTTCCAGACATGGTGTGATTCTTGGAGTTTTTCTGTGCAGGGCCAAGAGTTGGATTTCAAAGATCCTTGTGGGTCCCTTTCAACTCAGAACATTCTGTGATTCTCTGATTCCATTATGAGGTTTTACAGCTCATGAAGAAAACTCATGACCTTGGGCATGGCCTACAGTGATGAAGCCCCAAATGTTCTTATCATCAGGGATATCTCAATATCCTTCCTTGAATCTATTCACAAATAAATGTCATAACCTGGAAGGGTAAAATACAGAAATTTTATTTTAATGGTGACATTTTTGTTGGTACCTAAGCAGAATATGCTGGATGTGGTAGGTATAGATTGTCTGTGGTTATAGCTGTGACAACACACACTGTGCCTGGAAACACTGATGTTTCCCAAAGCCCCCCAGCTGGAAAGATGGCTCAGCCTGCTCTGGATTGAGCATCATCCTTTTCCCATTCCCTGCTCTTCAGGAGAAACAAGAATCTGTAAAACCAACAAGTGTCTAGAGCTGAACTGAAACAGTCACCTCTCTGTTGAGCCCTCAGTGGGTCACAGAGAGGCAAACACAAAAGTGCTTTAATCTCATTTGCATTTTATGTCATCAAAATGGCTCTAAGGGTGAACACATTGCGCTATAACTAATCCTAAAGTTAAAAAAAGTAGGGCAAGCCCTGCAAAAATAATCATATTAGAACTGAAGTGATGAGATATTTGCATTTAAGGAGGATCATTTTGACATTCTGAGCTTTTATTCTGCATTCCTTTCATGCTTTGAACTTTTCACTTATAGCCAAGAGGGTTACAATCTTTTTTCTTCCTTTTATGCTGTTATTTTATGCAATATTTGACCCCATAACCTGGAGTTCAAGAAAAATGTTCTGTATTGCAGGGCACATAATAAAATTGAGGGAATTATGTTTTTTAATAAAGCCTTTGTACAAATTAATATTTTTGAATGCTGCAAAAAAATGACACACGTTTATATGTGGATAGGAACATGTGTACATCCATATATGAATGACTAATGACTGGACATTGTGGGTACACACTTGTTTTCTTGAAGTCTCCAAAATTCTCTCATTCATAGCCTAAAGACTATATTTAGAACTTTTGTTCCTGGAGTGCAAAGTGGTTTTGATCAGATTAATTTTTTTTGGAATTTTATTTCATTGACTAGTTTAGTACTGGGTGCGTCCATGAAAGGTTTCTTGCACATTTTCTTAATTTGTTTTAGGAGTGTGAAATATAGGTTGAGTAGTCATTGTTCTACTCTGTCAGTTTCTAAACTCTGTAATCTTTTAATAGTCTCTTCAACTCGTATCTATCCTGTTCCTAATTCCTCATTTTACTGCCTTGGTAATGTGATTCTAGCGCAGAGAAATCTCCACCTTCCTCACTTTTTAAAGTCAACCCAACAATGACTTATCTTTTGTTATAGTTCATAATTTCCTTTTAACTAGATTTATTTTTTTACTGAACTTTCCTCTGTGCTCAGTTAGAAATAAAATATTACAGTAGAAACAGCTCAATCCGTTGCTAAACTCTAACCCTACCAATACCTATTACCAAACCTCAAATACAGAGTAGGGAAAATTTAGGCTGACCTAAGTGCCACAAAAGTAGTGATTCTCCTGAGTCAGTTCCAGAGCCTCTTTCTAGGGGCCACTGAGAAGAAAATAAACCTTTTGGCTAAATATCACCTTTAATCACTAATTGCCCTGTTGGTTAAAGACCCCACTGCATCACAACAGGTTTGTTCAGAATTTCTTTCCTGGTTGTAATCCCATTCCCTTTTCCAATATAGTGTTAGGAAAATGCTGCAATACAATTCCTCTTCCTAAAAATTCTTCCAGTTCTAGCTGTTGCCCGAATGATAAAGGACACAAAACTCGGATAAGTTTTGTGCGGCGCTTTATTGAAGGGTCCGGGGGCCTGCGGACTAGCGTCCCCAAAAACAGAACCCCGAAATTCACACATGGGTGTTTTCCTTTTATATACATGAAATTCATAACAAAGTCTCCAAGGAACAATGGCCCTTCGCCAAGTCTCCAAGAAACAGTGGACCTTCGCCAAACTACGGACCCTTGTAATACATTCCCTAGTTCACGAACAAAATCATAAATCTTCTACCTGTCCTATTGTATGCTATCCCCAAACCGGTTAGTCTTCTTACTCTCCTACCCTGGCTTAATGTTTATTAGGTTTCTAAAGCTACTTGCCAGGGTTACACAAAACTCAATCACATAATATCAACGGCTACAAAATTATTTTTACAAACCAATTCACACAAAACTCATAACTAAACTATAATAAAACATTTTGCTAAATTTCATTTCTTTTCCAACATTTCCCCCCTTTTGAGCATCCTTCAGTCCTGCTGCAAGGATGCTCAACCAACGGTATTGACAGTAACATCTTCATAACAAGGTGGGGGATGTTCTTCGTTCTGCCACCCATGGGTCATCACCTTCAGCAACCGGATAGATCGCTTCCTTTCCTTTTCGATCACACCTAAAAGGCATCTGTATACAATCCATATAGTCACCAAAAATACCAAAAGCATTAGTACATACTGTATAACGGAAGTAATCCAGCCAGACAGGTGAAGCCCCAACGAATCAAATACTGCTCCTATCCAATTATGCTGTGCTTCCCTTTCAATTTCCTTGGTTTTTGTTTCCACTTCTGCCAATTGGGAAATATCTTTCTCTACTTCAAGTGTAACATTTGGAATGTGTACACAGCAATGATCTATTCTCCTACTCAGGTAACCACAAACTCCCTGTTCTTTTAACAGTAGCAAATCCAATGCCATTCTGTTTTGTAAGGTCATTCTTGATGTAGCTTGCAATTGCAAATTTAGATCTTTAAATCCCTTCTTAGTAGCTGCTGCCAATCTTTCTGTCTGTCCTAACAAGTTGTTGAGCATTTCCCTATTTCGATATGTTGCTATCGGAGGGAATAATGACTCTAATATCCACCCAAATTGTACTCCTGTGCCAGGTTCATGCCACTGCTCCTCTAGGGATTCTTCCCTCTTTTTGAGTCCTTTCCTTTGAATCAATCTATTCTGCTTCCAGTATGGACACAACGTGGGAACCCCTAGGGTAATTTGTGTTACTGATCCATCTAAAGATAAATGTGTGGTCCACTGTCCGTGTCCCAACACCCAGACTAGATTTCCAGGACTGTGCACTGTAGTATAGCTGCAATCTATAGGTCCATCCATGGAGTCTCTGCTAACCGTGTGATTATACCCCCTACACTCACATCCCCATTTTAATGCCATTTTCACCGGTACCAATCCAATTCGGTCTTCCGGTGTATCACATGTAAAAACCTCAGTACAATTCCAATCCTCTTTCTGCGGTCTGAACTCTCGGGAAGATGTAGACGTGATGATGGCCCTATAATGTGACTGATTCTTTACCCCTGACCATTGGATGCACCATTGTACTTCCCCAAGGTAACTATAGTGTTCCAAAACACTGGGTCCCCACAATGTCTTCCAACTTTTCCAGGTATCAAAATTCTGTGTGGATATTCTGACAACTCATCTCATTTCGTTGGGATTTTGTTCTTATTCGTACTGTATTGCATGGCTCATCTACTGGGGTTGCAATCAAACACCTCCTGGTATTTTGAATCCAACCAAAATGATTTGGTTTCATTTCACATTCCTCTTTAGTCATAGCCCGAGTGGTCATGCACAAATCCCTCCATACCTCTACTTGTTTAGGAACTGACTGGCAGGACCATGAAACATTCTTGAATGATTCAGGCATTTTGGTTACCGGTATTATTCCCCAGGGAATTGGTTCACCTGCAGCCTGTGGTAATGGCAGACAAGCTGTTATTTTAGTCACGTTCTGCATGATCCCAAAATCTCTAATTAATCCTACCACTAGGTTTTCCTGCTCAGCATTTCGTTCTATTGTATCATTAGCCTCCCGTCTTCTCCTTCCACCGTGTCCCTGTGAGGATGACATCATTCTGTCATGCCTCCACCATGCATTCCCTATTCTAGGATTAGTGACATTCAACCACCCACAACCTTTGCCTCCCTTCTCTTACTAGCTCGTCCCGTCCTCTACTCTGTCTCAGGTCAGTTCCCTATTTTGTTTCCTCCCAGCACGATCTCTTGTCCATGGCAAAACACTCATACTCACTCTTTTGTAATCAAAACTATCCCGTATTTTGACCAAACATGTATATTCTCCCGTATCATTTGTGGTTACCTTAGTAAGATTCAGTACCGTGTTTCCTTGTTGTTTATCCTGATCCCAACCGACTTCTGTCTTGCCTCGGCTTCTTTCAGCCCCCCGTTGCCATATTGCAATAACTTCACTGGCCTCAACTTTCTGGCTGTGAAACATAACACAAGTTAATTGAACATCTATCCCTTCCATGGCTGTAACCTTTGTTTCTTTAGCCTGTACTAAAATAGACCCTTGAACGGGTACCAGTCTCATGATTACTAGCAGCAATATAATTAAGAAGGCGGCTTTGCGCGGAAGATCATCCGGGTTGGAGACACTATCTGGGTTTCCCATTGGAACGGTGCCTTCTTTACCCTGGTGTAATGGATCCAAGCGTCCATCCCCTGGACCTTCACTGCCGTGTAGGTCGTCATCATCACCTGGTGGGGTCCGCTCCATGATTCCCGTAGCGGATCCGTAATCCACTTCTTGATGTACACTTGGTCCCCAGGCTGGATGTCGTGGACAGAGTTCTCCAGCGTGAGGGTTTATTCCACTGTAACGTATTTCTTAAAGAATTCAAAATTTATTAAGTGACATAACATACTCTGCAATTGCCTGATCCCCACTCGCATGTACCTCCCCTTTTAATACAGTTGCATGATATGGTTTGCCATATAGTATCTCATATGGACTTACGCCTGCCTTTTCCCTCGGTTTAATTCGAATCCTGAGTAGGGCCAAAGGCAAAGCCTGAGGCCAGTGCAGTTTAGCTTCCTGGCAAATCCTTTTGATTTGTCCTTTCAGAGTGTGATTCATTCTTTCCACCTGCCCACTAGACTGAGGTCTCCAGGGAGTATGCAAATTCCAGGTTATGTCTAACATCCGTGCTAATTCCTGCACTACCCCGGCTATAAAATGTGGACCCCTATCTGACGACAATCCTAAGGGTACTCCAAATCTTGGTATTATTTCTTTTAACAAGGTTTTTACCACCTCCTTAGCCTGATTAGTTCTACACGGAAAAGCTTCTGGCCACCCTGAAAACGTACATACGTACACTAACAAGTATCTGTATCTTTGTGCCCTAGGCAATTCAGAAAAATCAACTTGCCAATAATCTCTTGGTTGTGGCCCAATTTGCAACTTTCTCATTTGTATTTGTCTCCTAACTACTGGATTATTTTTCAAACATACCGGGCACATTGCATTAACTCTTTTTGCCATTGTTAACATCTGATTAGAGATTATCTCATTCTTTAAAAATTTTACCAATGCTTCTGCCCCCCAATGGCATTTATTATGTTCTGATTCCAAAATAAATTTCATTATGCGAGTCGGTACCACTATTTGTCCCATCGGCGTAACATACCACCCGAGCTGATTCCTCTGTGCCCCTAGCAAGTTTATTAGTTTTCCATCTTCTATTGAATATTTGGGCTCCTGATTCAGGTACGGGGTAGCCGGATTTGTTCTTACCGGTACCAATGCCATTTGAGTCCATACTTCCCGTGCCACTTGCCGTGCTGTAACATCAGCAAATCGATTTCCTCTGTAAACTTCTCCTTCTGCATTCTGATGTCCTCTAACATGCATTACTGCAACTGCTTTGGGACTATGTACCGCATCCAGTAGCTGTAGCACTTCCTCCCGGTGCTTGATATTGGTTCCCTGTAAATTCAAAAGCCCCCTTTCTTTCTATAACGCCCCATGCACATGAACCACACCAAAGGCATATTTAGAATCTGTCCAGATATTAACCCTTTTGTCCTTGCTCAAGTACAGAGCTCTGGCGAGTCCAATCACCTCTGCCTTCTGGGCTGAAGTTCCAGGTAACAAAGCCTTTGCTTCTATTACCTGATCCGATGTTACCACTGCATACCCAGCATAGCGAGTCCCATTCTCAACAAAACTGGATCCATCAGTGTATAGTTCCCATTCAGGGTCTTCCAATGGTTCATCCTTTAGGTCGGGTCTGCTGGCATACACTTGTTCAATTACCTCCACGCAATCGTGCACCAGTCCCCCAGCCTCCTGGTCACTGCGTAAAAACTCTGCTGGATTAACATGGTTAGTAGTCTTTATTTCAATATCATCCTGTTCTCTCAGGATAGCCTGGTATTGCAACATTCGACTTGATGATAGCCAGTGACCCCCCCTTTTGCTCCAAAACAGCCATGACCATATGGGGAACAAACACTTTCATTTTTGCCCCCAAAGTCAATTTCCGGGCCTCCTGAATAAGGATTATTGTTGCTGCCACGGCTCGTAAACACGAGGGCCACCCGGAACTTACCAAATCCAGTTGTTTAGAGAAGTATCCTACTGGCCTCTTCCATGATCCCACCTTCTGGGTGAGGACTCCCAATGCCAGTTTTTGCCTCTCATTTACATATAACTGGAATTCCTTGGTCAGGTCAGGGAGTCCTAGGGCTGGGGCCTCCTTTAGTGCCTGCTTCAATTCCTGGAAGGCCTTCTTTTGTTGTGTCGTCCATTCCAACCGATGCTGCTTCAAGGCCTCATACAGTGGCTTGGCTAGGAGACCGAAGTTCATGATCCACAGTCGACACCATCCCACCATTCCTAGAAAAGATCTCAATTCCTGATGGTTGCGAGGCAAAGGAATAGCACATATTGCCTCTATTCGGTTAACTCCCAAACGTCTCTGCCCTTGTGTGATCTCACAACCGAGATAAATAACACTATTTTTGATCAATTGAGCTTTTTCCTTAGAGACCTTATACCCTGCTTGGCCAAGCATATTAAGTAATTTAATTGTTAATTCCACACACATGTCCCTTTCCTTAGTGGCCAGAAAAATGTCGTCCACGTACTGCAGGACTACATACAAGGATGGAGATATTGTTACCTGGGTTATCTTCCATTCCTCCAGCTCCTTGGCCAGTTGATTTCCAAAAATAGTGGGGCTGAGCTTAAACCCTTGTGGCAGTCTGGTCCACGTAAGCTGCCTCTTTCTCCCAGAATCAGGACTCTCCCACTCGAAGGCAAAATATTTCCTACTCTCTACTGCCAGTGGGATGCAGAAGAAAGCATCTTTAAGATCAATCACAGAAAACCATTTAAACTCCTCCGATACAGATGTTAACAATGTATAAGGATTAGCAACAACTGGATGTATGTCCTTTACTATTTCATTAATCGCTCTCAAGTCCTGTACCAAACGATATTTACCATTAGGCTTTTTCACTGGAAAAATTGGAGTATTATACTCCGATTCACATTCCTGTAATATTCCTTGAACCAAAAATTGTTTAATTAACGGGGCTACTCCCCTCCTTGCCTCAAGCTTCAAGGGGTATTGCTTTACCCTCACTGGTCGGGCCCCTTCCTTAAGTTCCACTTTTACTGGCTGGGCAGCTTTAGATTTCCCGGGGACCACCGACTCCTACACCCAGGGTACTACAGCCTGCTCAATTTCTTCTGGAATAGGAGAGGCATCTACTTCCTTAATCACAAAAATGCCTGCTATTTGTTCCTCAGGTATCTCCAATTTCACCCTTCCCCCTTCAAATATTATTTTCACATTAAGTCGGGACAATAGGTCTCTGCCAAGAAGGGGTGTGGGGCAATTTGGCATATACAAAAATTGATGATCCAATTCCTTCCCCCCGAAAATACAGCTTAGACCAATTCATAGTCTTAGGTATTCCTGTTCTAATTCCTTCCACCAACAATTCCTGATATCGTTTTACAGCCCTTATTCCTCCCGTAGAGTTTGGATCCCACCTGGGTTCCTCACTTGGCACCAATTCATCAACTGTTTCATTTAGTTGTCGCAACCTAATCTCCTCACGAGCCTTTTCTCTCATAGCTTTAATAACCATCTCCTTTTCTGTAGAATCCATTATAGTATCCAATAATACCTGTAAATCATTCCAGTCCGGATTCTGAGTTTTTATCACCATTTTAACCACCCTTGCTACCCTTTCGGGATCCTTCCGGTAACTTCCAGCCGATTGTTTCCATATTACCAAGTCCCCTGGAGAGAAAGGCACCTTTATAAGTATCCTTTCTCCCTGTGGTCCCACAGCTTCCCTTAACGGCGCAATTAACTGTGGCCCCTTCTGCCCCTTCCTTCCTTGGCGAGTCCGCTCTGCTAACGGAGTCCTTTTAATACTTTCACTCTTTTCAGTATCACTGTCACTCTCACTAGATGCCCTTTTTATAGTTACGTCAGCAGGAGGAGCAAAAGGTACCTTAGGAACAACCGGACCCCTCGGAGGTGCTACACAATAGGACAAATCTTCTTCAATCGGGGGATACAAATCACGCTCCTTTCTTTCTCTACATCCAACACACCTGCTCTCATCATTCATCTGTAAAACCAAAATACCACACTCCTTTTGCCATTCTTCTTTCCGATATAAAACGAAAAACAAATCTAAATATGCTATTTCATCCCATTTCTCATTCCTCCTTAAAAAGTGCATCAAGGATTCCATTATCCCCAATTCCAGTGTACCATTCACTGGCCATCCCACTTCCCCAATCTCATATTCAGGCCACCAACGGTTACAATAATCTATCATTTTGCTCTTATCTAACTCTTGAGAAAAGCCTTCGCCTTTCCACCTTTTCAATATACAACCTAATGGCGTATTTCCAGGTATTTTTCCATTGGCCTGCACCAAAGTTTTAAAAGTTTTAAAAGACATCATATTACAGCCTTTAATTTTTTTTTTTTTTTTTTTTCTATTCCACCTTTAATCCCAATAAACCAATATACCTTTTCGCCGTCCTTCCCCAAGAAAAAAACAATAGGAGGTGAATTCCGGACCTGCGTACCCTAGACGTCTTATGGCCGGAGCCTAGGCTTTTTCCATTAACCACCAAACCAAATCCAATTATCACCTTTTTCCAATATAAAGCGCCTTCGGGCTTACCTTCTGCAGTCGTCCGACAGGCGCAGGGGGTCGGGCACGACCCGATGACTCCTCCGAGAAGTGCTCGGCGCCGGCTTGGAGTGGATTGAGATGCGAGCCGCCCCAGGTGCCCTTGGAGTCCTGCCGCAGTCTCCAGAAAACTGTTGCCCGATTGATAAAGGACACAAAACTCGGATAAGTTTTGTGCGGCGCTTTATTGAAGGGCCCGGGGGCCTGCGGACTAGCGTCCCCAAAAACAGAGCCCCGAAATTCACACATGGGTGTTTTCCTTTTATATACAAGCAATTCATAACAAAGTCTCCAAGAAACAGTGGCCCTTCGCAAAGTCTCCAAGAAACAGTGGCCCTTCGCCAAACTACGGACCCTTGTAATACATTCCCTAGTTCATGAGCAAAATCATAAATCTTCTAGCTGTCCTATTGTATGCTATCCCCAAACCGGTTAGTCTTCTTACTCTCCTACCCTGGCTTAATGTTTATTAGGTTTCTAAAGCTACTTGCCAGGGTTACACAGAACTCAATCACATAATATCAACGGCTACAAAATTATTTTTACAAACCAATTCACACAAAACTCACAACTAAACTATAATAAAACATTTTGCTAAATTTCATTTCTTTTCCAACATAGCAACAATCAAATCAGTCATATTTCAGTGGTGCTCCCTGCTCTGACACAGCTGCTGTCCTCCACAAAGATGCAGGAAAAGTTCCTCACAGATCTTTACAGATGCCAATTCCTTGCACTCTTCAGAAAACAACCCCAAATACACTCAGTTCCAGTGACACAGAAGAGAAAAGCAATCACAAGAAAGTTTCTCCTAAAGTTATTGGCCACTGGGACTCAACCCAGTGGGAATTCAATAGGAATTGCTCCACTGATAGCAAGAGGTAATAAATCCAAGGGCTGTGTGATTTCTGGAGAGCTCAAATCTGTGCAGCACCAGAAGTGTCTATGCTTCTTTTCTTGACACAGAGAGAGCAGGGGCCAGAAATTACCTGCCAGTCCTCCACTTCAGAAAAGAAATGCTGAAATTCCCCAGAAATCTGTGCTAGAGATGTGCACAGTACAGACAAACAGAGTTTTGCAACCCAGTAAACAAGTAATTTCTGGGTTTTGGAAGTAACTGATGAAGACCAGGAAAACATCTGGAAATTCGCAGGCCAAGATACTTCTCCATATATGCAAGATTTGTAACATTTTCACAGGGTGAGATCAGCTGTGATTTAGGAATAAAAATAGTCCTGTTCAGGTTTTGAGGGATTTTTTTTACACTAGCATGAAACTTCTGAACATTTCTAATGAGCCTGGATTTTGTTTCACCCATTGCAGCTTGTTGTTATCATAGCTTTCGTTAATAGAAGCCAAAAATTTAAAAATAAAATAAAAAGTGTTTATTTAAATATTTTGTGTAGTGGTTGGTCAAGCCTTCATAGTTTCTTTATAGAATGAACACCTTTTCCTTCCTGTACTGAACTTAGCAGGAGCTCTCTTGAGCACAGCTCTGTCAGATTATTTGAAGCCACAGAATCTGACCAAAATGAAACAACAGCATGTCTTCACAAGCTACTTACTTGCATCTATTTTTAAAAATTACCAGTTAAAAATGCAGTCAAAAATTAGAGTCCTTTCAAACAATTTACCAATTCCTACTTATTTTCAATCCAAAGAACTCCAAGTATTATTCACCCCTTCATCTGATCAAATTCATCTGCAAATATTGCTCTTCTCCTCTCTGCCAGGTGAGTTTCTGTGATAAATGTCTTTTATCTCTGCTGAAACTTTGGTATCCATCTCTCTCCTTCTAACAAGAATATATTTTAAGAGGCACATGTCTTTCCACAAAATGAAATCTGCAGCTGAGATCTCCAGCAATTTATTGTGTGGAGCATATTCTATTATTCTTCACAAAATCATAGTTTTACGTGTGTATATTTTTAGCACATCACAGATTTTGTTGTCATTGTTGTTGTCCCTCTGAATTTTCTGGTCAGTGTGATAGATACTGGGGCCTGTCAGAGGGTGAGAGGAAAAAACTTCTTAACTATAGGCTAGTTTGTGCCCTACCCTGGATTCTGGGAAAGAAATTTCCTAATTGTGGCATCCTTACCCTTATCCAGCTTTCCCTGGGTTGGATTGCATTCAGGACAATCAGGAACATGATGTTTTAAATAACATGTTTCAAACCAATCAAGGGGAATGTCTGATGAGAAGCAAATCCTACAGAGATGGGGCAATGCTTTTTTGAGGCCAACTTCCCCCTTTCCCCATAAGACACAGCTGCAGAGAAACAGGGTCCAATGGCAGTCATATCTCTAGAGGTGACTGTGGATCACCAAGGACCCCAAAATCCCCCAATTTTTTGGGAACTCTCCACCAGATAACTGCACATGCATCATCTTGTACATCTTGTACAACATCTAGTGTTGTGCAAGACCCAAAGAACCTCCTTCCTGAGCAGGCATCTGGTTCCTACAATAATTTTGATATATATAACCTGATGAAGTCTTCTTTTCATGGGCCTCCACCCCCAATAAATCAAGGCAAATCATTAGTCCAACCACAGACATCAAAATTGCAGTGATCAAGTCTTGTCTCTTTTGGTTGATGGTATCCTTCCCCTCCACTATCTATCTATCTATCTATCTATCTATCTATCTATCTATCTATCTATCTATCTATCTATCATCTATCTATCTATCTATCTAATCTATCTTTCTTTCTATCTATCTATCTGTCCTTTCCTTCTTTCTTTTTTTTTTTTTCTTTATGGTATTCTCATACTTTTCTAGAAAAGAACCAAAACAGCCACTACCTCCTTTCCATTCCAATCAAATTGTTTTAAACCAAACCTGCCTCATTGACACCAGTCAATCCTTGTTGTTCCACTCTAATCACCTCAAGGGATTAATTAACAGGAAGTTCAGCTGCCCTAAGAGGCAGGTCATTACACACAAGGAAATCTTTTGCATTTCAAGGGACACTGCTGTTTGCTGTCCTCAAAAGGGCAGGACTTCCCACACCAGCACAAATTTCCCATGGGATGCAAGCAAAGTGACTGGGCACAAACCTTTTCCCAGTTAGCTGACATGTGGGATGTCTGGGTATTAAAAGAAGACAGAAATGATGGCTGTGACAGCCAAGGTGCTCTCATCCATGATCCAACACCTGGCAGAGCCCACAGCAGCACACCATTTCACTGATGTGGCACAGTGCAGGGGGGTGTTGGTGTGATGGAGGCCACTTGCTGCTGATCATAAATAACCTTACACAAAGACATGGTAGGTGTCAGCATAATCCTCCCTTACTGAGCACCCCAGGGGAATGAAGGGATTAAAGGAAAAACAACAAAAAAAGAAATTATCTCAGCCAAGGTTTGAAAGCAGCTGGAGAATCAAGGATGCAAGTGAGAGAATGTTACAATCAAGTTTGCTCAGGCAACCTTAATCCACTCATTGTTCATATGTTTCCATAGCTCAGACCGAACCTCCTTTTTCCATAGGTAATTTCCCCTTTAAATTGTGCAGAATAGATCTCCTGAGTAACAAAGTGATATGCAGTTATGTCTGCAAAATGCTGGACAATCTTTCTGCATCTGTTGAAAGGAGTGTAATAAACAGAGCAGACTTCAGGAAGGGAATGAACAATATCCTCCTAAATGTTTCTGCATGATGTTCAGTGAATTACTCCAAGGAGCATTTTTACAAGCCTTGACCAGTTCAGACCTTCTCATTTTCCAGCTGGTCAGCTTGCAGTGTGGATAGAAGCTTTGCAAAGTGCTGATCACTCACTTTTGCAACTGTAGTTGATGGGATAAATAATTTTAATATCAACTTACAGAGAAATTAGTGGGATACAGGTCTTAAATGTTAATGGACCATGTCATGCTGACAGCAGTGTGCAACTACATTTCTAACCCTGGGCCCACCTCAGGATGTTATTCAGACCTATACACAAAGGGCTTAGCAGTGCCAAGTTTCCTGAAAAGTCAGGTTATGTATGTCATACTGAAAACTAAAATTAACAATCAATTTCCTCCTCAGTCTCAATTGTCTCATCTAAAAAAAAAATGACACTAATAGGAGCACCTTTGCTCAAATGAGTAGAATTAAAGTTTATTAAAGGCTGTGAAACACTCACCAAAATTTAAAAAACAATATGTAAATGGTGACACTCAGAAATGGAGATAAAATTAGTGATGAGAAAGATTGCTTTAGTTTCAGTGTTCCTGTCAGACTTTCCTTTAGGATTCTGTGGATAAGAAGAAGTACAATGATTTAAAGAGGACAATAGGGTTTTCTGAGAGTGGTGTTGAGATGGCTCTGCTGGCCTGTTCCTAACTTGAGGCTTTTTGTTCTTGTAAGGCTTTTACAGGAGCAGCCCCACCTTTGGGCAAGAGAAGCATGGAGCAGATTCTGGACATCTCCCCTCCTTAAAGGTCATCAGCATGCACCCCACTGGTACCCTGGCAATGTAGGATGCTCCTTCTCCTTCTTCCTAAAGGTGCCTCTCTCTCTCTCTGCTCTGCATGAGCAATTGTGAAAATTAAATGTTTGTTTTGGTTTTTTTTTCATAGCAGAGACATATGAGAAGCACATATGAATGCAA
The DNA here is from genome assembly GCF_028769735.1 of Zonotrichia leucophrys gambelii. Lineage (NCBI taxonomy): Eukaryota > Metazoa > Chordata > Aves > Passeriformes > Passerellidae > Zonotrichia > Zonotrichia leucophrys. Next base: position 104,916,425 of record NC_088169.1, read on the forward strand.
CTCTTCTTTGCCATTTGTTTTGATCCTTTCTACTAAAATGTAATTTTCTGGGGATTTTTTTCCTGGTATGCCATTTCTGGTATGGACAGTTTCAGGTAGAAGGGAGATGTTTTATAACTGTCAGCTTAAGTAACTTTTCCATCATTTTTACTACACCTTCTGGTAGGGTTTTTTTCCCCCCACAAATGATACTTCTCTCCTTATAGGAGAGTTGGCACCTCTTTACAGCAGTTCTTGACTTTTTTTTGTGATTTCTGCCAAGCCAAATTTCACAGTATATAGGAGCAATAAATTCTGTCCCCTAATAGATGGCTGGAATTGGAATAGATGTTTCAATTTTAACCTCTACCCCCATCAGCATTAAGAAGCGACTGCTTGCCAATATAAACCCCACAGTTACCACAGCTGTTTTCCTACTCAAATGTTGACTAAAGATGAGCTTCTCAGACAACATTAAAAGGACAAATGATAGCCTGTTAGGGAAATTACTGCATTCTGCAGCAGCAGTGTTCCCTTCTGAGTGACTGGTCCCTGAAGCTGGAGCAATAATTAAATCACTGTAAGATCTGTGTATAAGATAGTTCTCATAAATGCCCTGGTATTTGCCGGTATGATCAGTTTAGCTTTGTCATTGTCATCCCCATGGGCCTGCACTCAGCCACATCCTACTGCTGCTGTATCCAGCTGGACAGAGAGGGAATTGAGGAGCATTAATTGTACCTGGTGTCCCCCTCCCTTTTCACCCCAGTTGTGCTTTTCCTACCTCATCTTAGCCTCTTGAATGGCATTTCTGGGAGGAGACAGTGCCTTGTATAGGCACAAAGAAACACCAAGAGTATACAACCACTACGACTGGAAACATCTGTCTACATGCTCACTCTGACCATGTTCACAGGGGTCTTAGGATGAGGGAAGAGACGAGGAACTGACTCCATGTTTCAGAAGGCTTGATTTATTATTTTATGATATACATTACATTAAAACTATACTAAAAGAATAGAAGCAAAGGTTTCATCAGAAGGCTAGCTAAAATAGAAAAAGAAGGAATGATAACAAAGGCTTGTGTCTCAGACTCTCTGTCCGAGCCAGCTGACTGTGATTGGCCATTAATTACAAACATCCAACATGGGCCAATCACAGATGCACCTGTTGCATTCCACAGCAGCAGATAACCATTGTTTACATTTTGTTCCTGAGGCCTCTCAGCTTCTCAGGAGGAGAAATCCTAAGGAAAGGATTTTTCATAAAATATGTCTGTGACAGTTCAATACCCTAAAATTTCATCCCTTTTTTATCCATAAGTCTGTATTGGCTTCTTGTTCACTTCCTCTGTCCTAGTACACAGTTGTATACACGCACACCTAGCATCTGATGCTCCCCAGCATCAGATCCTCATCCTGCTCTGCCGAGGGAACATCTCCTGTGAATATTCTCCTGGCTGGTTTTGCTCCAGGATGAACTTCCCACTCATTCACAGCCTCCTATTCCCACAGCAGCTTTTCACCCCCAAGTCTCAATCCTTAGTAGCAGCTTTTGTGTGACTCAGGGTGGTGTTTTGTGCTCTTCTGACCTTTTCCAGACAGCTTTGGCTGGTCAGTTGCTGAGAGATCCAACTGGGTTGCTAATCACCTGTTTTCTGGTAATTCTGTGCAGCAACAGCTTACATTGTTACCCTTTACTACAGAACCAATTCTCTCCTATAAAATCAATAAAAATATGGGGCTATGGATTAAGAGGCCAGGCAATGGAGATGGGATAGAATATCAACTGTATTTATTCATACATTCCAGATACTCTTGGCTCAGATATTATTCTTAATTGTATATCTTCTTCTGAGGGATCTCTTTGCTTTATCATAGTGGGAATTGACTCAAATTTTACCCATCCCCCATAAATTTGTTGAAAAACTGTAAAATAACTAAGGAGTGATTACACTTTGATTTAATCCTGTCCCCAACATGGAGATGCTAAAAGTTCTGAAAAGGAGCTTTCAGCTGCAATCTGTAGGATTTATCTCCAAATATGCAGGGGATACAATTGGGTGAGTAGTGTTCATCTCCTCCACTGTGCCATTTAACCCCCAGAAAGTCTCATTTAACTCCCAGAAAGTCCCATTTAACCTCCAGAAAGTCCCATTTAACCCCCAGAAAGTCCCATTTAACTCCCAGAAAGTTCCATTTAACTCCCATTAAGTCCTTTTACTCCAAGCACAGCTCTCTGCATGGCTGTCACAGCATCATGTAAAAGAGCTGTTCAGCCTCTGCCTTTGCTGATTTCATGTGGGTTTGCTGTCAATCAGATTTAGCTGTACACCCATAAGCTCCTATTCTCTTGGCATGGTCATCCTGTTGCAGCTCCCTCAATTTTCCAGCCAGCAAGGACCAGAAATGCCAGGGGAAAGGGAATGTTTGACAAAGCACTGCACCCACCTGTCCAGCTGAGTTAGCACTGACAGGAGATCGGGATGGAAAATCCAGAGGTAGAAGCAGAGAGATTCTCTTATTCTCTCCTCCTTTGCTCCACAATGGGGTGTTTCCAGAAATAATTTGCTTTGATTTACTGAAACACAGTGATAAAGCATTTTGCAGGTTTTATGTCCCGCAATAATGAAATGTCAATAACCCCTCCAGCTGATAAAACTTGTAAACAGGCTTTACATTAATTTAGGTGATGTACAAAATTATACTTTAAAGGCAAAAAAGAGAAAAAGAAAATAAACAAAATAAAAATTAAATTGCATGGCCTATTTTAAACTGCAGCACAAAAGATTAATTACATATTGCTCCTATTTCTCAGCTCCCTGAGAACTATGGCAGTAGACAATTGAATACATCTTTATGCTTTGCTCAATAAATGGAAATGCTGCCAGTGCTTAAGATTTTGATATGTTCATAAAACATCCAGTCTATTGCACCACAACTTTTTCAAAAAAAAAACCAAACTCTAAAACTCAGAGGCTAAGCAACAAAAAAAACAAACCAAACAAAACAAACACCTTGCAGACATCCATACTTTCAAGCATGTTCATTTCCTCTATTTTAAAGAAATAATTTGTCATCCTAACCCATTATCACTCCAAGAATTTAGACAGATTTCAAAAACTTAAATCAAACAGCTGAATATGAAAATACAAAGCCATCAAAAACTTGTTATAAATCTTGTCAGATTTACATAGGCAAAATCAGACTCTAAGAATTTTTCTGGGTTCAAAGCAAAGAAATTGGAAACTAAGGGAAGTTTTGGCTCATTAATTATTGCAGTGAAACCCTGGATTATTCTGAGCAGCTCTTTGGGAACCTCAATTCTTGTATGGAGAGATCTGGCATTTCAGATGGGATGATTCACATTCACATCAATGATAAGCATTTGCACAGGTAGTAGTGGCTTCCCACACTCAGGACAAACAGAGTCCATAAATGGCTTCTTTATCTTAGTGCCTTGTATAAATTTCCAAATATGTGACCCTGGTGCTGATGCATCCAAGTAGTGTTCCATTTTCAGTGAAGGAAGGTGTGCTGAAGGTTATCTTGTCCTTATTGTAGATTGCCCTTTCTATTTATCAGCAAATTTACTATTTAAAATTATTATTTAAATATGTACCATCTAGCGAGTTCTGGAGACTATCTCCCAGCATTTTAGAGACAGGATTAGAAATACTTTCAAACAGGTGTGGTGCAGGCAGAGGAAATTTGAAATTGCGATGAATACACTACAGCTAAAATTTAATTTTGCCAATAGACTATTTTAAATTTTCAGTCTTTAGTGATGGTTGATATGATATTGAAGGTTAATTTGTATTTCAGGTTTGCCCATTTTTATGTAATTCATGTTCTCGTTGTGCAAAGATGTTTGTCAGAAATAGCTAATAACAGTAGGTGCATCACAGGCAGGTTTTTACCATGAGACACCTTGGCTGTGTTGATTTCCATGACTGTAAAATTCCAAGTTCAATGAAATTCAGAGTACAATGAATTCCAGCAGGTCCAGACTCTCACCTTGTACATGGAAGAAAGGAGAGGCAAGAGGGAGTGAGCAGGGGAGGAAAAGATCTAAGCAAAAATATCTGTCATCTCTGCTTATCACTTATCTCCAGAGGGCCAGTAAGTGATAAAGCAGGAGTACAGACCATGTGGGACAAAGAGAAAGTGAGGAGGGAAAAATATGTTCTTTGGAAGGGCTAGAAAAGTCTCACAGAGGGGAGCTACAGATCTGCATGTTTAAAGCCTGCATAAAGCACAGGGAAATTGAGCAGGTTTGTGGATCTGCTTGGGAAAAGCAGCAGTCTGGAGGCACCTGAGAGCCCTGGTCCTGAGCCAAGCAGGAGAAAAGCAGCACAGTGGCTGAGTGCCCATGCATGCACATCCAGAGGTGATGGATGGACCTGTTGGATTTTTAGATTTTAGCTTTGCTATGGAAGAGTCAGAGTGCTCTGCTGCTTCGTCATGTGCACTGTTCCACCAGGACCTGTGCTGGCCAAGTGAGATAATTTGGTGCTCACTCTCTAACATTTGCCTGGTATTGCTTAAAAGTCAGCATTTCCAGATATCAAACACCCTTGTGACAGTGTTCACAGAGGTTTTTGGACTGGGGAAGAGATGAGAATCTGACTCCATGTTTCAGAAGACTTGATTTATTATTTTATGATATATATTACATTAAAACTATACTAAAAGAATATAAGAAAAGGTTTCATCAGAAGGCTAGCTAAGAATGGAATAGCAAAGAATGAATAACAAAGGTTTGTGGCTCAGACTCTCTGTCCAAGCCAGCTGGGCTGTGATTGGCCATTAATTAGAAACATCCAACATGGGCCAATCCCAGATGCACCTGTTGCATTCCACAGCAGCAGATAACCATTGTTTACATTTTGTTCCTGAGGCTTCTCAGTTTCTCAGGAGGAAAAATCTTAAAGAAAGGATTTTTCATAAAAAGATGTCTGCAACACCCTCTATCAGTTTAAAATGTTGGGATTAGGATTAATAAATCCCCCTTACTTTTATGTCCACAATTTTTTCTGCTGCCAGAAGTCCATGAATAATTAGAATTGTATTTAGGCAGTTTCATTGCACTGTTGTGAGCAGAAAGGAACATTTGCACTGAAAAATCTCTTTTCCTCCATAAAACCAGTTTTACTACCAAAAATTGAACAATGGCCATTTAGTCCTGCTGAGGGTAGAAATGCACTTTAAAACATGACATTAATTTTTAATTAATGAAATTACTTTCATATGTCATGGAAATACAAGGGATTCTGCCATGTTCACTGCTATAAATATATATATATAAACTAATTAAACTTTCTTTCTGAGGTGAATATGAAGTTAAATAGATGAAACAGAGCAGGTCACTAGCTGCCTACTTTCTCATTTAATTTTGTATGATGCTGCAAAATTTAAATCTCCATTGGAAATACACCAAAGCTTGAGGATCTTCAAAGCTAGGAACGTGGTTTTCACTCCTTTTAAGTTTATAAATAAAAATTTAAGGGAGCTCTCGTTAGGTATTTTGCATAGTTCAAGCCTGGGTCATGTTTTGTACAGTAATATAATGCAAATACCAAATTTGGAGGATTTATAAACAACTGCTTCATTTTGGATGACTTATAAATATGCCCCTTACTTTTTTTTCTTTTTTTTTTTGTCCATTTCAAAGTTATTTGAGATCTGTTCATGATCTACTGTTTTCTTACTATGAATTAATAATATATTTAAAGACAAGTTAGGTCATGAATGTAAATAATATTTGCTTCCAGATGCTGAAATCAGATAAATAGCTGAGACTGGGTAATGTACAGATTTAGAAGCTGACCACACAATTAATACTTTACTTGGCATGTTCCAACATGCTGGTTGTGTTCTGGTTTTAGGTGAAATTCATTTCCATGACCTGATGTGATTAATAGATCAATTAAAAAATTGAATTGGTGCAAGTGGAGGTCAGTGAACTGAAGTTTGCAGGACAGAACTGACATATGTGGGGCAGGATTGTAGGAAATACATAAAACATTTGGATAAATTTAGATTCATGGATGGACAGTGATATAGCTTTGATGGCAGCATGAAGATTCAGCAGCAACACAACCTCAGTGCATAAGACCAGCATGAAGGCCAAATATTCTGGTGGCACTGCACCAAGCTGTGTGCTCCTAAATGCTGCTGGCACCCAACATCAGCATTTCATGGTGGCAGCCTGGGGAGGAAGAACATTTGGGTCTGGTACCAGCCAGGCCACTGCTTCAGGCTTGCACCTCCTCAGGCAGGACCTGGTCATCTGCTGTGGGCCAAGAAGAGGTGGAAAATAATTGGTGTAGTGATATTTTTACACATTTCATTAATGATGTTGGGTTCCTGTCCAGTTCCTGAAGAGAGAGGACATTTCATTTCACCCTGTAGTTACTGAATTGGTTGTCATTCTTGGTCTCTTCCAGTGGAGACCTTGCCACTCTCACTGAACAGCCGTTTCTGACACCTGCAAGAGTCATGGGCACTGCTGGTCCTCCCTCTGAGACAAAGCCTGGCTGCAGGACTAGGTTCAACCTTTTTATCCTCCTTGCATTCATCCAGTTTGTGCAGATGGCACATGGTGAAACCCTCCATCACCATCTGTTGCCACTCAGAAGTGAGCATTTCCACTTGAGGGTTGGTTCCCCTCCTGAGGCACTCCAGTGTATTTTGCACAGCCACAAGCCATCCATGCAAAACATTTATGTTGGATTCAGGATGGGCCTATATGTAACAGGATAACAGGACTGTTGGAAACATTCATGTCAATCTGTAAAGCTTCAATCTTGCCAGGAAATCTTGATTGCTTTCTTTGCCAGAATGATGAAATTAGCAGGGAAGGCAAAGTGTGGCTTTTTCAGCTGAAGAGAAGCATTTAATCAGTGTGTCATGATACCCTGTTCTACGAATTATTTTAATTGCCTTAGATAGGAACAGAATCATGTGGGTCAAGAATTAGCTGAAGGGCTATAAACAAAGGATTGTGCATGAGAAATCATGGTGCTGAATGCAAAGTAGAGAGTGAAGGGGTTTTCCTCTTTGTACAACTCCAGGGTTCAACTCCAGAGCCACCATTTAGATTCTAAAAAAACACTCATTCAGGACTTCAGGGAAGATACTAAGGGTTGTGAAATCATAGAGAAGTGAGAAAGAACTCACCAGGCAAAGGCTACAACTCACAAAAGCCCACAAAAAGGTGATTCAATGCTCATCAGTTTCAGTTGGGGCAGGTGCTTAATGAAATCCCATTGCCAAGGCTTTTCTCCATCTCTGTCTTCTGAGTCTTGTGGTCCTTTGCATGCTGCACATTAGAGGGGAGAAAAAGGCTGCTCTCACAGATCTGCTCATCAGGAAAATGGGGAGTTGGAGTGGAAGCTGATGCCAAATGGTTCTCCCTCCTCTTCAAATCCGGCCATTCCCGCACAGCAGTGACAGGCATGGAGAAACGTGGCCAGCTGGAGGGCAGCAAAACTGGCAAGTGGGGTGGCATTTTTTCAGGCAGGAAATATATTGGAACATAATGTTGTTTTTCAGAGCCAGGAAAATGCCATCACAGGAGGAGGATGGCTAAAGAGCAACTAGAAAACCACAGAGAAGCATGTCTTTTCAGTGTTGTCTTTTTAAATTGTGAATTTGTTGCAGTGGGAACAACCTCTTGTATGGGCCAAAAACAAAGCTGTGTTTAAAATCAGCATCTTTAAGGAGTCAAATTTAAAGTCTCCTCAGATGGAGTCTGCTGTAAAGCAACTGCTTCAATAAAAAGCAACAAACCTCAACAGCTTTGTATGAGGTGAGCACCCAGCAGTTATTTTTCTCTCCAGCCTCTTCCACAGGGGTGTGGAGAGGATGGTTTTGCTGTGAATTCCATCCCAGTGACTACTTAGGGTTTGACTGGGAGCTGCTCCACACAATCTGATTTCTTGGGGATGTTAGGCACATTAAACTGTTTGCTGACCCAGTGGAAAACTGCCCAAAAGAAGTCGAACATTTGTCATTCTTGGATTTTAAAAATGCAAAACAAAACAAGGAATTCCTTCACCACTTCTCATGGATTGGCAGGTGTTCAGCCATCTCCAGGAGAGCAGGGCTCCATCGTGAGTAAACCAGTTCCTTCTTCCCCCATATTTATATGCTGAGCACGACACCATAGGATGTGGAATATCCCTCAGGTCAGCTGGGGTTGGCTGTCACAAATCCTTGCTGCTGGGGTGGTGTGAGAGGCAGAAAATGACTCTGTGCTGTGCAAGCACTGCTCAGACATAATGAAAATATCCTTGTATTATCAATACTGTTCCATCACAAATCAAAAATATAGCCCCATAACAACCAATATGAAGAAAATTAACCCTATCCCAGCCAAAACAAGAACAATGTGTTCGCTAGAGGACCAATACCTACCAGAGAGTAAAAAGATTTTGAAAACCTAAATGATTTCCTGTGTGTTACATGTCTGGAACTCTAGATTACAAAGCCACAGAATATGTTGAGTTGGAAGAGACTTACAAAGATCATTAAGTCCAACTCAATGCACAGGACAAGAATGCTGCCATGTACCTGAGGTGTTTTCCAAATACTTCTTGGACACTCTCAGTTTTGAGCTGTGGCCACTTCCCTGGGGAGCCTGTTCCAGTGCCCAACCACCCTCAGGGTGAAGAACCTTTTCCTGATATCTCCCCGACACAATTTCAGGCTATTCCCTCAGTCCCACCACTGGCCAACAGAGACCAGTGCCTGTCCCTCCTCTCCCCCTCACGAGGAAGCTGTAAGAGAAGAGGTCTCCCCTCCATCTCCTCCAGCCTGGACAGACCAAGTGCCCTCAGCTGCTCCTCGTACAGCTTCCCCTCAAGGCTCTTCACCATCCTGTGACCCTCCTTTGACACTCTCTAATAATTTAATATCTTTCACCAGCACTCTGCCCCAGCCCAGAGCAGAGCAGGAAAATCCCCTCTCTTGTCTGGCTGTGCCTGATGCTGTCCCTGATGTCCCCAGGCCACACCGGGCCCTCCTGGCTGCCAGGGCACAGCTGGCTCACATTCAACTTTCCATAGGCCAGGAAAGGCCCCAGTTCCCCTTCCATGGTGCTGTTCTTCTGCCACTCATTCCCCAGATTGTACACAGAACCAGGATTGCCCTGTCCCAGATGCAGAACATGAAACTTTCACTCATTGAACTTCACATGGCTGGGGATTGCCCTGCTCTCTAATTTGTCAGGGCCTTTTTTCAGGGCCTCTCTGCCTTGGATGGAGTCGACAGCTCGTCACAGTTTTGTATCATCTGCGAGCTTGCTCAGTATCCCTTCCAGGTCATTCATGATGATGTTGAAGAGCACAAGGCTGAGGATGGAGCCCAGCAGAACCCCACTGGTGACAGGTCACTAGCCTGATGTCCCTCCATTCACTGTAACCCTTTGCGAGCCAGTCACTCACCCATCCCATGCTGTGTTTGTCCAGCTCTGGGATGGCCATTTTACCCAGAAGGATCCTGAGAGACAGGATCAAAACTTTACTGAAATCCAGAAAGATCTGGACATTAACTCTCTTCCCTTGGTCAGCTGGGTGGGTTGCCTTGGCACAAAAAGAAACCAGGTTTGATAAGCAGGATTTTCCCCTCATGGAGCTGTGCTAGCTGTGATGGTTGTGTTGTCTCCAGGTGTTTTTCAATAATCCCAAAATAATCTCCTCCATAACTTTACCAGGCCAGTGTGAGACTGACAGCCTGTAGTTTCTGGAATAATGCATGGGGTAATGGATTTCAATCTAAACCATTAAGCACGCCAGCTTTGTGCTATCTCCTACCATATGAAAGTAGCTTCAGTACTCAGAAAGTTTGTTAGTGGTGTAGTGGATGTTAATCAAATCTAACATTCAGCTTCAAGTGACAATGTTACCATGGGCTGAGTCTTTAATTTTCAGGTTTATGTGACATATTCAGTAGTATGAGTTGCTTGTTACTCAGTCTCTAAGGAAGATTCCAGTTTTCACACCTTTCTTAGAGACCATACCTCTTAACTAAAGCCCACTAATACACTGGTGAATGGTTTTTCCTGTGAAAAAGGTGACTGAATGTGACAGTGTTCACAGGGGTTCTTGGACTGGGGAAGAGACAAGGATCTGACTCCATGTTTCAGAAGTCTTGATTTATTATTTTATGATATATATTACATTAAAACTATACTAAAATAATAGAAGAAAGGATTTCATCAGAAGGCTAGCTAAGAATAGAATAGCAAAGAATGATAACAAAGGTTTGTGGCTCGGGCTCTGTGTCCGAGCCCCTGAGCTGTGACTGGAAATTAATTACAAACATCCAACATGGGCCAATCACAGATCCACCTTTTGCATTCCACAGCAGCAGATAATCAATGTTTACATTTTGTCCCTGAGGCCTCTCATCTTCTCAGGAGCAAAAATCCTAAGGAAAGGATTTTTCATAAAAGTTTTCTGCAACTACTGAGTATCTCCACATCACAAGTACCATCACAACCTTTAGACCATTTGCATTTTGTGCTACTGCAGGATTCTCTACTGCTGAAAACAAATGCATTGATGGCATTGTTTAGATGAACGATAAAACTCTCATTTCACACCAGCTTAATAATGTGAACAATCTGAATGTCAGTCATTATGGCTGGGGTCTTGGATTTAGCCTCTCCCTTTTTTTTTTTTTTGCCATGGTATGCACAATGAGCAGCTTTGCATGACCAAATAAAAGCTGGTTTGCCACCTCTCTGTAGCAAGGGATGTACTGGAAGAGTGGCACACACAACCTTTCTCCATTTGTGCATCCATCCTGAGCAAGCACCAATCTGGCCCTCAAGATTATAGTGGCAGTCATGGAGACTAATGTAGCGCCTAATGTGTCATCTGGCCTGCAAATGGATATTATTTAAACAAAGCAGAAAACAGCCCACAGCCAATTTTCACATCTTTGGGCAGGCAGGGAGGAGGGGAGAACCCAGTCAGTCTGTGAGCATTAAAACTAATGATGCCTGATGGGTTTTTATCTCAAAGTCTCTCTGCTATGATGCTGTGATTCCTGTTGAAGGGTGAGCTCATGCTTGAGCCCTTTCCTCAGCAGGGTTACTGATTGTAGACAAGGAGTGTCTCTTGCCCCTCTTCAGCCACTTGTAGGAACTTAATAGCTTAATATCTCCTTGTCTGTCATATTTGATCAAAATTGGACAGGAGATTCTGAAGATATTTAAAAGGAGAGCGGTAATATACACACATATGCCTGCACGCACAGAGTAATCACACAAATGTCATTTCCTTATTACTCCAGAATAAAACCACTCATCACTGTAAAAAACTGCATATAAGGCATATCTCATCTGCTTCTGTTTCAAATCTAGGGCTGCAGAAAGATTTTCCAATATGTTTAGGTACCTTTCTAATTCTATTAGAAGTCAATATTTAGTATCCTTATGGTCTCCAAGATTTTACCATCACATGTATTGCAATACCAAAAGCTACACCTTATAGGTTTAGAAGAAATCTTTGCTTGTATTGTTTTTTTTTTTCTGATACTTACAAAAAGGAATAAGGAAATATGTTTTGGATATCCTTATAAGTATCATAATTAAATCCTATATTATTTTATTAAAACTTTAACTACCATTAATAAACAGCTACCTACCTTAGACAAGATGTAACCATTTTTTCTGCTTCTATTAGATGTGAAAAATGTCCAGCGTTCCTGTCTGAAACAGTTTGTGGTAAGCAGTACATGATGAAATTTCATTATATTCCTTCATATAGGTTAGAAGGGTTAAATGGTGTCTGGGACAGGCATTTCCAGCTGGACCTGCCTTTGAAGGTGGGACACTAATTCTCTCAGTTTGGTGGCAATTCCCATGATTTCCCTCTGAAACTTTTCTTTTTCAGTGCATTTTAAAAGGTCTTGGACAGTAGAGTCAAAAGTTCAAATGAGAAATTTGGATTTTGTTTGGAATTATGAAAGTTTCCATCCCTCATGCTTAATGCTAGTATAAACCTAAAAGAGGGATTTGCCTGTGTGTTTGACCAGGAAAACAAAAGGGTTTCCACCTGCTTTCACTATTTGAGGAACTCTTTACTTTCTTAATGCTTTTGGCAGCACTTCCTCCACCAGGGAGAGATGCTGGCATCATAATATCTCCATAGAGTCTGGAGTAGAAACCGTTCCTTCCTTCCTGGGCAATAATTTTTCCCTGCACCTACAAGCAGATGCATTCCCCATTGCTCACCTTGCCACCCCACCATGGCTCAGCCCCTCCTGGGGCTCAGTCACACAAGAGCTCCATCAGCATTTGTTCATCTCACAGCATTGCCTCCACTGCTCCAGCTCCAGGAAAACAAACTGGATTTCTGGGTTTACACATGAGCTCCTCTGGGCAGCTGGAATTTGGTGCAGGGTGTCTGAAGAGCTGTTTCCTGACTGGGGGTACATGTCACAAATAATGACTGCTCTGAAGTTGGAGAGGGTGTGATGGTTCTGCTGTGGCTTGGAAAAAAATTAGCTGAAGTCCAACATTGCCAAAGCCATGGGCTTTAGGATAGCACCTGGAGGCTTGAAGTGGAATCAAATCCCTCTAGAGCTAGGCACTGTTCAAGCCCACAATAAATTGCAGTCCTTCTGACATTGCTCTAAGTCTAAAGGCAAACACCTTATTCAATTGTATCTTTCTACAGAGAAAAACACTAAAATTAATGGCAGAATAACAACAATATATAACAGGAAAGCATTAAAGGGAAGATTAATTTTCTGACTTGATAAAATCTTTCCTATCCAGAGGTTCTTAAAGTATTATCACACTCTACAGAAGGCTTGCATATGCTGACACCAAATTGTCAGAAAAGACATTGCTCTCATTATAAAATACATAAAATTGGCTCTTCATAACACTTTACAAAGAAGCAATAATGTGCAGTTTATGAGAAGTAATGTAAATTATACCTGCAACCCATTAAGCTCCCTTTTGTTAAGAAGCTCTGAAGTGCTGATATAGTTTTGCTATCAGCAAGTCTGCCATTTTATTGCAGTTATTCATTGCCCACAGCAATTCAACAGAAAATTAATTAGCATCAGCCCACTATAAATCTCAACAGTATTAACTAAAATGCCAGTTCTGTAATCACTTTTCATTAAAGCCAAAAATACTAATTAAAATTGATTTTTGCCTGTGCTTTGGTAAACTGCTGCCAGTGTAAGGATCTCAGCAGTAATGCTGGATGAAGGGAGACCTTTGCTAAAGTGGATTTTATATATTGTCTTATCCCCTTTATAAAGATAACAATGTGTGAAAGGATAAGGGCTTTGAGAGTAGAAGCTGACAGGTTCCATGGAGAAGGGGAAAAATGTGAAATCATTAGTGAGTGTAACCTTATTAAAACTGCAATATGCTATATTTTCAATCTGGACTTTGTCTTTCTTTCAGGCAAGTAGCTATTAATACACCTCAATCAATAAGCTGTGAAGTTGTTTTTTTTTTTTTTTTGATTAATAGTTCTAGCCATTTCAGTTGAAATTGAAGGGGGATATGCCAAGTATTTTTGTCTCAGTATAGTCACCTTCTAGAGGCTTTTCGTATGTCATGGGCAATCTCAGTGCTGAAGTTTGCATATGGTTTTGGAGATGAATTTGCAAGATTCAAATTTCTCTGCAGTGTAGAGTATGTGCACGTGTGTGACAGCAGCAGCTTGTTATTAATGGCAAATTTAAAACAAATTCCACTTTTGAGCAGAATTTTAATACCTGGGTATTAAAGTAAAGTACTGGAACCTTCTCACGCTCAGATTTATGCCACTTACACAGTAGAGTCAGCTGTTCATCCTGTGAGTAAACATTTACTACAGCAGTGGGTTTTACTGATACTCCCTGGGATCTGAAAGTTGCTGAGATATGGGAATTTCATATTTCTGTATCTCTGCCTGTTGTCAGCTGGGGAGTGTGCTAAAATAAAGTTAGCTTAAAGAAAAGTGAAGGATATATGTCATATGAAAGAAGAGCACATATTTAATTTTCTGATAAATCTATTTTTGTGGTTAACAGACCTGCTTTACCAAGTTTCTGCCTCCCTGGACTTGATCACTTCTGTATTTTTCCTTTCAGGTCACCACTCTCCTAATTCTGTCCTCACCTACCTCTGTGCTTCAAAGCTGTTTGGCTTCCCTTTCTAGCCCTTAATATTATATTTTTTTTCCTGTAGCCTGTCTTCCTGCCCTGTTTATAGTCCAAACCATAATTTCAGGCAGGTTTAGCTCAGCCTATGTTACTTTCCCCACTGTGTCACAGCACGTTCTTGCTCATCTCAGCTCCCTGTGCAGGATTACTCCTGGATTCTGCTGCTACACCCAAGCTCCCAGCAGTACTGCTCCCCTACTCCTATTTCTTCCTCACCCAAAAATTACTCTCTGGCCAGTTTCTTATGCTTGGCCATGTCTCCTTCCTCCCCAGACTGGATCATTCCTGATGGGAGCTTCTTCTGGAATTGCTTTGTCTGTTCCCATTCAAGTATTTTCCTCTGCAGGCTGCTGCTCCCTCGCAAGTTTTCATCTCAGGTATTCCTGCTCTAGCACTCCCCATCTCCCCTGAGGCTATAGTTGTTCACAAATCCATCCCCTGCTGTTACAAAATTTTGTCCCTTTCAGTGTTTTCTTTGGAGCTGGTTGCCATGGACATGCTGCAGATACATTTCCCTTTAAAGGCTCAAAAACTCTGGAGGTGTTGTCTGAAAATAACTTATTTTCATGAGAAATGTAAAATGTTTAAGGTGTTGTCACAATTTCATCATATTATAATGAATGAATAAATGTAGTGGACATTATCACATCCGTGTATAGTTCTTCTTTGCATAATTTCCCTTTCCTATTGCAGTGTGAACCATATTCTGGATCTGCTGTTTCTGCTCTAGTTATAGTAACTCAGATATGCTAAATGTATAATCATAGCCTGGAAACAAACATAAGAAGTGTCAATGCCAAGGATTTAATTATAAAATACATCAAACAAAAGTATTTAATTTTTTTTCTGAAATGGGTCATGATGAATTAAGTGCTTAGACTAATAATTAGAAAAATCTGCAATACATTAGACAAGCAGGAGGGATTGCTTCAATTCCAACCCAGTGCATTTTCTAAATTTCCAATACTTGTAATGAAAAATAAAAAAAAGAGTCATATTTTCTTATAACTGTGCCATAAATTGGGGATATAATCTCATCATGCATCTGCTCCATTTGCCATCAATTAGTTTGATGAAAACAGGCTAAAGCTGTGCAGTGATCAGCAGCAGAGATTAAATACACTTCAGTTTTGATTACGCTTCTTGCCTTACCCATCCAACCAGTGGCTCTGGGGCACCACTACCATTTGTTACAGCTCTGATAAAATTTTAATGCTTATCATTTCCATTTTCAAAAATGTGTTATACTGTAATTGTTTCCATGTAATACTTCTTTTCAATACAAGAGGAGATGACTAAAAATATGTCTAGCACTGATCAAAAAAGTAAAACTACAGGTAAAAATTTAATTATTTATAAAAAGTTAAAAGTTGTAATTATTAAGAACATGGTCATCTCACTAAAGCACAGTTTTCCACATGGCAGATTCTTATGTTCAGAATATTCTACTGAAATTATTAATATTTTTTCATACCTAAAATCAACTTTGCATTGCTATCAAAACATCTCAGAAAATTAATAGAACATCTCGGGTTGCATTGATGCAGTACAGCTAAGAAAAAATAGGAAGAAAAAAAAAGAAATTAAGAAGAAAGTAATTTCAATATTATAAGTAACATCAATTTCTGTTTTCAGCCAGATAGCAATTTTTCCTGAATTGAAATATTGCAGTGACTTTTAAAATTATTTGAAGACTATTTCTCAGTTCCAGTTGTCGATCAGCAGCATATAGAAATTCATACTAAACTTCATACTAAACCTGCAATAAAGGCATATCCAAAGTAAATATCCTTGGACAAAAAGCCTGAAAGTTGTAAGAGGTCTAATAAAAAAATGTAAATTTGTAGCCGGTTTCAGACTATTTTCCTTTTTTTACTTTGGTTTTTTGTTTGTTTTTTTTCTTTTAGTTGGGTTATATATATATAAATATAAACCATAGATATATACATATATATATACATATATATATACATATATATACACACATACATGTATACTTATATATATATATTAAAAGCCATATATATATATATAAAACCATATATGTATAACCATATATATCCCATATATATATATATATATGTGTGTGTGTGCGTGTATGTGTGTGTGTATGTATATATATATATATATATATATATATATATATAGATATAGATATAGATATAGATATAGATATATATATATATATATATATATATATGGCTCCAGCTATGATTCAGTAGTTATTGAACTGGCATTCTGACTTCTGACTTCATGGATCATGTGCCTTCTCTTAATGTGAGTCATAGAATCCTAGAGTGGAATGGGTTGGAAGGAACCTTTAAATGTCTTCTTTTACAGCCCTCTGCCATGGGCAGGGACAACTTTCACTATCCCAACTTGCTCAGAGCTCCCTCCAGCCTGGCCTTGAACACTCCCAGGGATGGAGCATCCACAGTTTCCCTGGGCAACCTGTTTCTGTGCCTCACCATCCTCACAGGAAAGATTTTTCCTAACATACAGTCTAAACCCATTCTTTGTCAATTTGAAGCCATTCCCCCTCATCCTGTCACTCCAGGCCATTGTAAATAGCCTCTCTCCATTTTTCTTGTGGGTTCCCTTCAGGAAGTGGAAGGCTGCTGCTAGATCTCCCCAGAGCTTTTTCTTCTCCAGACTTATTTAAGTAGTTATAACACAAGAAAATAAACTCATAGTTTCTTTACATTTTTTTTATCCTAAAAGGCAAAACCTTGAGGCTACAATTATACAGTTAAATATTAAACCCACCCCAATTTAAATGTATAAATCTCCATCATCTGGAGTCCAAAATGGCAAACTGCTCTTTCAAGCTGCAGTTGCCTCTATTCAAACATATTTAATTGGCCCTGCACTTTAACACATCCTTAATACAATAATGATAAATTTTATTCTTTATAGGTTCATGGATTTCTGTTGTTTCTAAGAGCTGGGAAAAGCCTTCCTGAATGAGTTCAACCATTGCACAAAACCTCTTAGTAAGAAAACAATACCAATCCACTGCCAAGACCTTAAGTATCTGCTATTAACTCCTCGTCAGATTTGAAAGCACACATTATTTTGCATCCAAAAAAAAAGTGGAAATGGTCCAAATTCACCTTAGATGTCACTTCATAGGCTTCATCAAAGATTTGTTCAGCCATCATGGCAAATAAATTAATTGCTTTTATAGCTCAGCCAACATTTTGTAGTTCAGTTCAAATACACTGCAATTATTTTAACTCTGGGTTGAAAAAAATAAAAATCTCATCTCATCTTTCTAGCACTTAGTTTAAAAGGAAGGAATGAGGAACTGTGAGAGAAGCGAATGTCTATCTAGAACATTGGTTAAATATCCATTGGGAAGTTAAAAACTGGTGATCAAAACCACAAGATTCTTCTTTATGTGTGTATTTTCAGTATGACATTCTGTGATGGAATTATTTCTTGTCACATCTTTGTCAGTTTCTTATATTCTCCAAAGCAAGGAAATTGTAAAATGCAGTTTTGCTGGAGATTATGAGGATGCTTATTGCCCTGAAGAAGTTCAGTCCAGAAGAAGTTCAGATTTTTGCACCCTGAAAAGGTGAATTCTCACTCTTTTTGTAGGCTGTGCTCTTGTGACAGGAACCTATCACATCACAGAGAGCTCATTGAATTCTGGCAGGTTTTGCATGTTCTATTGGTGGGAAGCAACACAACTTCAGGTATTGAGAAGAAACACTAAAACATTCCGCATTTGTCAGAGTTTCATGCAGTACTGGGGATTTCTTCTGTATAGATTTTTCATAGCTCTAGACTACAAAATTAATTAACTAAATAAATCAATAAATAATTTAGTTCAAACCGTTTCAGAATGGTGCTGAATTTCTGAAACAATTAAAGATGAGAGAAAGCATTACTCATATACGGCACTATGGAGGCCTTAGTACCAACTGTGAATATAGAAAAAACCTAATTTCAGCATTTTTAAAAACTTTTCTGAATCTTTCTCTTGACTCACTCAGAATTATCTGAGTCATGGTGATGGATTTCAATTCATGCCTGGATAGTTCTCATCCAAATAATGAAAAAAGATCCCTTTCTGAGACTCTGATAACAAAAAGCTAATAATGTGGACTTGGTTGCCCTTCACTACTTCTTAAATTTTACATTCTCAATAGGTTTTCACCCATTTTCTGCTGTGGTCAGAGGCCCTATCACTCCTCCCAGGTGAAATGGCATTATCTAATGGCCTTCAGAAAGAAATGTTTCAAGAAATCAAAAATGATGAGAGGAAATGTCTGCCCTCTGCACACTGACAGCTGAGGTCATCTATCACTGCCAGTAAAGCTCTTTATTTCTTGTGTTCTGGCCCAAATCCAGACTGTGCCAGGTCTGTGAGATTAGTTTTGATTAGATGATATTATAGTTGGCCTTCAGTTACCTTCCCTTCTTGCTCATCTTTAGCAACCAAAAATCAGAAGTGTGGCCACAAAGGCATAAGATTGGTTATTGCTACTTATATTTTTGAGGTTCACTTTGGTCAAGCTGTTGATAATAATTATTAAGGTTAGAAGCTTACATTAAAAAAAATAGAAAAAAGGAAATATAAAACATCTAGTCACATGACTTCAGACTCTCTTCTGTAAGAAGTTAATTAATTACAATTAGACTCAGGAAAAATTCTTCAGTACTGGTGTGACAGAATGAATCTTCCATGGCTGTAGCTTCTGAAATCCTGCTTTCAGTGTTTCTTGTGAGCAGAAGCCTGGATATACTCGAAGAAGGATTATTGTAACATTTCTCATCTGCTTGCATGGAAAAAAATAACAAAACTGAATTTATTGCTATCAGATATCCAAATCAAATAAACTAGAGAAATCCACAAAATAATGTGTATCTTGTTCCTCTCATGGAAGTTCATCCTTTTATAATTGGACTTTGACATTAATCAATTTTGTCATTCCTACCTTTTACATAATCTTTATGACTCAGATCTTAAGATCAGATTGGAAAAAATACAAAAAAACATTAAAGGGCACCCTTATATAGTGAGTATTTGAATAAATGGATAAGTCTTCTGAAACTAAAACTCTCCAGTGAAACAAAGGCGTGTCTTGTACAGCTATGAAAAAGCTAAAGAAAATTACATTTTTACCACAGACACCAAAACAGTGTCTGTGTTTGTCTGGGTGTTTTTTTCTCCTTAACATACATCGTACTTTGCTGTCTAAAAGGCTTCTGAGTGGGTCCACAAAGAATGAGAAAATTAATATACGTTGAGGAATAATACAGCCCAGAAGTCACCCATTCACCTAACTTTATTTACAATTAGAGAAGCAACAGTTATAATAGTTAAAACATTTTAGGCCAAAACATTGGCCTTTTTTTGTTGTTTTTAGAGAGGTTGATATGTTGTCATGGTTTGACCAGGAAGGAGTGGGAATTCTGGGAAGCTGTGGTCAAACCAATGAAGGTTTTGGGTTTCATACTGACACCTGGTGTAGCCAGTGGGGTTTGGACACACCTCCGAGAATACACAGGGGTTAAAAGCAAGGCACTGCCCTGGCACTTCCTCTTTTGGACATCGTCGGGCGAAGAGGTCAGATCTCTTCCCCCGCCCGGCCCGCTGCTGCTGGGCGGGGGAGGGGCCAGCCATGCGGTAGGCCTGGGGCCTGGACAGAGGTGGGGGTTGAGGGGGCTTTCAAGGATGGAAGGGTGGGGGAGCCCCAAGAGACATCGAGACATCGGGCAGCCAGCCCCCCCCCCCCCCCCCCCCCCCCCCCCCCCCCCAGGGGAGAGAGAGAGCCGGCGGCACCGAATGTGATGGCAGCCAGCCAGGAGGAGAAGGGGGGAGAGAGAGCCCGGCCGGCCGCAGCAGCAGCACGTGTGGGAGTATCATCTCGTCCCAGGACAGACAGAGACTGAAAACTTTTAACCCTTTCTTGCATGATTGGGGCCTTGCAAAAATGCTAATCCTCCTCGAAGCTGAATAAGAAGGGAGATAAGAGATGAGATAAGATAAGGACCTGGCCCGGAGATTGTGGAGATGATTGGATGGGGAGAGATGATTTGGAGTGGCCTTTTGGCTGGACTTTTTCTTGTAGCCATGGACTCAGTTGTTCCTGTGACACAGACTGCATTTAGGGGGAGGCAGTGCCTCAAAACCAGGAGGGTTCATTCGTGAGGACCCCCCGGCCCCAGGGGGTTGGAAAAATATGGGGGGGACAGTTGTCCCAAAAGCAGAGACTGTGCCTTTTTGGAGTGAGACAAGGCATCCTTGAAAGACCACCCTAAAAGCAGCTCTGGCCATGTCTCGGTGGTGAGAGCACTGGGCATGGAAGGAACATGTCACAAGCGGCAAAAGGACTTTTTTTTTCCCCGGGCGGTGCCGAAGTGACAGGGAAGCACACGAGGTTTCAGTGTGTTTCCAGAAGCCTATGGAACAAGAAGGACTCCTTTCCTCTTCATGAACTGCAGTTTGAGTATACTAAAGTGTCGTGCCGGGCTGGGCAGTTGGTGTTTTTGAGAGAATGTATTGGATTGGGAAAGTCAGGGAGTGGGGAGGAGGAAAAGTGGTTTTTGTAAGGTTTTCAATTTTTTTTTCTTTTCCTTATAGTCTTTCCCTATTTTTCCTGTAGTTTTAGGTAATAAAGTGTTCTTTATGTTTAAGTTGGAGCCTGTTTTGCTTATTCCTGGTCACATCTCACAGCAGACACCAGGGTGAGGCATTTTCATGGGGGCACTGGCTCTGTGCCAGGCTCAAACCATGACATATGTTTAGGAGAAAACCCACAGAGGCCAGATCCACAGTGTGCAGCTGCAGTGTCCATGGTCAGGGCCATGTGTGCATCCAGGGAGGAAGGAGGAGGATGAGGAGCTGAAGGCTGCAGTTCTCCCAAAGCACCTGGCTAACAGGATTTTCTGCCACCCATGTGGGGTGTGATCAGCAAAATTCAGGTTGGTGTTACAGAGGGGTGGAATGGAAACAAGGAGCACTGTCAGCCTGCGTGCCACAGCAGCCAGTTGGACATGGATGTCTCATGGGTGTGTCACTTTCATTTCAAATGAGAGCGCAGAGAATGTTTGCAAGCACCTGCCAGTTGGCAAGAACCAGCATGAAGAGATTTTAAATGGATTGTACTGGTAAAAAGCCTCTACAAGGAAATGCAAGGTAAAAAACATTGTTGTAAAGAGAATTTCTCCCCACCATCTTCGGTCTAAATACATAAAAAATGAGGATTTTACACTTAAAGAGCCAACATTCAGGCAGCTTATGCTCATGGTTCAAATTATTTTATGGTTTGAATTGTAAGTAGTTCTGTTAGCAAGGGGTGCAGCAGATTGGTGTAGAGGGGAATGATGCTGAGCTCTCAGGGATGTGATGGATGCTCTCAGGGACATGATGGATGCTCTCAAGTCACTGCAGAACACCCAGCCTGAGGAGCAGGATGCAAAGGGCAACAAACTTCCCTCTGTAGGTGTCAGCAAACGGCCTGAGTGTGTTTTGTCCTGTCAATATGGAAGTGAATGTACCAACTGAATTGATTGGATTTGTCTCATACTTGTGCCCTGTTATCCTTTCAGAAACAGTGGAGCAATTTGTTCTTTCAGATTTATCAACTCCAGATCCATTTAAGCTTAAAGGGTGTGATTAAATTATTAAGGCCATAAAATGCTGCAGTTTCAAAGAGGCTTGCTTAGATTATGTTTGCTGGAAACACAAGACAGGGTGTAAGCTGGTGTCAGCTGCTCAGAGGGTTCACTCACCACAAGGATGGGTTGCTTTGTCACAAAAAGTGTAATGTGTCCGTGCTAGAGTGCCATGAAATCCAGGAGCTACAGGGAAAATAAAAACAACACCACATAATGAAGAAAATGAAGAGATATATGATAGCAGCCATTCCAGCTATTATGACAGGACCATTTTAATAATGGCAAACTGTTTTATAAGTTTCATTTAAAAAATTTAGAGAAAATATGCTGAGTCAAACAGTTATGGGGTGCCCCTCAAAAGACACATTTTCTAAAAGATGACTAATGAATCAAGATCAAACACCATTTTCCAAAATGAAAATAATATTTTTTAAAATATCAACCAGCTTTTTCATCAAAATGTCACAAAAAATCAACCATTGTCTTTCACAGGAATTCAATCAGACACAGAATCACAGAACCACAGAATAATGAGGTTGGAAGAGACCTCTAAGATCATCGAGTCCAACCTATGCCCTAACATCTCAGCTAGACTATAGCACCAAGTCCTCTCTGTATTGGTGAAGAAACAGAGATTTTGGTTCTGTTCCAATGACAAAACCATCCCCTTCTGTATTATATTTCTGGACTGCACGTTTGACAGCAGAATGCTGGACAAATCTAACCTCTGCTTGACACCACAGACCACAAGAGAACACAGCAGGTCTTTCCAGGTTCATGGGTTCCATAAATCTTGGTTTGTTGCATTATTAATATTTGTTCAGATTGATCTGAACTTCCATGTAGACTGAGCTTGGGAATTCTCTGCCAATGTAGATGGCAGAGAATTATTTCAAGGATATGTACCGAAGTTTTCAGCAAGTTGAAATAATAATAAAGATTTCCAAATGAGAGTAACAGTAAGAGGACAGAAAACAGGTATCTGAAAGTCAAATGAGGACTGCACATATGTAACTGATTGCTCATTTTCACTATTTCTCTCTCTTTACAGCCATTGAGGTCAATCAGGGAACCACCTCCAAGAGAGCCTCAGTACCTGAGCAGAACACAGTGCATCAACTATGTCATTTCAACCTTAACTCCACATTTCCTGACTCTGATGAACTGTAGGAAATCATACCCTTAGTCTAATTTCAGCAAATTTTCTTCATAAGAACATGCTTTTACAGTCTGCTTAAGCATGGAATAGTAGAAAAAAGTAGAATAAAAGTGCTTTAAAGGATTGTGAATTTTTAATAAATGGGGCTGGAATATACAGAGATTTCTCTTCTCATTTCAATAATCATAGAGATTTCCTCATGTTAACCCCGCTGTCCACTGTGAGCACTGCACAGATGAACCATTTTGATTCTGAGGCTGTGCTCATTTCTGGCTCATTTGGGTTTGATGATCCTGGAAACCCTGAGACTGGAGGTGCGTAACAGCTCCCTGCAGAGCCCAGTGTCACTGCAAAAGACAAACCTTGGTGAACATCACATTTTCTTGTTACCTCTGGCTTTCATAGGAAAAGAGTTACCCTGTGCAATTTAATATCATCACTGTGCTTTTCTTAAGCCACTTTGGCAGAGATTCATCTCACTGACTTCAGACATCTAAAGGTGCACTGAAAATGAGAGAACATGAGTTCTCTGGGCTCCCTTGAGAGCCTGTGGAAAGTCAGGAACCTCTCAGCAGCACTTCATCACATCTGTATCCCATCCTTACCTTGGCAAGGGATGAATCACCTGCCGGAGGTGCATGTACCTCCTGACAGTGATTCATTTCAGCCCTGAACAGGCTGAAAAACTATCTACAACCAGGTGTTTAACTTCTGGACAAGCTAAAGTAGGGTTGATGAATCCCATCTGAGAGCTCTAAGCAGCCTTTGCTGTTTATTTTGCTTATTTTGAGTCATAGGAGAAGGAGAGTTTATTCAGCTAAGACCCCATCTGGCCATGGTCCCTGGTGACAGCATTTGATGTGCAAATTATATATTTACCCACTTATATTAATGGTGCTGGTACAAGGAGGATGACACAGGGGCCCAAGGAACATATATATTGTACCTTTGCACAGAAAGGGGTCTGGGACAAGGCCCTAAGCTGCCTCTGACATTTATCCCATTCAGCTGAATGCTGCACATCATATGATCCTAAAAACATAGCTGAAGTGTGTTATGATAGTCAAATAACTTAAAACTGGTTTGTCCTTTCTTGCCATATTTCATGGCTTTAATGTCAGTTCCAGCGCCTT